>NC_053116.1:12900620-13249069 GCF_010015445.1 Perca fluviatilis
ACATCGCCTTTCTCTTACTTCAACTAACCTCCGGTCTCTATCCTGATCTCTGTTCCTGTGCAAACCCTGATACTCCTCTCCATGGTTCCTTTCCTGATCCCAATTCCTAGGCTTCCTCCTCTCTAAGTCCCCATTTTCATAAAAGTCCTCATTCCACTCTCCTCTCTCCTCTGTAAAGCTGCTGCGAGAGCTAACACCTGTGTAGTTTCTCTCTTGCGGCTGATGTAAAGATGCCTGGCGCCGAGGAGGTGCTGTGTTGAGCCTTTCATTCAGTCTCTGGGACCTGATAGAGAGCTGTTCAGAGAAAACCGTGTCCGAGTCCTCTGAATCCTCACTCAAACGCTCTCCCAATTCACTCCTGATTTCCCTTATGGAATCTGTGTGTCCTTGATTTGACCATGCACTTGTGTTTCTCTGAGCTGCTACCCCCCTGGGGGAGTCAGCCTGAGGCCTTGTTAAGTCTGAATGGTTGTGAGAAGTAGGCCATTGCCACCTGGTGGTGGTAGAAGGGTACTGCTTCTCTCGTTGGTGAAGGCTGCTGCTGAGTGGGGATGGCAGGGCAGGCTCCCTGGCGCTGCCTTTAGTAATGCCAAACATGCAAACACAAAAGCAGGGAGGATGGGTGAGGCTGTTAGTGGGTAATATTAGAGGAGTGCAGTTAATTATGAGGCAACACATATTAAAAATAGCAGCATGTCCTTTAAGCAAGAGTATTTGTTAGACAATTTATATAAATGTTTTAGACAAACTGAGGCTTTCCAATACAGATATACAATCATGCATTAAAGACTACACCTTACATGCATGTAACTGATGCAGAACACAACACATTAAAGAGATAATAATATAAAGTGACAGCTATGTAGGATATGTTTTGTTCATGCATGTATGTGGAGAATGATTTAAATATAACAATAATAAGCAGTAGCAGTGAAGCAAAGCATGGTTAGGGAGAAGCCAAGGAAGCCCTGTACTTTATCCTACTTTAAGTGGAACAAATAATTATTTGTTCAGAAAATACATTTATAACATACATTTTAGATCAAAAAATGACAAATTCCTAAACATTCAAACATCACCATTTTCTTTAAAATGATTTGTCAGTATGTAAGGATTGCTGGCTAATGTCACATAAGAATACAGTCAACAAAACACTACAACATAAACAAAATAGCAAAATGTAAACCGTACCTTCACTATGGCTCCTCCTCATGATTCTCTGCTCCTCCTCTTCCTGCATTCGTTTAGCTATTTCCTGCGGAGACACAGACATACTGATTGCTTCTTTGTAAACCATTATGAGTAACCCATTAGGAATTTAGGCTAAATGAAGATTACAGAGAAATGAAGCTGTTCTGTCAAATATGCAAATAAACATAGAAACATAGTTAGAACTTTAGACTTTGATAACATTTTCAAACTAGATTTCATTGTCCTGTTACAACCCCTTGATCCAAACCAAAATTATTTGCCAATTACAAAAGTCACAATCTTTCATTTGGCTCATTTCCCTTATTTTATAACAATCCACAGAACTAATTTACTTATTTACTAATACTGAATTAATCTGGATAAAAGCATTATATAAATATAGCAAAACAAGCTCAACTCACTGAGAGCAGTCAGGTTATACTACTGGTGTGCAAACATGAATTGGTATGACTGCAACGGTTTTCTCTAAAACATCATTTATACTGTGCGGTTTCAACCAGAAGATGGCAGCATAACATAGACAGTGAAAAAAGAAAGCAAGGTAACAACTGTATTCACTGTCAAAATATTTAGGAAACTTTTGATTAATGTCCAAGATTTTATCCACCACCAGGAGGTTTTGCTTTCATATCATCTTTTTTTCACAATGTACAAAAAGCTGCTCTTAGACTGTAGGTACTAATGCTATTTCATCCATTTAACCTCACGACACGTTTTGCCTTAAATTTACTCAGGTCCCTTGATTTGATCTATACATTATAAGCATTCAAGTGACAACATGAGTAAAACCTGGACCAAGGTCTCAGACCCCGTTTGGAGTCGACTGATTTTACATCAAAGAAGAGAATCTAATCTATCTACATCTGGCATGTCTACAGAGGAGGCTACACCAAATGCAGAGCCATGTTGTGTGACGTAGTGCCACTGTGACGTGATCTGACATCTTAATTCTAGGTGGCCGAACTAATTATTTAGGACAGGGCTCTGTCTGACTGCAATGGAAACTAGGAGACTACATGAGAGACAAATAAAACTTTTAATCTCCTTGAGCCGGAACTTTGGACCAGAAAAACTCCGACAGAAGCAGATCAACAGGACTGTTTCACTTGAAGTAACACCTTGTCACTGGATAATGCCTGCTCTTACAAGCGCCGCTATGCTGGACTGCTTCTCTGAAGGCGAAACCCCACCATGTCTTTGTGTTGCTTTCCTTGGAAAGGCCAGAACTAATAATGTTTCCTACAAATCAGCAGATTCTACCAGTGAATTTTATGAAATCTCTCTCTGTAGGCTGCATTTGCAACATAAATCATAACTAAAAGCTAACGCAGCTCCTTTTGGCTTTGCAATCAGGGCGTGTGTGTCAGCCACTTTGCCAGCATCAGCAGACAATTAGCAGCTTGCCATGGCAGGTTAGGCGCAAAGTGCCACAGGGATCTGGCATTTAAAACTGCACAGCCTGGCGCCTTCTGTTCCTTAATTAAAGACACAATCTACAGGGAGGCAAATATTTAATCAACACCTCTGATCAGCCAGTCATTAAGGAAGGTAAGCAAACAGGAGTGTTAATAGTTCACCATTTGATCCTAACATAAACACTCCTAAAAAGAAATGATTACATCCACACAGGAATAGTATATTCTCCTACTATTTGCTGCATTACCTTAACCCATTACTTTTAACCCAGTAGGTAAAAGTCCATTTAACTCTTGAGTGTAGACACCTCAGTTCAAACCCAAAACCTTTAATAATGATGAATGAACCCCACAGTCTCTCTGACCTCACATCCTCCAAACAAGGACCTTCTATAAGCCTGTCCAAGGCAGCCTTCTCTAAAAAGGAAACTGCAGGGTAAAAGGAAAATATTATGCTGGAGCAGCCTTGTGACGCAGACCACTCCACTGGACCTGCTGGGGAGTTTCGTGGCAGAGTTAGCTTCCCCCCCACCCCCACAATGCTTTTCTACTTACACAGCTCAACTCTTAAATTTATATTGTTGAGCAATCAGTTTCTGTAAAGCAACCGATGTTCAGAAATGCACATGCGTGCTGTAAAAAGCGCAGACATAAAGACAAAAAATGTTGACGGATCTGGCTTCTGTGTGAACAGGGAGAGGTGATTGATGGGAGCCATCTGGTTGTCCCTTCGCGTTTGGGTTGCAAGATGAATTGTTTTTGTGTTCACAACATTTTGGAGAGATCTAGTGCTGTACCACAAATTAGGACTAGGAAAGAATGGAAAACAAATGTCAACCATCACTGCATTATCTAGATATTAATGTTATATTTGTATCCAAAATCAGATGGTAAAAAAATTTAACTCATGTTGTCTACAACTGAAACAAGACTAATAGGTCTACAGCCACTCTTCGAGAAGAGGAAAAAAAAAAAAAAAAAAAACCTTGTCGGAACCCTGAAAACATGTTGGAAACCCAGAAACAATGTTATACCATTTAATGGAAAGGCTAATCAAATAAAGCTGAGTCCCTCACATTATTAAACAATGCACTTAAGTAATGTTTTGACTTAACCTGCCTCTTCCTAAAACTGCAGATTTTACACGTCGAATGTGTACATCCAGTGAGGCTCGGTATGCACACATGAGTGCATTCTGTATGAAGAGGTTGATGGTCCATGTCTGGAATCAACCACCAGAGAAATAGCTTGATTCATCATCCAGATGGTAGCTGACAGGCTGTGTCTCTGTTTACCAGCTGACTTTGCTCATACAGCCCTCTTAAGGCACAGTGGATACAGAGGCCCCGAGCGGCCCTTTGCTGCAACGGCCATTCATTATGGATTCACTTAGTCCTAGAGAGAGCGCAAAGTGAACCATATGATACTCCCTGACCTGCTTGTAACAGGGAGATAATTAAATGATATATAAGTATGTCCCAGGTGCCATATACATCAAAGAGTCCCTCTGCTGAAGTTTATGGTTAATGCTGGTGCTATTTTAAGTTTGTGTAAACTGCCAGGGTTGGTCAGAATCTAGATTATGCCCAGTTCTGTAGTTTGAGAACCAAAGAATCATTAATCTACCTTTACAAGCAGCGGTATTCTGCTTTGTCCACCACCTCCTACAGAGAGCAACAGTTACTGAGTCAGATAATCCATTACAGCATCATCCATTGACACAGTCTACAATATTGTGGCTCAAACTAGGAAGTCGTTTGGGAAGTTTAACAGAAACTCTGATAAAACTTCTTACCTCGGAAATGAATTGTAACTGAAATTAATTCAAGCTGACCACAGCCACTTTGTCTGCGGAGAAGGAAACAACCAACTTTCAACAACCAACTTTCCAGCCAACAGTGGGGGAGCGAGAATCATTTGGGAGTGGAGTAAAACTTCAGGTCTTGCTCTGTGTCCCCTCTTTTGGGACAATGTGTCGGACTCCAATTAAAGACCTATATATCCCGCACATTCATTAAATTGGTATTGCATTGATCTTAAGAAAGAACCAAATAAGACGATAAGATAAAAGTCAAATACATTTGTTCAATCAGTCAAGCATCGGAGATACAATACACAGATCTGTGGGATCTTTCCCTAGCAACAGACAAAAATCCGGAGCGGGTCTACGGATCTCTAGACTGTCAGACCTCAAGAGCCCCAATCTATACTTCCCCTCATCTCTTATACTTTCTTTCTTGGGCCCCCTCTTTTCTCCAGCACAGGGAGTGTTTATTTTCACACAACACACGCCAGGGTCGAGGCCACTGTGATGTCTCGTCTTCATTTGCTCTCACGTGAAGCTGTACATTCTGCTCCTGTTTCACTTGTTATTATTACTCAATGTACTTTGCTTGGGTCTCACGACCTTTAACTACTCCATAGTTATGGCTTAAGCTAAACTTTCTGTGCGTCAGAGTTTCCTTTGTTTGGGGGAATGCAATTCTTGTCCGGAGAACTTTTACCCACCGTCTCTATGACAGCACACAACTCTGTGCAATAAGCATATACCAAAACACACTTGGGGCCCTATCTTGCACCCGGTGCAGTGCAGCGCAAAGCCCAACGCAGGTGTCTTTGCTAGGTTAAGACCGACGCAGTTGTCAATTTCCCGTCCAGTGCTCACGTCATTTAAATAGCAAATGCACCTGCGCCTGTCTTTGCGCCCATGGGCGTGCTGGTCTTACAGGGAGGTGTTTTCAGGTGAATTCTTGGCGTATTGCCATCTTGAGGCAGCGGAAAGTGATCGCGCCATTGACCAACAAAAATCTAGTCTTAAGTCAATAGCGCAGCATTTCATTGTTATTTTAACAGCAAATTAGTAAAATGCGCCTAGGCTCGTGCACAATGTGTGCACACACACAAATATTACCATAATAGCAATGCGCCAAGGTACAAACGCACCTGGCTTTTAAAAGGAATGGGAGATGACACTGATTGGTTTATTGAGTGTTACACCCAAAACACACCTATGATTAAAGAAGACACTAAGTACAACCCTTTTGAACCATGCGCCCAGCGCACGGACACTTTTTTCCACCATCAAACTAGCAAAAGTGGATTTGGACATGCCCTAAATGCACCTGCACCATGTGCTTCAAGCCATGTGCTTAGATCGTTAAAATAGGGCCCTTGGTCTCTTATGGAAACCTTTTACATTCTTATTATATTTATCTGCAAATAGTAAGAACATTATTCTACACTTTGCTTTTGTGGTTTCTGTTTTATCACTGCATTGTGCCAAGTTGAACTTGTCCATACAGTACAGTGTCTGGCTCTGCTCTGGTTGCTGACAGCAACTAGACACCCACAGGAAAGGATTTGTGCCTCTTTCAGAAGCAAATCCCTCAAAATATTTCGCTTTACAAACTTTGCGGTCACATTTGTGTCTTCTTATTAACTGATTCATCTTTTGGTTTCAAGCTAAGCTTAACACCACAGATGTTTTAATTTAAAAATGAAATAATGAGGGACTGGTAAAGGAACACTGATTTCCAACCTTTCCATATATCAGTCATCCAAGGGCCATGTCTCTATCTTTCACAATATTCTCTAGGCTTCTGTGGCCAAAATAAAGATATCAGATCATATGATGGACTGTCAGTGTGCCAAGTAGAAAGCTAAAGTAAAGAGTTGTAGTAGCAGCAGTGTGTAGCAGCCTAGCAGCCCACTGACCGAGATAATGAGTTTTATGCAGACACTGATGGGTGCAGATCTTCGAATATAAAAAGACTTTTCAAAATTGGAGGTGGGTAATCAGTGGATAATTGACAAGTAGGTGCAGATTCAGAACTGATCTTCGCACTCTTTATACTGGGTAACACTGGTCTGAGTATGTGAAGTTGAAAATGTCTGTATAAATCTAACTGGTATGCACCAGTTAGATTTATACAGACATTTTCACTGGGGGAAAGGCTGTGAATACTAACTCCTGCCTCGATGTAAAAGTATAGTTGTTAACCACCACCACAGACTGAATGTCCACATAGCTGCCAGTGAAATATTCTTTTAAAAATATTGCTAGATCTTTAATGCATTAATTGGAGAAATGTAAAACTAGATGCAGACAGAATTAAATCTGTTTAAAACAGTTTGTGCTCACCTCATCTTCCTGCTCCCTCCTCCGGGCCTCCTCGGCACAACGCTGGATCTCCTCCTGAATTACACGGGCATATTCAAAGTCTTCCTCCTCTCTACAGAGCAGTCAGTGAAGAAAAAAGGACTTTTTACTCTTGTGACGTATGTGATAAAACTACCAACACATCAATGTCAATAAGAATATAAATCTGCATAGTAAATCTACTAGGGTAGAATTTGGGCTGCACAATATAGTTTTTTTGATCTTCTTCACAATGATGTACAATCAACTGACGCAATAAAAAGGCTGCAACATATCCCAAAAGACACTCCGAGATTTGTTTTGTGTTAGTTAAAAGAAAATATTATTAGAATGAATTAAAATGTGTCTGCCATTGTTATTTTAGTGGTGCCTTTTATATTCAATTCACTGTTCAATTTGTTTAACAAAAGAATGTTGGAAATGGTTTACTTTAATTTTTTTTAAATTCAACACTCAATTTGTTGTATTTCAGCAGAATACTGAAAGCAACAGAAAGGTAGAACGGAGTACACTTTCGTATTGGTTTATTTTTCTCAAGTAATATCGTTACCACGATATTCCCCAATGTTATCGCATATTTTCCTCATATGGTGCAGCCCTAGTCAGAATACATGCAGGACACTGCTATCTGAATCTTAGTGCAGCAGTGTGAGCTGTGTTGCAGTACGCTTTGAGGAGCAGGGGTCACCTACAGTTGTCTGGAGGCCTGTCTGAGGAGGGTGCTCTGCTGGGCCTGCTCCTCTTCCTCCTCATCCTGCAGCCTTTTCGCTACACGGATGTCATTCTGCACTAGCTGGTTCTTCTGGATGTTGGTGGTATAGTATTGCTCGACTATGAGGGAAAGGCAGAGAAAAAGGCAGAGGGTCTCAAAAGTTTGACAATGAAGGACCATGTCTTATCAAGATTGTAGTAATAAATAATTACTATGTTACTTCTGGTCTAAAATCGGTTGATTTTTGAGTATTCACGACTGCGGTGTTGTTAATTTGAAACATTGTGGCGTGCCAGACCCGCAGTGTACTTTTGAGAAGTCCTACAAACCGACACCAAATTACATGTCACTTTGTCTACTGTGCAACACTGCAAAGAGACAGACAAAAAGCGAGCCAAAAAGAAGTTCAATGCAACGGAGGTTTTTTCAGTCTGCCTTGGTAACCCATGAGAATAATATAGCATTTTACTCATGTATGTTTTATTGTCAATCTGTCATTTGTATTAATAGCTGCCAAGTATAATCAGTAGCTAAATTCCATAACAGGATAACTAAAGATGAAGCCCCACAACACAGAAAGTGGTGATTCACTGAGACAGACTAGCCCCACGCAGTCTACACCTTAGTGTAGTGTGCAGCTGTACTGCTGCCACATGGTAGCTTGACATTGGACTTACTCTCCTGTTCCTGCAGGTTGTGTGCCAACACTCCATCCTCCAGCACAGCAAAACACTCGCACACTGAAACAACAGAGGACAACAACACTTCAGCGCCATACAAAAGGTTACAAAAGTGTTCAAATTAATGGAGGGGGGGACATGCGTAAGTAACAAAGTGAGCAGTTCTCTCAGCTTGAGAGCTAAAACAACAGAAAAGCATTTGGATGGCTTAAAAAGAGACAATGTTGTGGAGCTTTTGGTGCAGCACTTTGTCTAAAAAGGGAAAGAATAGGATACGAGTGCTGTGTGTCACGTTGGTTGTTAATTCAAAAAGACAAAAAGGCGGAGGAGTGTCCCTTGAGAAACTTTAGGAGAAAAAAAAAAAAAAACATCCACCACTCTGGCATGAATTCCATGTTTAACATAAAAGGCTCCAATAAAATCCCCATCATAACAGGGTGCCAGTGTTCCAGAGCAACACCCAAGTGGCCACAATTTTTGCTGTCCTCTCAAAGTTAGTGGGTTTAGTAGCGACAGAGGAATAGGTCCAATCTAACATGCTCGATTTCAGAGCATCTTCTGTGTATGCAATGCATGTACTATATACATAGATATAGTACGACTATAAAGTCCGAAATACGTAATCTTTAAAATTGTGCTTGTAAAGATCTTAAGGAGGAAGATTCATGCTTTTTTGTTTACTAATGTGCTCACTATTACAACCAAATGAAGATTTTAGGAACTACCACCTGCAACCACATATACTGGGAAGCCAGTGCAGATGGTACAAAAGTATGTTGAGTGAAATCTGTTAGGTTGTCGGAAATCCCAAGGCTTTAGCTCAGAGCTCTCTGTACACCAACTATGTCTGGTTCTCTATATCAAGCCACTCTGTGGCAAGCTGAGCCTTCCTATCCCATGATCCCATAGTCTGGCCACCTGCTGCTGGATACGGTAATAAAACATATCGGTTTCATGTCATTAACGTTCTCTAGCCTTGCCTTGTTTTGTCAGAAAGCTGACAAAGAACTTCATGGGGACTTTAATATAGACAACAATTATGCAAAGAAAATGTTACCAAACGTCGTCAAAGAAGTCAAAAACAAACAAAGTCAAACAACGGGATAATTGGTAAGAGAGACCTATAATGTGTCGAATACCCAGTTTTGCCCTACTCCTTGGCCTGTACATTGTTTTTTATAGCTTTAGCATCTGTGGACTGTTATTCTCATCTATAGCCATGCCAAGTGTTTACAGTAGTCCTTAATGAGCCACGATAGCTGCGATGTGCCGAAGCCCAAGGGTGTTTAAAGTCTGTCAAACAAGCTCAAAAGTTACTCGGGAGAAAATCAACACAGACAGGCAGCAGCACTGTTGCCCAGCTGTTTTCGCCACTTCCTCCATCTTAGCAGACACACAGCTCACTGTGACGAGACAAAACCGCTTTGATATCTCACAAGGGAACCTAGAATGGCCGTCTACTCTTACAATGGTGCTTTCAAATGCCAGGAGGACAGAAGACAGCATTTAATAAGAGATTGTGCTCACTGCAGAGGGAAAAGCCTCAAGCCTGAGCCAGAGGCAGGGCCAATTAAAAACAACTGTCCTACGACTAATCCCTCCACTGAGCCTATAAGAGCAGGCAGGGCCACTTCTGTGGAGACAACAGCTACGTTTACATCCATACTCTTAATGCTTAGGATATTCAAGTATTCAGATTATGAGCTAAGTTGACACACACACACGTAAATGCCTTATTTTGTTTATAATAACCTGTTTTAGCTCATAACCCAGCTATAGAAAACCTGAATATATATTGTATACTCCTGTAACCGTTGAGGTACAAATGTGATCCAGTATCTAGAATACTGTGCATGTAAACCTGGCTGTCACTGTAAGCGCTCTGTAAGGGAGATGTCAAAGCTAAAACATTTATTCTCACTTTGTGCTTTTTTTTATCCCTTTGTGAGAAGAAGTACAAATGTAAAAACAAGGACATTTTTGCAAAGAAAACAAGCAAAGACCCTGGAAGTTTACTTACTGCCTAAGATTCGCTGGATGGTGCCATAGATGATGAGAATAAATGGAAGGCCTCAAGATTCATTGTAAGAGTGACATCGGGCCTACAGTCTTTGGTATAGCTGTGACCATCTGTGTGGCTAATTGAAAACACACGAAAACATCAAGCATTCAACCCATCCCAGACTTTAAGACTCCTTCTGTGCTTGCTGTCTTGCTAAGTTTGTACTCTCAAAGCAAAACGTTGGTTGTTTTTCTTTCTCCCGACACATATTCCCTATCTTGTCACTGTTTACACATTCATATTTTTCAGTCCTCTTTGTTTCCATTATTGCTGCACCTTAACAGAACTAATGGAGCCTGCTCTGACAATACAATGTTCAAATTCAACATTTATAGAACTGCTTCTGAGTTGATATAACAAGTCAAACTGAGGATGTGTCCTCTTTGTCCAGTTCTGTAAATAGAGAATAGGGAGAAAAGGCCAACTTCTGAGACATTCTTGTGGGAAAATTTACTCTATCCTCAAAATCCTAAAAATGGAAAAGAAAAAAAACAAAACACAACGTTCTTGCTTAGAATAAATCTCTGGGTATATTTTATTCTACAGGGGGCCAAGCCCAACAGTCAAAGTTCATAGAAATCACCCAGACAGCACTAAGCCATCAAAAGGGTCTGTTTACACCATATGTGACCACATAAGTCTACACTGCGAGTTAGCCCACACCACAACAGACATACATTACCACTTACACCTGTCGTGGAGCTTAAGAGACTATCCGCTAAATGGATCTCCAAGCTGCCCTTACGCGCCCAGTCTGTCAACGAGGAGGGTTTAAGTCGAAGGTTTGGTTGTAATCCAACAGGACCAATTCAAAACAGTTCAAAACATGAGTTTACACTTAAGTCCTAGTCAGGAAGCCAAACGAAAGTATGAAGGAGGGAAAGAGGAAAAGCGTGTAAGCACGCAAGTGTGTGTGGGTGTGTTTGCCTTGCGGGTTTACTTGTTTTTAACTACAGTCACATCAGGGAGGGGCAAGGAGACGGTGTTTTTATGACTGCTAAACAGGTTTTGACGGACTGGTTGTGCACATGGAGACGTGTTTAGTTAAGAGCGCAGGCCGAATGGGTTTTCAAAATAGTAAAGAGTCTCCAACTGTAAGCTTCTTAATAGGGGCACTGAAAGGACCCCGTTTGGCCGTGTCAGTTTCCTAAGAGGATAGTTAATCCAAGATCCAGCAGATCAGAACAGAAATTGGCAATGGCATTTGAACACCAGAGGCTAAGATCTACTAAAGGGGTAAGATTGTCTAAGAAAGAGTGCAAAAAAACAGTAGATAAGATTTCAAAATATTAGCAGTCACCTACAGCATTGCCTAGTATGTTCCAAAAGTGTGGGCAGACTGCCTTTGCAGTGAGACTGGGGGAGAAGGTTTATTTTTTCCTATTTGAATGTCCCTTCCCTTACACATATTCTACATGTATCTTTAACATTTTTGCTGATGTAACTAAAATCTCATAGGTGAATGCATGCAATTTGGCTTATGGTAGAACTCCCACCAACATTATCTAACTGATAGCAAGCCGACCTGAAAAAAAATGATGTAGATTATCTCAGGCATCCAGCTTGGAGGAGCAGCCGATTAAACACTGACAGAGATATTTTTGTTTCATCTTTGGAGGCGCTTGGATAGCAGCAGTGGCAAGTGCCTGCCAAACAAAGAGACCGGCAAAAGGAGAAAATGACAAGGGTTCTATTTTAAGCCAAAATCCCCCTCACATATCTATCTGTGTGTGTGTGTGTGTGTGTGTGTGTGTTCTGTTCTCCTGCTCACTGCTTTTTGCACAAAATTTCACCATGAAGTATCAGTCTATCCCACAGCTTTTTGTGCTGTGTTATAAACTAGGTGAACTGGACCAGGTTGTCATGGAGAACAAAAAGAGGTGAAGGGTAATGGAACTCTGGGTCAGTTGGTGAGAGTGAAATTAGGAACAGGGGGGAGGTGGGGGAATTCCTCTGGGAGCTGCATTCCCTCTGCACATCAGGCTATATCAGGAGCAGCCAGAGGAGGGACAAAACAGGAACTGATAAGAGAGGGGGAAAACAAAGAAAACTGACTTAGCTGAGTCTGAGGAGGAAAGTGAAGGAGAAGTGGGACACACTACAGCTCTTAGGGAAATTGAAGCATAAACAACCACAATGGGGGGGCCAAGTAAATGACCCCAGTGCCACAGAGAGGGACAACAGCACAGTTTGACAAATCTGTCTGGTGAAAGTAGATGATGACCGGAAAAAATTACACTGATCAGACATCTGATTTACATGCTGCTATTGTCTCAATGAGCAGTTTTTTTTGCTGCCATTACTGGCTTTGTTTGCGCACTGGCCCCTGCTTGAAAAAGCATAAAAATGCAAAGCTGCACAGTGTGCCCTTTGTGTATGGATACAAGAGCGGAGTGCTGAATTATCGCTCTTGATAAAAGACACGCAGACCTATTTCTATCCCATTCATTAGTGTGGACATGCCAAAGACTGAGTCAACAGTCTGCAACCAGGCCATAGCTTTGACATTCCTTACATGTGAATGTTTTCATACTTACATGCAAGCAGATACAACTAATTTAGTTCATAAAAGCTGCCTGCATAAGTATGACCTGACAAATTCTGTTGCTGTGCATATGAATTTTTTTGTAGGATTTGCAGCTGGTTCTACTAAACACCACTACAATACGCACTCCAACTTGTTGTTTCTCAGTATCTGAATGCCTTCATATGTTGGACAGCAACTTCATTTTTGCAGTCTACGGTCCAGAGATCAAACATATGAGCGATTACGATTGCTTTGTTTGGGTTTACAAATGAAATTGAATTTAAAATTGAAATGTTTTCCCAATCACTGTATATTCTGCATAAGACACTTTTTCTACTGCAAGTCAGAATGTTTCAACAAAAAATGTACTTCACTTATGTTATTGAAAGCACTTTCTTCCCCCAGAATTTTTTTTCTCCCAAACAGCTTTCTTATCCCTTGCTCTTATCTGCAGCCAGCACTGTTTACAATGCGATCCATCTCTGTACAGGTTTATGACTGAACCGGTGTCTGCTGCATATAGTCAACTCTACTCTAAAGTACGCAGCAAACGGGTAGACAAGTTTGTCCTTAGTATTCACTGTGCTAAAGTGTCCATGAATCAAATAATTAACCCATACCATACTAGTACCATGTCTGCAGTTCAGTAGCTGACCCTGACCTCCCTGTGGAGGGGCTAAACAAAAACAACTTTTCTCCAGGACAAACCATGAACGTTCTGCACACACTTTTTCCATACTCAATGGTTCTATTGATGTAGGAGGTGTCTCTGTGTGGGAGTATGTGCTTACCTTCTCGGACACGTGGAAGGTTGGACTGGTCAATTTCCAGCTCTGCCATCATTGTCCCGGTTGTGTCACAGCCTCATGGTGATACAGAAGACCCTGACACCAGAAAGGGAATTTTGGAAGTTATTATCTGGCAAATTAAATGAGACCCAAGGGCAAGGCACAAACCAGAAGAAAGGAAACAGTCAAGCTACACAGACAATTTGGTGAACATTAGTGTATTTAAAGTTGAAAACAGATTACGGATTATCTCAGTGGTGTAAATGCAAAAAAAGTTAGCTATTAGGCCTACTAAGAAACTCTGCACCAATGACAGCTGACAGCAACAAAGATAACACGAGCAGTGCTGCTGTTAACAGTAACGTTAACTAAGTTAGAGCCTGCAAGAATCAACAGTAGCTGCATTTCGGACATTGTGTTTCGAGCAAAGTAAAAAAAACAAAAACAAAACAGACAAACATTCAATCAGTCTGTGTACCAAAGAGTCATTGTTTTATAACCTACCTGTTCCCCGGCACGTTGCACACACAGGCTCCAGTGTTGTGTATGTAAAGTTACACACAGCCTATTCAACAAGTAGCTACAGTACCAAACATGACAGCGAAGTGTCAACTTTGTCCACTCCGTCGCACTTCCCCTCTTCTTCTTTTTGTCTCTCTACAAATTATCCAAAGTGTTAAGAACGTGCTTGACCGTTTCTAACGCCTCTACTTCTGTTGTGAATTGTATACGAAACCGACGGTCTTGTTCATCAATGAAACAAAGCCCCGTTGAATAGCGAAAAAAAGCCAGGGCGGACAAACTTAGCCCACAGACTGTAGCACCGGCTGCTTCTTCATAGCTCCTGTTCGGCAGCAGTGGGGGCGGTTAATCGTTGCTGCTGCCTTCACGTGCTCCTCCAAACTCAGATTTATCTCTTAACTCAGGCAAACATGTTAGGATTAAGCAGCGTAAAGAGAGGCGCACAACAACACAGCATTAGGATTTCACCTCCAGTTAGTAACACCCATCCCACTAAATATTACAACTTGAATATCATACAGGCCCAGGCACACACTTTCGTGTGTGTCCACTGAGTTGCAGTATTTCGAATAGTTTTGAAGGCAACACTTTAACCAGCCGAATGTTCCAATCACTCAAAGAATTAGCTGGAGTTTCCAGAGCAGAAGTGTGTTGTTGGGTGACCAGACGTCCCCGGTTCCCGGGGACAGTCCCCGGTTTCGGTGACCTGTCCCCGGTTTTCACTGTGACCGAGAGACCCGAAATTGGAATGAAATAGTCGTGCACCCTACACGCACAGGCTCAAGACAGCCAGAGCCCCAGCAGGCCTCAGAGCTCAGAGATGTTCTAGAATGCTCATTTTATGATGCTAGCTAAAATTACTGTTTATTTACATGGAGTCTGGTGGGTTTAGCGAACGCAATTTCGCGGACTGTCTGTTTTAAAAAAAAGGATCTTACTCTTTAACAGAAAGATCGACCTCCTTAGAAATCCTTTCCATAATGTTGTCAGACACTTAGAATATTAATCTGAGCCTGTCAGTGGCAAAACGAGCACTTTTATGAACGTAAATACAAACTGGACAATTGACGTCTTGTTAATTTACATTGTAGCTTGTTTCATCGTTGCCGACTGCAGCGATCTCGTTTAATACTGGACCAATGTCAAAGGAAAATATTTCCTCGATCGTTTTAATTGTATCCGATACTCAATGAGCTGTTGTATATACAGTGCAGCTCTAGGTCTAGTGACGCCCCCCTGGTCACCTTACTATTGTCTTCATTTAATTATTTGAATTTCAATAATTATCTTAATATGCATAAAAAAGTCCAAATATTATTGAGGAGAAACCCGATTGGTACCACAAAGTGACATGTTGGCAACTCTAAAAGATTTAAAGCACGTTCTGAAAATGGGGTAAAACATTTCACTTGATGATATGATATGCTGCCTTAAAAATGTCTTGTAAATGTCAATGAAGATGATATTTTATAAGCTTTTAGGTTTTAAAGGCTACAGGTGTCTCTGTCAATCTAAGACTATTTGAAGACTGATAAAAAGAGAAAAGAAAGGAGTCAAAGAAAAAAAAAAGACAACTGTCTCGGAATATATTTTTCCCTTTTAGAACCCCACTGGACAGTTCACACTGGAGGCCAATTTGCTGAACATGTGAAGAAGTAGTATATTGCATGGTTAATGTGGTTTTTCTAGACGTACTGTTGCCCTCTGCTGGCTGTACATACATCAGTCAGATATCCATGAGGTCAAATAATGTCAGCAAGTTCCAAAAACTTGCCAGGTCACATTGCTTGGACTATTGTTGTTTGGTGTGATGTGTAGCTTTGGAATCCAAGACCTTCAGCATTAAGACTATATATAAAGCAGGTATTTTCAGTAATAATCTTTAGCCAGCCGGTGTTTATGTGAAATCAAAGGTTGATAATCAATATAATGTAACTTCTGAATCATGTCTGCTGTGCCTATGGTATTTCAGCGGTGGAGCAAATGATCATTTCATTAATGGAACCATCACATTCTGCTGTTACAAGATGTATTAATATATTTCAGAGGAAGATATTTCTGTTTTTATTCTGAAGATGTAGTTGCTTATATTGAGATATTTATTTTTTCTGGCAAAACAAATGATACACTGAATACATTGCATTACTGTTTTTAAACCACCCACCAGGTGAGATCTAATCAGACCAACCATCACTTTGGCCAGAACCACAACAATGCTGCTAACACTGCCCCTGACCCACTCCTTGCCATCTTTGGTTTAGTGGTGTTTAACCCCAACATCACAAACTATGAAGGGCAAGCCATGTCCCTATGTACTTTGTTGGCCAGGCGCATCATTTTGCAACAGTGGAAATCAGAGATCAGCCCCCCTTTTCAGCAATGGCTTAGAGAGTTATAGGAAACGTACTACACATGGAAAGACACCGCTATAAAATGTCTAACAATGAAAGAATTTTCCATAAAATATGGCATCCTCTGCTGATCAAATGGTCAGAAGCGTGTAAGACAAATAACGGCCAGGGTGACACCCCTAGTTCTTGAGTATGCAGCTTTTCTTTCTTTTTTCTCTGAATTTGTCCCGGGCACTATGTTAACTGTCATCATTTCATTTTTCCTCTCTGCTGGCTTTTTTACTTATTTACTTTTTATTTTTATTGTTATTTTTTTATATTTTCCGTGGGGTTGGGGTGGTATAGGCTTTGTATGCTTTTGTTGTATTGTTGCTTAAACTTTCAGAAAACCCAGAGGGAAGGCTCTTGTACCATTATTCTGTATAACCCCTGTACAAACGATTCCTTCAAAAAATATATTTAAAAAAACAATGCTGCTAACATGTTAATGCAGTAGTACTCTAAACCCTAGGGACTATCTGTCACATTTTGCACTACTTTGGCTACCTTAGTGTATTTTACTGCAAACACTTGTTTACATTCATATTCAAGATTTTGAAAGCAGGACTTTATTTGTAATGAAATATTTTTCCATTGAGATATTGCAACTTATACTAAAATGTACTTTTTATAAATGTATTAACTTATTTATTACTTAAGGGAAAGGATTTAAATATCAAGTGGAAAAAGGAATTCTCAACAAATACATGGTTGTTAGAATTAAGTTTAGCCTCTAAACTTTGTCCATGGTGATTGGTCAACATGTCGACAATGATTCTCTATATGCAACACCCTAATAGGTGTTGCTTTTCATAGAATTTATTTACTGTTAATTGCTCTCTGCTCTGTTCACACTGATCCACATTATATCGTATGAATCTCAAGACGTTGATGTTACGAAACACCTGTCCTGTACCTTGAAGAAATTCTAGATTCTTCATAAAATTGCAAGTAGCAGGAAAAACTTAAAGTATGGGGGAGTCAACATTTATTTTAGAGGCCAGAATAAGCTAGGATTGACAGCAGGGCCTTGACTAATGCAGAATATAAATCGTAATAGCTTTTTATGATATAAAGCAACACCTAATGGAGTGTCTGGCCTTCTGGCTATAAAACTAAATGTCACTGTCGCTTTGTCGAGCCTCATTATCATACAAAAAACTGAACATTGACGTCACACTTCTAATAAATATACAAATTACATAGGTGCAAAATGTGACTCTGTAAATAGCTATCTCCACCTGTCCCCCGTCTCCATTTATAGGAACGGTTTTCTGACTCTGTCCATCTATGCTGGACGTACTAATAAAGGTGAGTTTTATTGTATGACTATGAAGAAGTGAAAGCACAAATCTTACCAGAACAAGTCCTCTAAATAATATGCATGAATCAATCTGATTCAGTGACCCATGGAAAATTCTTAGCTGTCCTAAATTGAGTTAAAATGTCAGATGGCTTATGGGCTACAGGGCCTTGAACATTTTAGCATTTCCACTGAACCTCTGTGCAAGTAATTATGCAGTTTTTCTGTGGGCTATGAGTCAAGGGGATTCAAATGGCCCAAGAGTTTAATGAGATGGTAACATAAAAACATTAGTCATTTAGCTGCCCACTTTCTCCACCTGCTCCCCTACGGGATGTTGTGGAGAATGACATCTGAAACACCTGCTTCAATCCCATTTACAAACTCAGTAAAACAGTCAATCAAGCTGAAGAGCTGGTAAAACATGACTGTGCCCTTGAAGCATTGGCCACAACACTTGTCTTTTTATTGAGCCTATAATTCACCTGTGACTGCCTGTTGATTTATGGCAGTTAGAAAGGATGGGACTGTGGATATTGCTGATGGCTGTTGTGGCCAGCACAAGTGTGTGTGTGTGTGTCTGCTGTGGGGCATGCAGGAGGGGGGATAGGCTACAGCTGGAAGTATATAACCCAGTTGGGACCAACAGAGCATGTACAAGTCTTCTTTCCACCTGAGGACCACCGTGCGAATCAGATCCACTTCCAGCAACAGCGTCCTGTAGTGATGAAGTGTAACCTTCTCCTGTCCTGGGCCTTCCTGCTCTTGGCCTCTGGCCCACTGCTGGCCCACCCCATCACAGACTCTGCAGAGATGCCCTATCCAGGACCTGGTAAGTGGAAAGTTAAATCTCTATTATAGCTGTTATTCACAGAAATGCACTAGTTCAGTACCTTGATTAGCATTTTTAGTAATAAAAGGTAATTTGTGAAGATTAATGGCAGGCAAGCCCTGTCCTCAGGCCTTGAAGTAATTACTTTAGAATCGCAGTGTTGAACACTGATTGTTCTGCCAAAGTTCACACCAGAGAATATAATCAGTTTTCTGTTTAAATAACCATGAAAAAAGTCATCATTAGTTGCTGGAGAATATGTCATGACAAGAGTCAAACCATGTGTTTACCATTTAGCATAAACTACTACACTATTAACACAAAATAGACGCATGCTAGAAAATGTGAATAATAATGGTGAATTGTGCATTACCAATTTTGTGTGGTTGTTGGGTTATCCTCAGTATCAGTGGAGGACGGAGGAGTCGGCGCCCTGGATGATCTGTCTCTCTCTGAGCAAACCTTCCCTCCTCAGGATGGCGGGCTCAGATATTCCACTCTAATATCTGGGGAGTTTAACCGAGATGGTAAGAAACACACATAACCCCACACACACACACACACACACACACACACACACACACACTCTGCTCATCTTATATTAAAGTGCTCATACTCAATGCAGACACTTACTTTATCCAGGGGAAATCACCCGCTTTCTTTTTTTGCAGAAACATTGTGCTACAAATTTGAATTGATACACACAATTATACCAGTGTCATATTTTTCTATGGCTGGATATCAAGCAGCACCACTGGAGAACCAGACAGTTGGAGGTATTGATCACGACCGGGTAGTTTGCAGTTGTGGAGTGTGTCTACTCTGCCACTGCCCAAAAGCCTGACATGCACAGAAACATGCCTGATGCAGCACAGCTGACATGAGTTATCTCAAACATCAGAATAATCCCATGTTTTCTTTCCTCTCAGGTGTCAGAACAGGCCTGCTTCCGAGGGGGATGAAAAGAGAGGTGGGGTTTTTTTCCCCAACAAATGTTATGCCTAAAACAACAACGAAAAGTAAGCTACAAAGATGCTGTAAATACAATGTTTACCACGACTACTTTATCCTGTCTTTCAGGTCCTATTGGAGAAACAGAGTCTCCTAAATCCTTTCAGCCGTGTGCTGGGCATCCGGAAGCAGTTCAGGAAGCGAGCAGGGAATTCTGAGTGTTTCTGGAAGTACTGCGTCTAAAACTGTCAACAGACATTGACGCTACACAAGAGACAGGGCTTGCACTAAAACAAAGATACATATCTTGCACTCACATTAAAACATGCAAACAAAATAAGAAACATCATACATGTATATACTGTATGTGCGCATATGCATGCCCAGGTGCATGTACTCACACATACACACTCACATACATAAGCGCTGTCAGTATTTGTTCACAAAAAGAACAATGCCATAGGTATGATTGAGACAAGTTGCCTGGGGACTTAATGATAATTTATTGAGATATCTTTTATGTTGTGTGAAACTATATTTATGTACACACATTTGTTAAAAGTCCTTGGTTGTCTAATGCAAGACCAAATGTATTTTAATTGTAAAAGTCAAAGGTTATACAGCACTGGATGTTGAGTAGAAATAAAAACTAAATTATAAATACTGTATTTGCAAATTGTCTTTTCTTGATTTAAACTGTTGGTGAGAAACATATTGGCAGCAGAAGAAACCACTATCCCTTTCCTAAAGTAAAAGAAGAAACAAAAAGACGGAGCAAACTTTGTTCTCGAGTTTTCTTCATTTTTTCCTTTTTTTTATTATTTTACAGCAGAAAGAATATAAAGCATTCAGAAAACATCTTCAATATTTTAAGGGCAATTCAAAACGTTTTGCATGGCTTCAGCAGCTGAAATCTCTTTTTTTTAACATATCCATCGAGTCAGTGACGCTTGTACATGCACAATTACAAAAATAAAACTTACAAACAAGAGAAGGGAAGAAAAAGGAGGAAAGCAAAACACATTAGGAGAACCAAGAGGAGATGAAAGTTTTAAGGGTAGGGGGCGGGAGCGGAGAAAAATTGGGTCACATAACAGGGAAAGACAGAGAGAAAGACAGCTATAGAGGAGAGGAAAATAGATCTAACACTAGTTCACATGCAAAGTGTCGAGGACCCGTAACTTTCTATCAAAGCAGGGCCTTTTTTTTTCTTCTCGGTTTGGAATTGATGAAAACGTGCAGTTCGGTAAAGGGTGCCATATAATTGCTGTCCATAAACTACTGAATGCTTGTCTTGCAATACTGGCATTTGCATAAGAGTAAGTCGACTACATGTGTCCAATCATTTTAAACTTCGCTAGGTCTATAAGTCTCCACAAAATAGTTCTTTATTGCTCTGTGTCCACAAGTGGAATATGTTGTAAAACTGTTTCTGTTCTGTTGTCCTGATGTGCCTACCTTTCTCTGGTTTGGGAGCCTGGGAAAAAGAAGAGGAGGAAAGGCAGATTCCCAGGTCAATTCACAGAACGTCTTGAAATTGATAATACTGTATATGAAGAGTGCCCATCAGCTAACCTGTCATCCCATTCATAAATGGCAGTAAAAAACAAGATTTGCAGGTGAACCTTTCATATAACTACACTCTTAATCTTAAGTACTCTCTACACTTTGTCACTTAGATAAATTAAAGGCCTAAAGAACCGGCCAGAATTATACTATGATTTGACAGGCTTCTATGACAGAAAGTCAAATCATTCATCTTAATGAGCTATATATAACAGCTATGTATTTTATTCCGGGGCTCCACCGGTGTCTGTGATGTTCGTTACTGAGAGGAAATGGATTATATTTGATATTTATTCATTTTAAAGACTTCAGTATCGCAGTGGTCTTCACCAGAAAGCACTGCTGAAAGGTATTCCTCTTTCAATTTCAGCTTCTTTTACCGTGAATCACATGTCCTGCTCTGCTTCCTCCTCCCCATTTTGGCACCCTGAGTAAAATACAGAAGGGAGGTGAACCAGTCCCTCAGCCTGGAGAAGAGCAATGCTGCTCAGTGTACAAATGAAACCGACACCTTGACATGTCTGCATGTGTGCTGTGCTGTGTCTTGTGCGTGTGTTTGTGTGTACCGTGTGTCACTTAGTTAATACTTGCTATACATACTGTCACAATGGTCTCCAACCATGTCCATTTGTCCTATTTGAAGTTGGGAGCACACTGATCAAATCTTAAAAGAATCAAACAAACTAAAGAAAAAAATCTAAAAAGTTAGAGCTTGGTCTAAAAACAATCCTGTCCTCATGCTTTGCTATGAAAACCTCCGTAGCTACCTAGGACTGATCATAGGCCCAGTTTTAGGTTTTCCCGTCAGCCCTGCAGTCACATGCCCCGTCTTTCTGAGTTCTGTGACACGTCAAACCAACGTTCATCGTTTTACAGAACAGTAAGTCTTTTAACAAGTCTATCTGACTACCGATTCTAGGAAAATAAGCATGCTTTAGGTGCAGTTCGGTCACCCAGTTAACTATTTTACCCATGCAAGCATAATAAATCCTTCTCCTTTTTGCCACGACATTGCATTGGCTATGCATTCTAACCACAGACCAGGAGGATGAACGCAAGGCAACAAACTCCAGTAGTGGCATCTCTAAGTGTGATTTAAAAAAGCTGTCCCATTAGAAATAACAAATAAAAGAAGGCATACAAATAAAAATAAAGCTTAGCATGTTGACAAGCTGGAGTGCTGCAATCATACTGGAGTGAACAGGGAATATCATATTGTCGCTTTGGTGAGTGTAAGGTGATGGTGATCACGTGTGTTCATGTAGAGGATACAGCACTGTGACCATGTTCTCTGACATTCTCTCAACCTCAGGTACATCGTATGCATTCTGACACTGGGTTCGTGTGATCAGGATATGAATAGGCACTTTCTACATAAACACTCGGGGAACAAAGTTTACATATCAGGTGTGTGGAAAACAACGAAACAACCGGTCAGTCAAGGAAACTGACTCTGAGAAACACCTACTTAGCCTCATAATTATGTAACAAACATGACAACACTTCAACAAACAAATCTCAAGTTTTTCAGTGGCACTTGGCTGAATAATCAAATGTCATTACTTTGATACAGAATACACTTTCTGGTAGTTATGGTAGGAATATATTATAGAAATGAGGCAGCAACCAATAGGCACCTCTAAACCAGCATCTCATGTTCTCTCTTAGATTGTTCCTACAGCCCAATCAAAACTGCTATCTACGTATATTGTCGTATATAAGACACATATTATGCCTCATAATTATAAATGGCACCAGTGCACTGTTTTACACATTAGTTACTACAGTCATTTTGGCTCATTGACCCTGCATTGAGGCAAGTGACAACTTTGAGTGCTGCCATTCTAGATAAAATCGGATTAGCACCTTTGACTGTCGGAACAGTTAGTTTTGCAAATGTTTTCAGCTGCTTGACAAAGAAATCCAGTCATGTACAGTATGCTACACGTTTTTCAACTAGACACATTTTCCACTGTTCTTTTTGACATGGAATACAAGGTCTATTTAGAGCCTGGCAGCCTTGATCAAGGTTTTTATTTTATTTAAACACACTATATTAGGAAAATCCTGTCGCCAGTTCGTTACAGGGATCAGCCAATCAATGCTTGCCGCCACATAGGGTAAATTTGAAGAGGTGAATTAAATTGTTCTCAATGACAGAGAGTGATTACGTATAGGAACACCATGGGCAAGGCTGCCAATCTTTAAGATCAGGCAAGATGCCTCAATAACACATTCCATTTGCAATGACGACAAAAATATACAACTTAAACCCTGCTATGGTGTGTTCAGTGATGGTTAAATGCTTGCGTTATCTGTGGGAATGGTGAAGACATGAAAGACTTAAATGCTTTCTGCTTAAATATGACTCCCTCTGCCATCTGTGTACCCTATTGTTCTAGTGATCGTCGACCACTTGTGATCTTATGGTCTTCAGTGCTAGTGTGTATTTAACTGTAAGATTATCTGTTCTGCAAAAGTTAACTTAATTCTCTTTTAAGCTATATAGCATTCACATACCTCGGCACCATTGGCAAAATATTCTTGGTAGCCCAAAACAAACAAACAAACAAAAAATGTAAACATAACCATACTTGTTTTAAGATAATTTTGCAGACTTCTCCTAACTCTAAATACAGTATTTTTTTTTAAAAACTTTTTTTATATTGCAATAATATCATGCTTTCTCAAGAACAATCAAAATAAAATAAAATACTCTAATAGTGAAATAGTTTTAATTTTACAGAGCATAGCCACTACTGCTTTTGTTTTTTTTTTTCCCCTTTTGACTCTGTTCATACTTTTCATGCACATAGCTCATCTTTATCCCAGGTATTTACACTATTTACAAACAATACAACCATACTTCTTAGGCATTCAAACAAAACTATACAAATATTCTGTTTTTGTCTCATACCTGTTTTTGACCCATTTTTAATGAATAAAATAATATATTTCTAAAATACAATCCCCGTTGGGTAAATGTTTTTTTTCCTACGCACTTTCAGCCTTCTTTATATACAGAAATCGCTCAATTGTCAAAAATATGGATTTGTCAAACCCCTATTTTGGGACAAGCTTAGGGACCCCTCAAAGAATCTCTAAGACGTCAAGGCAATGTATGTGATCTTCCCCTCAAAAGCCTTCACAGGCTCTGAAGTTCGTTTAAAAAGAACAATAATAACCTGCATGACCATAACCATTACAACACAAAATAGGCAAGTACTTTTCTCTTGTTAGGATTCAGAGGATCAATCAACTGAACGAAGCAAAACGAAAACAAAATCAAAAAAGAAACAGGACAATACAGGCATAGCTTCATTACTGAGATGATAGAAGTTATGGGGGAGAAGATGGAAACAAAAAGAAAATCAGAGGATAGGCTGAAAGACTAGACCATAAGCACACAAGCAAAGACTTTTCTTGCCAAGAAGTCATGCATTCTTTCTTGGTAGGGTTCAACAACATAGAGTCTGAAGATACAGATCACCAATACATTGGACATGATGGAACAAATACATTGGACAGTATGGAACAAATTCAAGTAATAAAGTGACAATATATCTGATAAAGCATAGTTTTTCTTTTTTTCAAAAAGAAATGGCAAAACAGAAATATTTTATCCCCCATTTGCTTCTGCATGGTTAAACCCCCGGACTACATTCATTTGTAGCTCCACCCGTGTGGGCAGACTGGTGGGGTAGAGCACAGTGGGACAGCTGGAATTGTTGAGCTAAATTGAATATCATATCATCTACAGCAGTGGATAGAAGTGGGAGTGTGGGTGACCAATTTATTTGGTTAAAAAAAGAAAAGAAAAACTTCTTCAAATGAATTGATTGGTCACGTAAAAACGTATGAAATATAATTCGAGCCCAGAGTGTTTCTGCTTGGTCTCCCTATCCTCTGAGATCTTCTGCAGAAGCCTTAATTTACGTCTCTCGAGGTCCTTGTGTTTGACAGACCTCCTCAGGCATGTCCTGCGTTTCGGCTCTTCATATTCAAAAAAGACAAAGCAATCCATGAAAAAGTGCAAAAAATGCCATAAAGCAAATGTTCTGCACCCCCCCTACCCTGACCCTTTTAGTTTATAATCCCGTAAAAGTTGCCACTCTCCGACCAAATCAAGTCAGTGGAAAGAAAAGATATGTGAAAAAATGCTGTTGTACATGTAATAGTAGTTGAACCAGTAACACTGCAGTAGTAGTAATAATTGCAGTGCTTGCATTGATGTTTTTTTTTTTTTTTTTTCGTCTTTCATTTCTCTTGTAAAATCTCTCGGGTACAAACAAAAAAGAAAAGCGGAGTCAAGAGAGTGATGTCACATCGTGAGGGGGCTCTTCTGAGGGGTCTCATGTTCCCTGGCCCTTTTCAATTCTTTCACCCTGGAACACAGAGAGAGACAAGTGTCCATGAATACAGCATCCATGACTTTACAGGGTTTCTACAGTAGTAACAAGCTTATCAAGACAGGCACAGGCCTAATGGCATCACACTGTTCAGCCAGAACTATCAGAACAATATCAAATCAGCCCAGATCATCAGGAACTATACGGCTGGCCTGTGAAAGAAAACCTTGGTCAGGATTGAATTGAATTTGCACTTTGGAATGGACAAAAGAGGATAATTATAGCACAATTACAGAATCATTACTATATTATCTATTACTTTTGGGAATAAATGCACTTTTGTGACATAATAAATACAATCAATCTTGTCATGCAAGGCATTTCATTTTGAAGTGTCCCAACACAATGTCGATAATTACAATTAGTAATTCTAGTTAATATTACTTACAGTGTCGCTATTACTCAAACTGACACTTGGCACCCTGAAACATTTTGTTCCTCAAGATACAGAATGTGGCACTGGCGCCTCACAGCATGAGGTGACTGCTCCTTTGCGTATCGCAAATAAAGATCAGAACTGTCCTTATACACTTTAAATCCATTTAGCCAGTAATATAAAAGCATGAATCATTGCACTAAATGTTATGGTCTAGGTCGAGGTCACTTCCACACGTAAAAGACTAAAAGAACTAAGAAGTATTTCTAAAGACAGTGGTCAAGGTCGAGAAGAAATGCTCCGTTTGTGGAAAAAAAAAAGGTACCTACTATTGCAAATCTTCATGTCTGGCAGTTCACAAATGAATACCAGAAGCTGGTGTGGGTTCATAGAAGAGACACATGTCTCAAGTGCATGAGCAAAAAGCGGTCAGCCAGCCAAGTACTCTTTTACACAGTACAAGTGATTTTAACACACCAACCACTATCATGTAATGGATTTAGCCCTATTCTTATTCAAAGCAGAAGGTAACTACTGTAACGTTTATGTATTGAAGAGAGGCAGACTACCTACGTAGATGCGCGTGCACTCGCTCGCTCGCACGCTCGCTCGCACGCACGCACGCACGCACGCACGCACACACACACACACACACACACACTTATGCTGTGCTGGAGTACTCCCTGGAGGTATGAATCTATTAAGTTCTTTGTTTTAGTCCCAAAGGGTCGAGGAACCTTTTATTTGTTTTTGCTCTAACTTCTGTGACCTATATGCTACCACAGCTTCCTAACCTATATCACATCAACAACCTCACCTGCTCTAAAAGCATGGTGCCCTATTTTAGGACAGTACACAGCCAATATGGAAAAGAGTAAAAACATGAAATATGAATGTCAATAGCAAGGAGTTTAAAGGTTTGTGAAAATAACTAAATGCTTAAACTTCTATATATGAAATATATGCTGTTCAGAGCTTTTTTCCCATTCAGGTTTTCCCATTTTTATGTATTTGTTTTGATGAACGAGTGGGTATAATACATTCAACAGTTTGAGACAGTTTTAGTAAATTGAAATCAGAGGGGTTAAGTCCCCCTCTCAGTCTGTCGAGTGCCTAGAAACAGGACACACAGCCAGTCAGACAGACAGACAACTACTTGAGAAACAGCAGGCCCATAGCATGCCTAAAGGCAGAAGAGCAAGGCTCATAGTTGTCACCACTTGACATGCAGCAGAATAAAACATGATCAGAAAAAGCTTCCTGTTTTCTCAAACTGGCAATCTGCAAAACGACACAAAACCCCCCCAAAAAAAGAGAGAAAGACAGAGATAAAGAGAGTCAGAGAAGTGCCTGTTAAGTGTTGCAGTGATATTGTCATTCATAAGCATTTTGTTAGTTCGAGATAGGTTCTGCTCTTAATCTGAGCTTCTTAGTCCACCTGTGGCTCCAGTCGGCAGCCTTCATGCAAGCAGGCATCAAGCAACAGTGATGGAGAAGGAGGAAGGGTGGGTGGAGGGATGGAAGAGAAAGAGCAAAAGAGAAAATGAGAGTGAGGGAAGGAGGGAGAGAATGCAAAGGCCGAGACCTCAGGAGGAGATAATTATATTATTAAAGAGTGAGAGACGGAGAGGGAGATAAGGAGAAAGAGGCATACAGAGTATCAGAGAAAGAGAGAGAGAGAGAGAGAGAGAGAGAGAGCGAGAGAGAGAGAGAGAGAGAGAGAGAGAGAGAGAGAAAGAGAGAGAGAGAGAGAGCGAGCGAGAGAGAGAGAGGTACGAACTGAGTTGCTGAGGCTGCACTCACCCGCTTGAACAGTCTATGGTCCATCAAGGGGCTTGGCATAAACAGCAAAACAATACCAGACAGCTATTAGCACACAGTAGGCACTGTGAGGGAGGGGGCGAGGACAGGTGGGGGCCAAATACAGTGAGGGGGAGGGGGTGGAGCTTAGGTGTTGGGAGACATTTCGGACCACCACCAATTTGTCAGACAAAAATAAATCAAACACACAACACCGAGTTTAAAGAATAGGTGAGAGATGGACAAGATTTTGAAAATAATGTTTTTATTGTGTTTTAAAAAAAAAGCCACGGGGGGTTTTTTTTTTTAAAAAAGAAAAGGGGGGGGGGGGAAAAAAAAGAGGGGAAGGTTTTATTAAAAAAAAGGAAGGGGGGGTGTGTGTATGTACAGTATGTCTAAAATGAGTATGTTAGTATGTGTATGAGTAAGTGTTGGGGTCTACCTGTGGCGGCAGCGACGTAGGAACCTCATGATCTTCCTGGCAGCCTGATCCTGCCTCTTTGTGAGCAGACTACCTCTGCAAAACATCAGAAAGAGAACAGCGTCTTACTGTTTGTTGTAGAGCAACAGTCGACAACTGGCACGCATCTCTGTTAAAATGAATTAGAGTCAACTTGTATCTTTCATTGAAAATGTGAAGGGGTTCCATTCCAAAACACAAAAGAATTAATAAACAAAACAAAAAAAAACTAACAGTGTTACAGTATGTGGCTCAGTGTCTACCTTAGTTTGTGCTGCATGAGGGCGGCAGCAGCCCCGCGGTGGTTGGGCTTCAGCCTGCCAAACTCCTTGTAGCTGCGGTAGTATTGCTGAATGAGCATGGCAGCCCTCCTACTCTGCTGAAACTTCTTCTGTTCGTGGTAGCTGCGGAACTTACTCTGGATAAGGATGGCGGCCTGCGTCATCTTCTTATAAAGTGCATACTGCCAACGAGAACAAAACAATATGTCAAGCTTTGCTGTGTGTGAATACTGCAATGCAATGTTATGGGTTCATACTATAGTAGAAGAACACAACCTGAAGTTTGGCAATGAATTCAGCTGCTGGTAATGAATTTTTATTTATTTTTTTACCTTCAAGGCTATCCATGTTAGCTTGCAAACAGAAAAAAGGGAAATATTGTGAATGATGCACTAACATACTCTATTCTTAAAATTAAAGATTAATTAATAATTAATTAAAGATATTTAAGAGTCTTTAGATAGTTAACGCATCTGTGTACCAAGAGACTGTGATATACACTAACCTGTAAACAAAAGCACTTATTAGATGTGACCATCAATGCTTTGGCGGTCCCTACCTGTTTGTATTTCTTGTAACAACGTTGAATAACAGCAGCAGCTACTTCCTGTTGCTCTCGGAGCGGCCGCCCCTGTTGGAGAGTAGAGTGGGATAGGTCAGAGGTCACAGTTGAACCTGCATTTTGCCACAAAGGATATTAGTGGCTCTGTCAAGTCTCCCTGAGGTCTCCTGGTGGCCGGCATGAGTCCACACCTGGGGAACCGGCCCCCATGTGATCAGTGGGGAGGAGGAGGAGGTGAACCGTTGAGCGACAGAGAGCCAAAGGTCCACCTCAGTATCAGCTGGTAGACAGGCATAACAGATTACTGGAAACGACAGCGAACAGTTTGTCATATGAAAACTCATTAAAAGGAGCTGGGGGGTGGGGGGGGGGGGTGGGTGGCGAGTTGAAGAATGGGATCGGGCAGTGGGAAAGGACTGGTGTGTGGAGAGCTAGTTTAAAACAGGCAGTAGCAGGCTCCATACATCTAACTAAGAGAGAGAAACAGAGGCAAAGAGAGAGGACGAGAACATAAGCTTAATTGTGTCTAAGTGGAGCAGGGATACAGGGGACAGTGCAGTCGTTCCTCTAAGCAAGGCCATGCTCTGCTCAAGGCACCTTCCCATGCTGAAACCACAGGGACATATTTGGATATATTTCTGTTCATGTTGTAATGTGTATATGAGCCAGAGGAACAGAGAATGAGACAGAGGTAGAGATAGAAAAAATTTGAATAATATTAAGCACGATTAGAAACAGTATATCCCAAGACGTAAGATACTAATGAACAGCATCACAACTCTGAACTTTACTGCAAAAATTTGCGCAAAAATCAGAGCTCCATAGCTTGGAACCAAATAAAAGTAAACCCTTCAACGTCTCTCCAAACGCCAAAAACAAAACATCTACTAATACCGGTCCTAACTGTACAGCCCTGTCACTGCGGGCTGCAGTACACACAGCTTATGGCACCTGAGTGCCGGGCCTGTACCTTGTACTTGCGGAAGGCAGTTTGGACTAGGCGGGCGGCCTCATACAGCTCTCTCTGCTCTGGATCTGACAGAGTCAGCTGGGCCAGGTCTCGCTCCACCTTGCTGTTGGAGGCATTGATGAACTCACTCCAGTCAGCTGGGGATGGGAGTGTAGACCTCTCCAGGGGCCCCTCTCTCAGTGGAGACCCCCCAGGACTGAGGCTGGGGTTGGACGAGGGGGTCAAGGTTTCATTATACAGAGATCTAAGGAAAGAAGATGACAGAACTGGTCACTTTAGTTCATATTCATAGTAAATATGCAAGCTAACACTTAACCTGTCTATCTTACACTTGCGCTCAATTTGTACATCTAACTAATAAAGAATGTTTAGTACAATAGTGGTGGATGCAGGAATCAAAGTCACAACAAATTGATCTTTTGACACAGTGTGCCAAATTGTCATGCCACATGAAGAAATGTAACAACTCATAACAGAAAGTGTTTATTTTCAGTTTGTTTCTTTGACTGCCTGCTTGAGACGTTGGCGGAAACTGTAGTGGGTGTAAATAAAACTTCCAAAAATTAACAGCCACAGATAATAAGCACTCCTGAGCCACTGCCCACTCCATCAAATAAAACAACCAATTTTTTCAAATTGATAGCCCTATGGGTTACAGTTTCGAATGATCCATCCTGGCATTATGCTTAATACAAAATATCCAGTTGCAACAGAATATACTGCACACCAAAATCAACTTCAGTTTATGGTGTTGTTTTTTATTGTCCATACGTTGTACTCCCACAAAATAGTCACCTATTTGGACAGTACCAGGTTGTAACAAAGCTAGGAAAAAAGGATGAATGCAGTGGATAGGACACACATACTGCACACACACCCACACAATATGCATATCTGCAATTCACTTCCCCACAGTGCTGCTTACCGTAGGTGTATGATGCTCGGCAGCTGTTCCACATCTCCAAGGTAGTTGGCCAGCCAGTTCATGGTGTTGCTGACCCCTGACGTGTCTACGGGCACAGAGTCCACTGTCGTGAAGTTCTCCCTTTTGATTCTCTCTGGCGTTGCTTCAATGATGTGCTCTGCCAGAGTCATCATATTTGCCTGTTTCATTGGGACAAACAAAGATGAGTGAGGAGAGGACCCACCTTTGTCAATGTTATTCACTATAAATAGCTGAGCTAAAAAAACATGACTGAACATGATCTAGACATGCAGGTTTAATTGTTTGGCCATGTGACAAAAATGTTGGCTTAAATGCCAATGGAGTGGAATAAGAATGAGAGTGATACTGTTAGAGGCTAAACTTCCTAATCCAGCACTTCATCTGTTGGAGGAGTAGTTAGACGGAGATGGATGGCTGGAAGAATCCCTTGGCTATGGAAGTGGATCAATAGAGAGAGTTTATTATGCAGTGATGGCCATCGACAGAGTGCCAGGTTGGCCTGGTGCATGCCGCCTACCCAATGCAGAAGGCGGACATAAAAGAGGTGGCATGGTGCGGTTATGTCCAATTGAAATCTCATCTTGCCATGCTTTCCTCACTGGGGACAATGTAGTTCATGAACATGCCACTTTCCAAAGTGGTGCCACTAAAATATCCATACTGCCGCCTCCCTCTGATAATATATATGTAATGTATATAGTAAGTATATAGTATATAGTAACTATACTATATGTTAGAGTTGTTCTGATACTGATACCAGTATCGGAAGGTAAGTATGAGTCTATTCACCCAGTCAAATCTAATGTTAGCAAAATGTCCGCAATTTGACAATAATTTACACTTAAACAATCCCACCAGTAAAATGGCGATGTGTACAGAATGCAAAGCTTCAATTTTGAGGGGTGGCACTAGTGTTGCCAGTTTCAGTTTAATTACTGTTTTAATACTGTTTTTGGCATTAGAACATCTCTACTATATGTTACTATACTTTAATATTACGTATTGTATGTTATGCAATTTCTGTGATGCAGGCATTTAAATCAACAGCAAAATGTTTTTGGTCTGAATTATTTTGAACCTTACATCTGTGGCTGTACTAGTGCCGAGTTCTACACATTTAGTACACAGTTGTTTCCTCTCACCTGCAGGTCATCCATCTGTGTGAGACAGTCCTGGTTCTCCAGATCTTCCCGATAGGATAACAGTTCTGCATCAGCCATTTCTCTGTCAGCCATCACCAGCATGCCTAGCTGTTCCCGCTGACGCAACCGGTTGACCAGTTTCTCCTTCCCCAGGCTGCTGCTTCCACTGACCCCCAACGCCTTCCTCCCCATGCCGCTGCTGGAGAAACTCTGTCTGGAGGTCCATCTGGTTGTCCCTGTGCTGCTTCCTGTAGACAGGCCTTTGTCTGAGCTCAGTCCCTCTGAGGATAGGCTCTTGGGGCTAGAGGACAGCTTGTGGAGCTGTTGCTGCTCCAGGCTTAGAGGAACAGACATGGCCTTGTCAGGCCGAATCTGAAACAGTTCTGGGTTGGGTTTATGTTTTTTAGCTAGTGGGAGGTCTCGTTGGCCCTCGCTGCTGTAGTAGTTGGAGGGCTCTGACCTGGGCCTCCTTAAGTCTGTAAAAAAACACAAAAAAGTAACAATTAGCAGCATAATACACTGATAAAGACAGAACATAGGGGTTCTTCCAGTCAGTGACTTCTGTGAGCTTTTCGAGGAAACAATTTGCACATCCAACAATTCTTCTGTGCAGGTGCACTGGAAAATATCTTAAACTTGGAAAAGCAAACGCCTTGGTCCCCACAGACCTTTACCAAGAGCATTTTATTTTGGCAAATGCTCTTGGTAAAGGTCGGGGGGGAACCGAAGCATTGGTTTTCTTTGGTGAATGGTGGTGCTTTAGCACCATTCACCAAGTCAGTGACTTATGTGAGGCCATCAGCGTAACTAGTGTACAGTAAGAGACAGAGTCAAAAGGGAACTGTACTGGCCTGGATTGAGGCTTGTGGTGCTGGATGTGGTTGTAGTGGTGGCAGGACCCCCTTTCTTGCCACTGGGTGCTACTCCACTGTTGTTTGCCCAGCTGACCATCCAGCTGTCTGTAGTGGGGGTGTCGGGGGCTGGGGAGAAAGACATGCGAGTTGCAGGTGGTAGAGGGGCTGGTGGCTGCTGCTCTTCCCTTTGTAGCTGCTCTAGACATTCGGCCAATTTGGTATGGCCACGAGATCGGGCAATTGAGAGGGGTAAGCGACCCAGAGAATCTGGGATAGCTAGGGCACGTCTGTCCCATTTATACAGGACCACTGCTGCCTCCAGGTGACCCAGTGCACATGCCCACATCTGGACGGAAAACAGAAAAGGGAAAGAGTTAATGGGTTTCATTACAGCAGAAAAAAAAAAAAAAAAGCATCAATCTGATCAGATGCTCACACTGTTGCAAACGTGTTAACTTCAGCTCTCTTACCAGAGGCGTGCAGGAGAAGTGATCTACATTGAGAGGGTCCACTTCTAACTCCAAATCAATACTATCAGCATGTTTGGTGCTGGATAGAAGAGAGAAAACAATGAGTATCTCACTGCTATTTAGTGTGGTGCACCCCAATTACAAACCAAAGTGCCATTATCCAGTATGTAGAGCATTTTGTTCTCACCGCCACTTGATGAGTGTCTGGATGAGGGTGGCGTAGCCCTGGCCTGCAGCCAGGTGAAGGAGTGTCATGCCTCTGAAGGTCTTGGAGTGGATTAAATGTTTGGACTTGGCCCAGCAAGCTCTGCTCATCATCTTCTCACAGACCACGACGACACGACTCTCAAAGGAGCTGCTGGCCTGCGTCTGACCAGATAAACACTTAGATACACAAAACAGCATATCATTACTGGTTGATGTATATGCCTCTTTAACAACAAAAACAACAACAACAAAATTGCTATACAGTACTTTTGTCAAACAATAATGACAAAACACAATGTGCTTGCTGTGTACTGTCACATGCACGTTTTTATGAACAACATACTGTATGAGTAGCATGATGTGGCTTTTTACCTGTGACTGGCTGTTGTTGCCTCCTCCTCCTCCTCCGCCTCCCCCCCCTCCTCCTCCTCCTCCTCCTCCTCCTCCTCCTCCTCCTCCCCCTGTTCCTCCCCCAGCTCCGCCACTCCCTGCGCTGCTCGACTGCTGGTGGCTGGCCATCTCTGCCATCCTCCTCTCCATCTGCTCCAAGCGCTCCAGGATAGACATTCTGAACTGGTTATCTAGGCAAACAGTGGGACACAGAAGAAGAACACGTCAGCACACAAGTAGCATCCAGTGTGCAAAAAAAAATGTCTGTCTTTGCTATTACCAGCACAAACAACCCTGTGTTCCTGACAAGACAAATGATCACACAGTATGCACCACAAGCTGCACCAAATATGTTGCTCTGAGCAGCATTAAGACTGTCGCAGTGACTGTGGGGCTTAACATCATGAGGCATACAATCAACCATTTAAGAACAAAGTCTATTTCTGAGATACCGCAAAGTTGATGGCAAGTTAATATCCTACTTTCAGCTGTAACATAAAAAATACTTATAATCATTATTAATCTCCCCAGAGTGTGAATGAAAACAATAGCATCAATCATTAAATTCATCAAAACATTGGCTTTACTAAAATAGCCTTTAAAGCCCATCAATCATCTGCTAATGGCTGCCATCACTAAACTCCTGCCTCCATCTCTGCCGCACCACTCAACCCAGCACACTAATACAGGTTGAACGATTGGCCAATGAGTGGGGGCATGTTAAATGTGTCCACCCTTTCACAAAGGGCTTCAGACATGCTCTTGGGGGAGTGTACAGCTGAAGGCCCTCCTGATGATTAAGTACACCCTATTATGGCCAGGAGTCCCAGCCCAAGCCTGTTCCATGAGCCTGTATGGTAGGAGGACTATGAAGCTGATAGTACAGAATCAATCACAAATTGCACCTATCCAGAGTCCTTGAAAACCTAGCCTTTCCATATATGTCTTATACACCTCCATACAGTAAGATGGATGGAGGTGTATAAGACTTCAAAGAGTGTTCACTGTACATGCTGCTTAGGAGGCAACTACTGCTTTGTACCCTGTGTCAGAGTGGTTTTGCGGGTTGTCTCTGCTCAGGTTTTCAGCCTTGGCAGAAATATAGAACACACTGCATTATTCAATTCAATAATTCTAGTGAGAAGAGGTCAGAGCAAGTGATTTCTAAAGACTAAAATGTATTTTAATTGGTGAAACAGACGCACAAAAAAACAAACAGGGTGAAGTGAGGGGGAAACTAAAAAATTAAGCAGGCTGTGACATTACCGGGCAGGTTTTGATGGCTACACAACATGCATTTGATTAACTAAAAGTAAAAAGTAAACACACCCCAATTCAACTCCAGTCCAAACACTGCAATCTAAACCTGTTGCATTATGTTTCTGTAACATTACAAGACACAAGGTTCACAATGACATTTGGGAAACCTCCCCACCTACACACACACACACACACACACACACACACACACACACACGCTGTATGCTGTGTAGACAGTAGAATGGGATGGGCACAGAGAGCCCACTGCAGCAGGGAGTATACAGAAGACTGCATTAGCATTCCCCATTTAGCCACTATGAGGCCGTTTCTGTGGCAACCTGCTGCCGAGCGGTAACTAGGCGACAGGAACATGGCTGTGTGTATGGTCTGCCTGCGTGCTATTGGCTTATTGATGAAGGGGAGTGGAAGGACTCATTACTCCAGCAAGGAGAGAGAAAGGCAAAAAAAAAATAGAGTCTATAAATCTTCTTTGCTGTTCTTTTGTGAACTTGGCCTACTCCCTTTTCTCAGTGTTGACACCGTAGGTAGGGACCTAATGACTCTAAGTGGGGAGCCTTCACAGCACGACCTGGTGACATTTGCGCTTTACTGTATCTTGGCATTCACGGCTCAGGGCTCGCTGGGGAGCTAATGTCACAGTCAGCCCTCCTATAAGCCACTGTAAAAGAGGTCAAGTAACTGCTATTATTGGACAGAAAAACATAAAGTCACTGGCTGGTAAATTAGTGCTCTTAGTGACAACATGCTGCATTGTGAATAATGCACTTGGAGGACAACACTGAGGTCTCAGCCTCTGATCCCTGTATGTGCTGTGGACTGTCTACGTGGGCCTGCTGTCAGTTTAGCCAATCACTCTCTTATCAAGCGGGGGAAATGCTCTGAGCTTTTGCAGTCTTTCTTCCTAGGTGGGATCCATCTTCACCTATCCACATGGTTGCTTGTGAAAAAAACAAGGTCAGGGGAAGATTTGAGAGCCTGTTCAAGACTGAGTGCTTGTGTCAGGAGGGAAGTCAGAGGGTTAAGATAGGTCACAGCAATTCAACCTGACTTGGTACAAGGCTATGCTCTCCCTCTCCCTCTGGCTGATATGGGGGGACAGACATAGACGGAGAGATGGAGCGAGAGAGAGAGAGAGAGAGAGAGAGAGATAGTTAGCGCTAGGCTGACATGTCTTTGTTCAGACCCAGTGCTGCAGTGTGCTGCAGTGCAGATGATGTCATCTCCACCTGCTGCCTGCTGCTCCAAATGCGATGCACGTCCACTGCAGAGGGAGGATGGGGGTAGAGACGAGTGGGAGGGAAAAGGGAGGAGACATGGAAGGTGAGCAGCCTAACAGAACTGTAACAACACTGTGACGTCGTTAACGCCCTCCCATTCTCCGGTTTACTCCCTTGTGACGTGTGGCAGCGGACGTGGTCACTCTCACACGTTTAGGACAGACTGTAACATGCTATTTTAGAAAGCACTTGGGTACCAAAATGAGGCAGTCCACCATTCATTACATTGACAACACTTGAATGAAAGTTGATTAGTCAGCTGAGGTGTAAACTTATAGCTGTCATGACACAAATATGCCTTCCAAAGCAAAGCTAAGTTTTTACAAATGGGTCCAGGTCACTCGCTTGTGGAGATTTATTAAACAGCTTTCCTTTGCTTTGGTGATGCATTCCCCTGCAGGATTTGGACCCTTGCTAACTTTCCCCATCCAAAGTGGATAAAAAAACCAAAAAAGCAAAGTAACATTACTAAATCAAAAACGACACTGATTTTCATGCTCCATCAATTCTCTCACACTTCAATCTACCTGAACTCATATCTGTTGCAGGTTATACTGTGGAGTGTTTAAGTGTTTTTTAGTGAGAGTTACTTAATGAGAACAGCTAAGAGAATGAAGTATTTTTTTCTGTACAGTCTGTTACATAACAATTAAGAGTGTGTTTTTTGAAATGACAGTAAAATTGAATATGCTGCTCAATGATGACCTGCCTTGTCTCCACTCAGAAGTGAGAGGAAAACCTCTCACCTCTGGGATGAAAACCTGCAGAGGATGGGAAAACACCACACTCTGGGTCTTTTAATAGAGTGACAGTTGCCTTGGCTAAAAGGAGAACATTACGCATCCAGAATCTGAAAAAACACACGGGTAATACTCTGCGAAAAGAGGTCTTGAACTTTCATGACCGATAACCCAAATGAGTAATTTTGTCGCTTGCCTTGGGACCAAAGCTCATTAGAATAAATGACTAGTGTTGTCATCATGGGACCCACCAGACACTGTCCGTGACCTGGTCCCGTCATACGGATTAATAAGATGGGTTTCATGGGGAAAGTCACACAGCTAGTAGTCAGTTCTGCATAAAATCCATAGCATAAGTATACTTTCTGGTCCCTGATCTCTGTGGTTCTGCTGTAGACATGGGCCGGTATACGATTCTGACGGTAAGATAACCTTCAGCAAAAATATCACGGTTTCACGGTATTGCGTTATTGCAATTATAGCTTTAAAATGCATTATTTTTTTTAAATGTCTGGGTAAAAAACAACATTGGCATGCACACTGGCAGGGAGCCGATTACTAAACTGCAGTTTCTCTCATTGATCACTCATAAAAAACTGCTCATACCTTAGGAACGGTATGACGGAAAATGTTAGTGGTGTTGAAACCTTGACTTTTTCAAACCGCGGTATACCTTGAAACCGGTAACCAGCCCATGCCTACTCTGCTGTTGCTTCTTATTAGCTCCTCTCAAAGGACACTGGTGTCCTTTGAGAGAAGCAGAGAGCAGAGGACCCCAATGGGTTCTAACCCACACAACGTCACAGCCTTGCCCCATGTGATGTGTCTCATTGTTTTGAGATGGCGGCAGCTCCCCATGAGACAGGTTGATATACAGACGGATAAGGGAAGGAAGGACAAGGGTGTTTTTTTTTTTTTTTTAAGCGCACAGTGGGAGTTTGAACAGGCTGAAGGGACAGAAGAAGACAGCAGGAGAGCTTACAGGTGAAGAAAGAACAAGGTGAAGGGAGATGAGAAGACAGGAGGAGGGTTTTTCATATAGTGAACTTCTAAAAGAGTGTGGGATGACATCTTTAATGCTCAATTCTAAACCTCTGGTTGTGTTCATGCCAATCAAGTTTAGTGCTGGACCTCATTATCGCTCTGCAGCCAGCATATCATATGTAACCCAGCAGAAAGAACGGAGGCCAGCCTCCCTCTGGGTCTCTGTGTGAGCTGACTGACAGGGGCTGGTATTTGTGACCGTGCATGGGAAGGGGCCAAGCCATCTGGCAGCAGCCCTCGCAGCTGGAACACATGGCTGTCAGTTGATCAAAGGCTGACTTTACTTTTACGTACTGTAGTGTAATCAGTGAATGTGGCTTCCATCTATTACTATTTTTTCTTTCTTTTTATTCTTGTTAGCAGAGGAGTAACTCAGTAATTTAAATTGTTCAAAGAATAAAATTGTGTGTGATGCTGTCATGGTATCAAATCAATTCTAGGATGCCATCTATCCATCCATCTGCAATATGGCTTATCCTGTTCAGGGTTGCGGGGGGGGGGGTAAGAGGCCATCCTATCCAGGCTAACACACACATGAACAGACAAATCCATACACATTCACACCTATACATAGTTTTGAGTTTCCAATTCCCCTAACCTGTATGTCTTTAGACTGTTGCAGGAAACTGGATCACTTGGAGGAACATGCATACAACTACAGATTCATACAGATTTAATTTTTTTGCCATTACAATGCCATAAAACATGCTTGCTGTTTTCTCTCCGTTAGGTGATTGGCCATGTTTTGTATGCCCTGTACCTCAAACCAAAAATCTGTTGTCAGTGAGCAAATGTTCTCTAGCTTTACCGGTCTTGCATACAACCATGTGCAACCTGTACACTACAACAGCAGAAGTCCTTCACACACACAAGGCAATTACCTTTGATTTTTTGCCAAACAGAAGAAAACATTTGGAATTTTGATTTCACATCTTTAAGCCAGTAAGATTGGCTGCATCACTGGAATTCTTCTCTTGCAGTGATAGTATCACCAAATTACAACAGCACCAGGTGGACAGATTGCGTCTCACCATTGTTTCCCCAGAGAATTTATTCTTGACCATAGTTTAATAACTGCAAACAAAGGTAACAATGCTTGAATGATACTTGTTTGGTCTTCCATAAAGGTGAAGCAGCTCTTAACCTACTGGCATTGGTCCAGCTATATACTGTAGGTCAATATGAGTACAGTCTGAATGCTGAATAATTACATTGTGTCATATAGAAGGTAAAATGCCAAGAGTGAACACCATGGGGATTTACTGTCATCCACTTTCACACTAATTGAGTAACAAAGTATTGGATTTTTGTCTTGGAAAGTAGAGTAGTTTTTTTTTGCTACAGTAACAAGTACATATCATTATCTTCCTATTTGCATAAACAACTATATGCTTGACACATCTGCTGCAGGCAGGAGTGCAAATGAATGAGAGAAATAATTCACAGATGAATCAATCTGATATAACACACCACAATTCAAGGGACAGGACGTCTCCAAAGCGTTCCATTAATAGTAAGACAACACAGTTAGGCTAAATGCATTCAAAGGATTCTCAGCCTGTCCTCCCTTTTCCTCTAAATCTTTTTCAACACTGTACTTCAAATTATATTTCAGTCTTTTGTCACATACTGGAATCCTATCTAGGGCATATTGTACTCTAGCAACAATTGAAAATTGAAGTGGACAATGACAGACAGCAGAGTGAATAGAGACAGAGACATGATACTTAGCTATTTTATCTTGGTTTGAGACCATGTATATTACCCCCTCTATTTTAATTTGGTTTTATGACACCACAGAGGGATACAAATGCACAGCAGGAACAGGGAGTGAACCTGAATTTAATAAGCACGTTAGCAGACTGGCCCATGAAAGAAAAAACAAACTTACAACACAACATAAAAGAAGCACTTTATATAGATTATAGTTATTAATACACTGTACAATTACCTAAGAAAACAGAAGAATATATAATCCCCTTGTCCTAAATAAGCAGACTGGAGCCTGTTAGCACAGAGGTTGACAATTTATTGCATATTTCAAATCACAGCACAGATTGTGATGCATACTATAATGTAACCTAATGCAAACCACAATCTATAGCTTTAAAACTTAGCAAAGGCTTTAATTGACCCCTATTTGACAGTCGCACCACAAACTAAATGTGATACTGCACGCTTCATGAAGGTAGAATTCAATGAATGAGTATTTGGGCTGGGACGATATGCTTTTGTCCAGATTTGATTCTTTCATGAAAAATGGGTTCAGATTCGATTTGTGATTGCGATCCGATAGCAGTGAGTAATGCGATTTTCTTTTCCTTCTTTAAAGCTATAGTGCGTAGTTTCTGTCTCCCCCATGAGGAATTCTAAGTAATAACAACAAAACTGTCGGCACATCCACATGATACAAACCTTCCGTGAGCGCGCACCACCCCCACCCCTCCTCCACACAGTTGCCAGTAGCCAAGGAGGACACGGAGGATTGAAAAAACATGATGGACTCTTTAGTAGAGGTAATTATCTTCACTCAAGCTTCTGCGTGCAAAAGTCACCGGATATCGCCGGATGACGCCAGATGACACCAGTTTCTGAACAGAGCCATACTGTGAAATCCAGAGAGAATTTTGTGGAGCTGATAGTCTTAGTTGGCTTTTTATCAACTCATTTGGCAATGGCTTGAATGTAACTGATGTTAATTAATATAAAAAAGTTATGCACTAAAGCTTTATAAAAAACTAAAGTCGAATAATCCACTTCTAGACAAAATATGAGACATTTTCTAAAAACTAATTGCTTTCTAAAAACAATGCACATCACACGTCAGTCAGTCAGTCTGATTTATTTCATTTGTAAAGAAGTTCATAGTCTCGCATTGCCAGACCTTCCTCCACAGCGCCCCGGAGGAGGGTCTGGCGCGGTTATTGGCATTTCTTTAAACCAATCACAATCATCTTGGGCGATGCTAAGCACCGGACGGAGAAAATGGTGCCTCTGCAAACTAGCCTCAAGAAGGAACTTGTTTTGGTGGAACATCTGCTCGTTCAAAAGTTCTTTTAGTCGTGCAACAGAAAATTCAGATTGGACAGATAGTCTAGCTAGCTGTCTGGATTTACCCTGCAGAGATCTGAGGAGCAGTTAACCATAGTCCTCATAAATCGAGTTTAGAATTCCAACAGCAAGAAAGCGAAAGGTGACCGACATTTGGCCGAAAATGACGGACCTCTGGCAGAATTTCCGTCGGCACCTGAACAATCCCGGAAATGAAATGTCATCGATATAGACTAAGAAGTACATAACATTTATTTGTTGCATTTTCTGCTTTTGGTCAGAAAATAACGGTACCGTATAAATAAAAAGTATCGATTCTAGGGAAAAGAATCGATTTAAAACATTGTTGCACAAAAAAATCACGATGTTTTATTTTTTGACTATTATATTGGATTGCATTAAATAGACAAGGTGTTACTGTTTTTATGTCCACCCACTATATCTCAGACTAAATGGATGGATGAACTATAAGTTTAAAGAAAGAAAGTAAAAACCAATAGTATAATAGGAGTCAACAACAGAAGTCAGAAATGTGTGCTCGCTACAAATGTCTGTTTCTCTTTAAATGTACCAATCTCTTTAAAACCTCTTGTCTGGGGTGATCCATCATCTTTAGTTGTAAGCATTAGCACGCCACTGCTTCTCTTACTAGTACGACTACTATTGCTGTTGCTTCTGTTATTACTACAACAGCTACAGAACCACAGTTCTGAAAATGACATGAACTATACTGTTGTTATGACTGATATTATTAGATAGATAGGTAGATAGGCAGTCTTTAATGTCCCAAGAGGAAAATCTGTTTAAACAGCCTGCACATATTTATGCCCCCATGAAAGTTGACATAATAGTCACACACACACACACACACACACACACACACACACACACACACACACACACACACACACACACACACACACACACACACACACACACACACACACACACACTACGTTAGGTTATTGGGGACTATAGCAAAGGGGGCAAAACTCCTGCTAAAGTGATATTATCAATATTAATATTGCTACTCATGCTTCTGCAACAAGCACACAACTACTACCGCTACTGTACTAGTAGTGCTACTACTAACTAACCCTACTTTCACTAGTACTAATAAACTAACAAATGGTGTTGTGCAGTTAACCAAGATACAAACTGTTCCTACTGCTGCCAATTATACCACTTTGCATTAAAGTGGCTACCAAATAGCGTTATTTGGGATTATTACAACGAATGCATATGCAGTAGACCTATGCAAAACATACAAAATCACTGTGGTGATTCATCCAACTTTGCAACTTTGGTCTGTTGTATTGTGTCTTTCACAGTTCTTTTAAGAGGCTATAATGCATCTTGTTCCATGCATTGAATATAGGGATTTATACAGATGAGCAACAGGTAGATAAATGCAGCCTATCTGCAATTCTCTCACTTGAAACAGTAAAGAAAAGCGCTCAAGACTAAACGGGGTTAAAGTTAAGTCGCTGTTCACAGATCTGTGGTGCTGAAACGCTCAGCGGAAGCACTCACGATGGACTACTGTACTAACGTGGGTTTTATTTCTCCTATTTTAACTGTTTAATTACTACATGCTGTTGATATCAGCATTGAATGCAATCTGAACTATGAAACAAGTAGATTTCACCGACGACTCGCTGGCCCCGATAACCTGAGCAGCACTCAGGGATGCGACATCGCTCCAATGCGCTACCACACTTTCATCAACACGTGTAACAACACTTGCAGCTGGCAATTTAAGGACACTAGCCTGAGACACAGTGATCATTTAGTTCAACATAGCAAAGTAAAACTAAAACTGTCAAGAACGAGTCATGAATCTTTCAAATGTGAGAGGCAGGTTTTGCCAAAAGTACCAGGCTTGAGAAAACAGGTGCACGAGAGCTACAAGTATAACTTCCTCTGCTAACCAAAATGCCAGGAAAGCAAATACTATTTTTGGTCTCTGACGGCGTCTTAGGGAGTCTTTAATATGCCCAAGCACTAGTCGTGATTCAGGAGTTGGCTACTATCAACGTCAACTCTCCGGTGCTCTGCAATGAGGCAGAGTCACATGAAACACTTGAAGGAAGCATGTGGCTAAAATAGACCATTTCTTTGAAACTCCGCTACAGCACAGACACAGCTGGACTACATTAAGACACAATAACTGAGCATGCGGGATGTTCAAAGAAACGTGTAACTGCAACTTCTTCTGGCATACACGAGAAAGGCACAGCATATGAAAACAGCCCAAACACAACACAACACAACACAGACACAACACATTACTAAAGCCATAGGTTGAACTTAACACTTCTAACCTTCTATCTTATTTTCCATTGGTAGAGTCCACCTCAAAGCCAAAAAAATACTGCCTCTTTTGTCTTTTAGGAAATGCAGGTATCATTCACAGGCATCCTGACCCAAAGTAGTCCAACCAAAGCTGCATTTCACTCAAATTGCAGCTTTGCCCCCACAGCCTCACGGTCAGACTACTGCATGGTGTTATACGGAGAAACAATAAAAATATATATCCTTGGTGTAGACTGAATCTCAATCTCAACAGAGCACTCGTCAACAATAGAACAAAGTGAGGGAAAAGAGCGACGTGAGGAGAGAGAGAGAGAGAGAGAGAGAGAGAGAGCGAGAGGGAGGGAGAGAGAGGAAGACCGCTCACTACTCTTCTTCCTCTAATAGCCCCCTCCTCCTCCTCACTTGTTTCACCTCACACACATACACACTTTCCTTGTGTTTCTAGTAGTCGCTGCTATCCCAGCCTGCAGTAAAATGACAAATACCGCTGCTAGGAGACGTTGTGCGCACGTGCCGCCGGTAAACAGACGCCCTAATTCCAGTTTGCCGCCTCCTCCTCGAGCCGCGGTCCTGCTCCTAAAAGCTCGCCCCTTATCGTATTATTATTGGTTATTTGGCCTGTTATAATAATAAGTATTGCTGATCAAATAGATCTACTCTGCTCGACGCGTGTGGCTGTTTATACGGTTCACTGTGCGCCTGCACGGAGTCTTTCCCTCACCGGAGAAAGTCGGTACAACCGTTCAAAACACGACTGGATTCGCCCTCTCCTAGCCTAGCTGCCGTCTGAAACTAAATCTCGTTCTGTTTGCGGTAGTTTACCATGTTTACCCAAACACGCCCACTCCGCTCCTGCATTATGTGTTCACGGTCTGCCGTTTGTCACGCCGGTGTAGTAAGGCTCAGAGTCAGTACTGTCAACACGCTCCCATCAACACTAACAGGCAGCCAGTATGCCGCTATGCGGGGCTGTCATTTGGCAGTTTCCAGCGAACCTCTCCCGGCTCGGGTCGTGGGATCTGAGCTCAGGGACTTATTGGGGCAGAAGATGAGTGCTCTGCAGCTCCGACAGTTTTTCTGTCCTGCCCATGGCTCCGTATACCTGCAGTGCTGCAGAGAAAAGCGCCCCTTCCCCCACTCTGCATTATGACAAATCAAGGCAGGCAGGCAGGCAGCTGTGCCATTAGCACATCATAGCACAGTGAGTCTTCCATGGGGGAACAAACTCACAAAGCTGTATAACACACCGCTGTGGACTTAGACAAAATATTGCACGTAATGTCAGCAGCCGATATCAAGTGACTGACCGCAGGGGTTAAGTAGCGTGAGTCTGTAGCGTTACAGTCATGAATCTGGTCACATTAGTGTTTTAAAAGTCGGAAACTAAATGGCTAGCTGTCATTATTCCGTTGGATGAGAAGCGCGTTTCGCTTCTCCTGTTGTGCCTCAAGACTGTGGACATAATCGATGTGATGACTGCACGTGCCCTAGTGATTACATTCTGCCCTACTTCTGAAATAAATGATGCAGTCTAGATATCATCGTGGAAACTGACTTTGTGTGGGATTACAAATGGCAAACAATGGCCAACAGATGGCATTTACTTTTGCGAGAAAAACTAAATCTATATGTATAGTAACCCTCATGAAGTTTAAAGTGCGCTCTGCGCCAGGGTCGCTGTCCACAGTGGGGTGATCCTGAAGCTGCTGATGGAGGAGCACTCATTTCTTGTAGTAACAATCCATCATGTGTGTGATTGGCACACTTACATTTTTCAAAGACAATCCATCCCTTTTGCTATGGCAAAAGGTTATCTCTCTGTCACACAGGTACACATAAACTCACCTGGTGCCACATCAGCTTGACATAATGTTAGATCATTTGCATACACAGGTATGGAACAAAGCACACTCACATTGCATGTTTATATTTAAACTGTACATTGTATGTCATATTCTGTTAAAGTATCACACAATCTCTGTGCACTTATTTGTGCTGTTTTGACAATACTGTAAGTGACTTGTGTCTAAATGAATGTCTCTATCAAATAATTGTTGGGACAAATGATTTATCAGTAGCTGGATGCAACAGAGATAATTTATTTTTACCTTTACAAATGAAAATTCCAATGCAGTCATTGATCTTTGTGGATCCCTACCTGTCATTGTCACCCTCAAATAGGAGACCACAGATTGCCACGAAACAAAAAATAGTGAGAGATGGCAGGCAAGGGGTTAATATAAGTAAGGTAATAGGGTGGGCTGTGTTTTCCCTGAGACAGTCAGCTCCTCCTTAACTGGTTCTGTGAATGGGCCAGTGAGGCAGTAGGGCATGAATGGCGGAGGGATCCACTGGTATTGCTGTGTATGGGAGCCGCCAGCTCTCCATTACTCACTCCCACTCCCTCAAGGGCTGTCTGCAATGCAGCTGTCCTGTGAGCCTGTGCTTCACCGTGGCCTACTTTATCCTGTCAATGCTCAAGCACTGCAGCAATGCTTCCCTGGCACTCACCTCGCACCCACGCACACACACACACACACACACACACACACACACACACACACACACACACACACACACACACACACACAACACACACAAACAAAGAGACAAAGACTTACATACTCATTACATTCTGGTGAACATGTCTACTGCAGGTCTTTGACTCACAGACTTAATTTGAATTTAAACAGAATGGAAATTTGCCAACTCTGCAGCATCTTTTGTTATATGTAGAAGACCTCTACAATGCTGATCTGAAAACAGTAAGGAGATCAGATCACACCAAACAATTTGCAAAGACTTATAAAATGTCCAAATTCTTCATTGCATTTGCACTGTTGTAAACACAATAGCTTTTCTATTGTAACATAAGCAAGATGGGACAATGAGACTTTCTCTCACTGAACTGACCTTAGAAAGAATCCCGCACACTGACCATTACGCAAGCAATTATTTATTTAGAAAATACGTTTCGGTCTTAGACCTTCATCAGGTAAATTCACACATTCACCTCAACCATAACCTTAAATTTTTTTAAGCTTATGGTTGAGGTGAATGTGTAAATTTACGGGATTCTTTCTAAGCTCCTGATCTGCTACCTTTGGTCACATCCTATGCATCTGCCCGACAAAAGAGGTGTGCAAAAGTTTTCCTACGTTGCACTGAACTGACCTTAAAATGACACTTTAAATACGACATGTGGTATTGGATTTGCACATCTCAGAACAAAAGACTGCAAAATGAAAGAGAAAATGTCTCACTCGCTTGGATAATACCAAGAGGGGCTGAGAAGCAAAAAAAACCTCAAGGATTTGAAATAGACTGAAAGCTCTTCCTGCATCTATCCCTCTCCATCGCACGAGCATATGCATGCACAGAACAGCCAACAGGAACACTCTGTCTCTCTCTGAAATGACCTGTGATTGGCAAAAGTCTCCCGTGACAGGCTGTGTTTTATAAAGTCTAAAAACAGAGCCAAGAGGAGGTGCAGGAGTCTAGTTTTCTCTCGGATCACTTGAATTACTCTATACTGAAAGATTATTATGGCATATTTGCCCAACGATGCCAAAAACAAATATATAAAAATATAGCATGTTTATGCACATTTGTAATAGTCTAATAAAATAATAATAATAATAATAATAATAATAATGAATCAAACTGATTCCTTCATTGCAATGGACTGTTCCACTGTATTATATCAGGCACAACTCTTACAAAATGTTTAACCAAAGATTCTATTAATTTTGTTCTTTAAGTACAGTGCTCCAATTCATTAATTTGGACAACAGAAGTTTGTAAAACAATAACATGGTATGATCATATCATAAAAATACAATTCCAATAAAAGTTGATAAAAATATTAAACTTCTGTCCAGTCGTATTACCAACAAAATGTGCTCTCCAACAACTCTTATTGCAAGGTTCTTACCTACACTCACTTACACTATCTCTACACATACTGTGTAAACAGCCAAATCAAGGATCTTGCCATGCCCGAGGACCAAAGAACCAGCATGTTTTATGGCTAGAAACACACAATTATATATCCAAGTCATTATCTTCTTGTTATCGTTCGAGCTTTGTAGCCCTGTCATTCTGATATATGAGATGTAAAAACATTAATCCCTGAATATTTGTGCAGCAGAAACATGACAATGAACAATGAACAATGTGTGAGTTAAACTGTCTACTTAATTGCTGTAAAACGTGCCTTTGCTATGTACATGGATAAAAAAAAAAAGTAAAAATGTCTCTTTTAGCAGTTTCCTAAGCATTTACCAATATTCCGCAGACTTGTTTTGCTCCAGGGAAAGCTAATGCACGTGAATGTGTAAGCTGTGACAAATTAGTTTAAAGCAAAGCTAGAGAGAGGATTTGTAATGCATGATGGTCCAGCAGATCATTAATAAAAATGAACTATTAAAATCAATAAGGCCACAGGAGATTTGGAGAGCCAGACAGAAGAAGAATTAGGATATACATAAAGAAGTAATGAGTAAAGAAAACAGAGAGGAAGAAATGTGAGCGGACAGATAGTAAGAGTCAGGACAAGGCACCAAAGCTAACATGACACGGAGGAGAGACCTACCATCCAGCGAGAGCCAGTCGTGCTGAGATGATGGCAGTGAAGGAAGAGCGCGGGCCTTGTACTCAAACACCACCGAGTTGGATATGATCTGGTTACTGACACCCACCTGCAGCGTCACCAGACCTGTGTCATGCGCTGGAGAGGGAGAGGATAATGAGAATCCAGCACATATAAAGTATACACAACAATGTCACTATTATGTGGCCAGATTTAACTGGCTCAATATTCCATGCATGACTACTGTCAGTGTAAATAAAAAAAATTACAATTTAGGGCTTAAATCACATCACTACATTAGAATAATATTAACATTATTTCAGCGACTCACATGATGCCACATGAGGCTTAACCTCCTACATCTTTAATTTATTTGACTAAATACATTTTTGACAGTTTGACAGACAGAGTAGCTTTTGACACAGGACTTAACAGTATGCGACAGCTAAAGACTGGTTTAGATCAGGATTGTTTTCACCCATTGTTACAAAATTTACTTGGACATTTAGTATTGTTATATTTAAATGTTATGTTAATTTAAAAAAAGCAATTAATTTACATTGATGGAGTGCTGGTATCATGTGGTTGTATCTGTGTGTACGTATGTGTGTGTGTGTGTGTGTGTGTGTGTGTGTGTGTGTGTGTGTGTGTACGCATATGGATGTGGCTATGTGTGTGTGTGTGTTTAGGATGCATATACAGTACAGGCCAAAAGTTTGGACACACCTTCTCATTCAATGCGTTTTCTTTATTTTCATGACTATTTACATTGTAGATTCTCACTGAAGGCATCAAAACTATGAATGAAAACAGATGGAATTATGTACTTGACAAAAAAGTGTGAAATAACTGAAAACATGTCTTATATTTTAGAGTCCTCAAAGTAGCCACCCTTTGCTTTTTTGATAGCGCTGCAAACACTTAGTGTTCTCTCAATGAGCTTCATGAGGTAGTCACCTGAAATGGTTTTCACTTCACAGGTGTGCCTGGTCAGGGTTAATTAGTGGAATTTTTTCCCTTATTAATGGGGTTGGGACCATCAGTTGTGTTGTGCAGAAGTCAGGTTGATACACAGCCGACAGCCCTATTGGACAACTGTTAGAATTCATATTATGGCAAGAACCAATCAGCTAAGTAAAGAGAAACGAGTGGCCATCATTACTTTAACAAATGAAGGTCAGTCAGTCCGGAAAATTGCAAAAACTTTGAATGTGTCCCCAAGTGCAGTCGCAAAAAACATCAAGCACTACAACGACACTGGCTCACATGAGGACCGCCCCAGGAAGGGAAGACCAAGAGTCATCTCTGCTGCTGAGGATAAGTTCATCTGAGTCACCAGCCTCAGAAATCACAAGTTAACAGCAGCTCAGATTAGAGACCAGATGAATGCCACACAGAGTTCTAGCAGCAGACACATCTCTAGAACAACTGTTAAGAGGAGACTGCGCGAATCAGGCCTTCATGGTCAAATAGCTGCTAGGAAACCCCTGCTAAGGAGAGGCAACAAGCAGAAGAGATTTGTTTTGGCTAAGAAACACAAGGAATGGACATTAGACCAGTGGAAATCTGTGCTTTGGTCTGATGAGTCCAAATTTGAGATCTTTGGTTCCAACCACTGTGTCTTTGTGCGACGCAGAAAAGGTGAACGGATGGATTCTACATGCCTGGTTCCCACCGTGAAGCATGGAGGAGGAGGTGTGATGGTGTGGGGGTGCTTTGCTGGTGACACTGTTGGGGATTTATTCAAAATTGAAGGCATACTGAACCAGCATGGCTACCACAGCATCCTGCAGGGACATGCCATCCCATCTGGTTTGCATTTAGTTTGACCATCATTTATTTTTCAACAGGACAATGACCCCAAACGCACCTCCAGGCTGTGTAAGGGCTATTTGACCAAGAAGGAGAGTGATGGAGTGCTGCGCCAGATGACCTGGCCTCCACAGTCACCGGACCTGAACCCAATCAAGATGGTTTGGGGTGAGCTGGACCGCAGAGTGAAGGCAAAAGGGCCAACAAGTGCTAAGCATCTCTGGGAACTCCTTCAAGACTGTTGGAAAACCATTTCAGGTGACTACCTCTTGAAGCTCATCAAGAGAATGCCAAGAGTGTGCAAAGCAGTAATCACTCAGAGCAAAGGGTGGCTACTTTGAAGAAACTAGAATATAAGACATGTTTTCAGTTATTTCACACTTTTTTGTCAAGTACATAATTCCATATGTGTTCTTTCATAGTTTTGATGCCTTCAGTGAGAATCTACAATGTAAATAGTCATGAAAATAAAGGAAACACATTGAATGAGAAGGTCTGTCCAAACTTTTGGCATGTACTGTATATATTTTTACTCCCGTGTTACACTGATCCCTAATATGAGTGTGTATGTGTGTTAATTTGTCTGGGAAGGAGGGGTGGTGCTTAGGTTTTGTTTTGTTATTTTATATATACACATCATCCCGCATTTTGTATATTTTGTGATTTTTCTCTTTTTGTTATTGTTGTCAAATAAAAAAATATAATATAACATATATAAATATATATAGATTAGCCTGCACTTTGTATATTTTGTTATTTTTTCTCTAAGTTCATACTTTTTGTTATTGTTATCATATAAAAAAACAAGTTGTAGTTTTGGTTGTAAACTTTGTGTGTTGTTTTCAATAAACATTTGATCGCAAAAAAAAGGAAAAAGGAAAAAGCAATTACTTCCCTTAAAAACAATGTGTAAAAATCTATAATAAATGCACAAAACATCTTGCTGGCCAGATCACCCGCATATTGTCAACCTGCAGGCTATTACTTCAAACAAATAAATGAAAGCTAATGATATGCATGATAGATACAATATATGTTTATTGGTACACAAAGAACTAAGCACCTCAACCCTTCCAATGCCCACCCTGAAAGCAATGACATAGAAAACATAAAATGAATGTAAAATGTATTTCTGATGATAGAAATTGGCCTTTTAGCTGAAAAACAAAAAAAGGAATTGCCAGTAGTAAAATCATCTCCTGAAAATCATCTTATGAATAATGGGATGGTGAAACCTCCTCATAAATGTCCCTTTTTTATGTGTGTGTGTGTGTGTGTGTGTGTGTGTGTGTGTGTGTGTGTGTGTGTGTGTGTGTGTGAGCACTCTCCTGTCCTACCTGGGCAGTAGCAGCGCAGCACCCCTGGTTGGATGAGAGAAGCTGGGACTGAGATCTGGTCAAACAGACAGCTGTAGTTTGAGCTGGCCTCTTGCCAGGGCCCAGTGATCAGCACCTTAACTCCACCCTGAAAAGAATGGCACATGGGTAAAACAAACTTATATTAGCCTACAATTACCAAGTCAGGTTTAAGTATCATTGCTTACATTATTTGTTGTTTCTCTGCCATCTAGCGTGCAAAGATAAGAATGACACAGAGGTACAGAAAACAACTCTGATACTGATCTCTGCTGCCATCATGTGGATACGCAGAATCATTTCACTAAATGCATTTTTTTAAAGCACGCAACATTAAAATATTGTGTTGCCCTCCAGAGGTTGGAGGAGGGTATTACTGCTAACAACATGAGTGTAATACTGTAGACTGTACGTTACATGATGTCAAAGGGGAATTTGATAAATAATATATTAAGAGGTCTACATATTTTCAGTCAAATATTTAATTAAAATGTTTTGTTTTAGAACTCAAACTTCATCTATAATTCTGCTCGTCTCTCAACTGTTTCATGTTACGTTTATATGTCAAACTTTCAGCTGATGCTAGATGCTCTTGTCCAGACAGATTTATCCAAAAGGCAGAGCAGCATTCCATTATGCTTATACACTTCCTCTACTGTGAGTCGTGGTATATTTGTCAAATTTAAAACCCAGGCCTCAAAAGTATTTGCAGACATGAAGTCCTCATCTTAATCTGAAAAGTAACATTTCACATAACCATGCTTCTTCCATTTTCCTTACTTTTGATACAATCAACCACTTTCTTTTTCTGTAAGTATTCTCCTATATGGACATAATTGCTTTGACTGCTGTACTCAGTCACTCCTACAGTGGATCCCAAGTCAGTCTTTCCAACTTGTGGATCTCTCTATTAATTCCAAGACATTATTGCTGCTGCAATAAATATTTTCAAAGGATATCTGTCATTCCCAAATCAGTTTGAGAAGTTTTAATGGCCATTTTGACACTTTTGTTTGCCTCTGCATGGGAAAACTTGCTATTGGAATACAAATGCAAGGACATAGGTATATACAGTATATATACCTATGTCCTAGGAGCTGCAGACACTACTGCACACTTCATATATGTATGTATATATATATATATATATATATATATATATATGTATATATATATATATGTATATATATATCTATACACTACTGGTCAAAAGTTTTAGAACACCCCAATTTTTCCAGGTTTTTATTGAAATTCATGCAGTTCAATGTCTTATTGTACTCTGAAATGAAAGAATAGAACAAATGAACAATTTAAGTTAAAAAAGAAATCATGGAATCAATTTATAAACCCAAATGTATTCTAAATGTTTGACTCATCAAAGTAGCCCCCTTTGGCATGCTACAATGGAAATTAAATATTCTTCAGAAAGTTATTCCCAACTCTGTTGCAGGAGTTCCCATAAATGTGTGGCACTTGTAGGTTGCTTTGCTTTCACTTTTCTGTCCAGTTCATCCCAAACCAGCTCAATGGGGTTTAAGTCTGGTGACTGTGCTGGCCACTCCATGTTTTTAAGCTTACCATCTTGTTCTTTTTTGCTAAGGTAGTTCTGGCATAGCTTGGACTTATGTTTTGGGTCATTATCTTGCTGTAGGATGAACCCCTGACCAACTAGGCGCATACCAGAGGGTACTGCATGGCGCTGCAAAATGTTGTGGTAGCCGTTTTGGTTCAGGGTGCCTTTCACTCTGTACAAATCACCGACCCTGGATCCAGCAAAACAGCCCCAGATCATCATGCTTCCTCCTACATGTTCAGAGCTGTATAGTAACGAAGTAGAACTACTTCACTACTCTACTTAAGTACTAAAAGGCTGTATCTGTACTCTACTGGAGTATTATTTTTTTCTCCTACTTCCACTTTTACTTGAGTACATATTTTCGATGAGTTTAATACTTTTACTCCGATAAATTTTTTATGTGCTGCATAGTTACTCGTTACTGTTGTGAATTCCTCACACTACGGAGGTTAGTGGAGGTTACAGTGTGTGTAGTTACGTACGATAATTACGTAAGTTACGTAAGAAATCCCTGAGATTTGTTTCTTTTCATTACGGTTGCCCGTTCAGAAGTCAGAGACAATGAAAGTTTGTACTCTTTCTATTTAGTTATTGTTGCAGCAGAGTAATCTATTAGTAGTAGTAGTAGTGAGTAGTGAGTGAGTACTGAATGTTAAACGTTTGACCCTGTGATGTGAAGCTGCTAGTTTATCTGTATTTTGCTAGCTTACTAAATTTACACTACATAACACATTTTATTTCAGTATTTGTTAATAAGTGATTAATAGCCCACTGTTGTATCAGATAATAGTAGTTATAACAGCTGTGACATTAATGTACCTTTTGGGGTTTATTTCAGAAACTTCCTTCATATCCAGCAATGTACAACTTGTGAATACCATGTAAAAAGTTGAACTCCAACAATATGATATTCAAAATTTGACTGCTTTCTTTATTAACTAAATAACACAATACGTGTACTTTTACTTTTAGTACTTGAGTAGTACATTTTAAAATAAACTACTTGCAATACTTAAGTACAAAAAATGTTGAATACTTTAGTACTTCTACTTAAGTGGGATGCTTAAAGATCACTTCAACTTCTACTCAAGTCACTTTTTTGATAGAGCACTTGTACTTTTACTCAAGTATGGGTCTCTAGTACTTTATACACCTCTGTCCATGTTTGACAGTTGATGTCACACACTGAGGAACCATCCTTTCACCTACTCAACGGCGTACAAAAATCCTGCGTGATGAACCGAAGATTTCAAATTTTGATTCATCAGTCCATAACACCTTCTTCCAGTCTTCAATAGTCCATTGACGATGTTTCTTGGCCCAGGCAAGCCTCTTTTTCTTATTCTGACGTCTTAGCAATGGCTTTCTTGCTGCAACTCGACCTATCAAACCTGCAGCTCGAAGTCTTCTCTTGACAGTTGAAACTGAGACTTGCTTATTACGACCACTATTAAGCTGTGCTTGAAGCTGTTGTCCTGTGAGCCGCCTATCACGCAAGCTGTTGATTCTCAGAAACTTCTCTTCTGATTCTGTTGTGGCTTTGGGTCTGGCAGACCTCTTCCTGTCACAGTTTCTCCCAGATTCTAAGTGCCTTTTGATGGTGAAAAATACTGTACTCACTGACACCTTGACTTTCTTCGCAATTTCTCCGTAGGAAAGACCAACATTCTTAAGTGTTATATTATGTTATATATATATATATATATATACATATATATATATATATATATATATATATATATGTATGCAAACTATAGATTACACTTTTTTTTAACCCAAACAATATAAAGAAGAGGTCGCAGTATGTTTTTCAGCCCCGAGTAGTGTCTGCAGCTCCTAAGGGGCCAGTATACTTCATCATCAGAAGTGCTTGTGCTTGTGCTTGCTTGGAGGAGGGTATTACTGCTGACAACATAATTGTAATACTGACAAGACATGATGTAAAAGGGAAATTTGATGCGCAATATATTAAGAGGTCTACATACTTTTGGTCGATGTCAGTTTTTATGGCAAAAGTCCGTCTTTCCAAGTTGTAGATCCCTTCAAATAATTTCATGACATTTTTGCAGCTGCAAGAAATATTTTCAAAAGATATCTGTCATTCCCAAATCAGTCTGAGAAGTTTCAATGGCCATTTATTTTCCTCTGCATGGGAAAATTTGCTATTTGAATACAAATGCAAAGGCATAGGTACATATATGTGCCATACATTACAATAATCATCCTACATGTGCAATATTTTACCTGTCCTAAGTGTTTTATGTCTTAAATTATTCTTAAATTATTTATTCTGTTTTAGTTGTATGTATCCTTTATCTCTTGTGTTTATCTCTAATACACATTTTCACAATGTCATTGTATGGGTCTCTGTGAAATGATTAATAAAGGTTAATCTTATTTTATATATAGGCAAATTATGGATTAATTTATTTTTAACCCAAACAATATAAATAAGAGGTAGGAGTGTGCTTGTCGGATGGTCGAATAGCTTCGGAAACGCCCTCCCCCCACACCTTTCCAATGTCGGATAATGGGGCTGTGTCCGACCACTTCTGTTTCGATACACTCTGTGCTGGTGGCGACAAAGTGCTATCTAGCTACAAAAACACTACGTCAAATTTGAAGAACCATTTGGAGTCGCAGCACTGCAGTCAAACTTACAGAGCAAGTCCCAGCAGGTGGTGCGAAGCAGAGAGCAGGAGCCCCCCCCCACCACCCAAACAACGAAAGCTGGACTTCGGTGCAAAACAAGTAAGTGGGGGAGAGTTGAAGAAGTTGGTCTGGCAGTATGTTGTAGCGGAAATGCTGTCCTTAAACACCGTTAACTCGCTCTCTTTCGTGCCATAATAAACCAGATCCCTACTACTAGCAATGCCGAGCTGCCTCACAGTAAACCGGTTGTCATTTTTATGTTGAGGCTGTGGGGGTGTTGTTGGCAGTTGCTGAATGTAACTAATAAAGTAACTTGTAATCTAACTTCGTTACTTTTAAAATCAAGTAATCTGGAAAGTAACTAAATTACTTTTAAAATCAAGTAATCTGGAAAGTAACTAAGTTACTTTTTTAAAGTAACTGTGACAACACTGCATAGGACCGTTAATATTATATACGTATATGTATACGTTATAGGATAATCAGAGCCGCATGAAACTTTACAACCCCAAACTAGAGACCTAGGCCATTCAGCGGATGCATGGCTTTCCTAAGTATATTGACAATACGAGGGTTTCTAAGCAGTTTCCAGAATCCAATTACAGAAAAATTCAATTCTTACAGAAATCTCCAAATGTCAAAAGTGTTAATACCAAATCACAGCATGGGTTTTTCTATGGTGTTCCTCAAGGTCTTGGTGTCTTAATGTGTTTTTTTTGGAGAGATTTCCGATTAAAAAAATGGCTAAAGTTTGCACCAAATCTGTGTAACAAATGATATCAACCTGAAAATTGCTGCAATAACTTATGAGACATATGTGAGAATGGGAATGGCCATCATACACTTCCATTGTAATGTCCTAAGCCCTTATACACAATTTATTTTAATGAATTAATGAATATTTCTTATTTCTGATTAACGACTAAAACTTACTTGACACTCAGTGTTGAGCTGCATCTCAAATTAGTCCTCATATCACAGCTTTCAGATGGTATAGACCACTTCTATGTGGCATATACTGCTGACCTTTTATCTACCTCTGAACATCCCCCCGCCCCCCCCCACACCCCTCTAAAAATAGGGGGTGGAATGCTAAGAGGTTAAGTCTGGCTGTTACATATCTAGCTGCACATTATCTAAACCCCTTCACTGTAACTGGAAATGGTGAAGTTTCCTGACCTGTCCAATAAAATAATTGTAAATTCATAAGAATCCAATGGACAACAGCAACAGTTTAGTTAAAAATTACCTTTGATTGTACTTCTTCTTCATCTTCTTCTCAAGTCTCTCTATTTTGTTAATCTCAAAATAAATAGTGTTCATAATTGTGCTAAACCTAACCTATGTACCTATGTTTTCCTTTGTATTCTTGTGTCTTTTATTTATATATGTATTTCATTTTATTGTGAAGCACTTTATAATTTTTATTTGTGAAAGTGCTATATAAATTAACTTTACTTACTTACTTATTTGAAACCTGTTGGGCTGCTCTAGTTCAAAATGCAGAAATGAGTCTTAAAAATCAGTTCTCATGAACCAACGTTACAGCACTGGCTGGTACATAAAATGTTATAACCAGACAGAATGATTGCCAAAAAACAAACAAACACTGGTTGTGAAAAATAAAGAGCCCTGTCACTCACCTCGGGGTAGGACCACTCAGGGGAGTAGTCAGTGACCATGAAGAGCCGGCCCGTGGCCTGAAGCATCCCCAGAGCCCCCTGGGCTACAGCTGCAGACACCACCTCTGCTACATTCATGTAGGACAATGAGCCTTGATCTCCTGCGTTTCCCGCTGCTCCAGCCCCTCCACTCAGAGACTGGGGGCTGCAGCAGGGTTGAAGGCAGAGCTCTGAGGGGCTGTAGCCAGAGCCCCTGGCCCCTCCATCTTCCTGGCCCTGCTGGGGGGCCCCACCAGCTGTGTTCTGACTATCAGAACTGTGGGATGTGACAAGCTGGTGAGCATATAGGGCCCCTCCAGCTGACATGGTGGCTCCACTGCCATCCACTGAGATGAAGTCATTGATGAGGTCAGAGAACTGGTTACCAAAAGAGATGTCAAAGTGATCCAGACTGATCTCCATGCCGGTCCCTCCTGCTCCTCCGTTACTGGCCGCTCCACCCAGGCCTTGGTGGCTTCCGACAGCGTTGTAGAGTCCCTGGACCATACTCGTGCCTTGGAGGAGAGGCTGCAGCTGCTGTTGCTGCTGGGAGTGGTTGCTGCCATCGCTGTTGTTGTTGCCATTGTGAATTGCTACTCCTTCTCCTGCACCTCCAGTCCCTCCTCCGCCCCCGTCCGAGGCCTGTTGCAGGTAGTGCTCTGCGCCCTCGCCGTTTCCTGCACCACAGGCCTGAATGTGGTCTCCTGGCTTGAGTAGATTATCAGCTCCGTTCTCAGTGGCTCCGGCCTGAGCTGAATTGACATTGCCCGGTTGCTCTAGACCCACCACCTCCTCATGCTCAGTGCCCAGCCCAGGAAAGCTCCCCTGGTACTGTAGCAGCTGGAGAGAGCCAGCCTGGCCAGGCCCCTCTGTGGGTGAGCCTCCATTGCAGTTGGCCCTGTGCTGGCTCTGGTGGGCCTGGTGGTGATGGTGGAGGTGGCCGTTGCTGCCAGGGGAGTCCGTCTTCACCACTTGCAGCCCCATATAAGCCCCAGAGTCATGGGAGTTGTGCTCCATCAAATGTGTTTTCTGGCCCATGCTGGGCCTCCCCTGCTGGGCCTGGCCGGTCTGAGAAGAATCCTGGAGGAAGAAGCTGGGTGAACGGTTCTGGTGTTGCATGTGAGGACTGGACATGGCCTGACCATAGCTCACGGTGGTAGCGCTGGAAGTATAGTCCTGCTTGGCATCAATAGCACTGAAATCCATCTGCTCCAGGGTGGTGCTGGGACTCAGCCCCCCACCAGAAGGAAGCAGGGAGCCTGCTGCTGTCAGAGTAAGGCTACCCTGGCCTGAACCAGCACCAGATGACACAGACACCCCGCTGCTACAGTTCACTACTGGCCCCACCTGGTAGCCACTCTCCTGGGCCAGCTGCTGCTCAAAGGATGTGTCTTCTGTCTTGATATTCTTTACCAAAGCTGAGCTGAAGGTGTAGCCATTGTCTGACATGGGAGGGGAGCGCTGCAGACTGCCGTTGGTGCAACTACTGCCACCGGAGGAAGATGAGGTTGAGGAAGAGTTGCCCTCCGTCTTCATTGCACTGCCTCCATAGGTCTGGCCCTGTTTGGGGTTGTTCAGGAAGCAGTCCGGGTCAAAGTTCATATTGGTCTCTGGGATTTTGATGCTTCCAGCGTCCAGACTGCTGGACAGCACCAGTTCCTCAGAAACCCCAGCTGAAGACAGCATGGCCAGGCTGTCTCCTGCCGCGGTAGTCCCAGGTTCCCCTACTCCTCCACTGGGGAAGGCAAATTTGTGACGATCAGAGGTCACAGACAGCACCAAGCCCTGTGACGTGGCATCTGCACCCATCAGGTGAGTGTTGGGACCCCCGGTTGGAGACATGCTGTAGACAGGGTCTCCAGTGACCTCAGACATAAAGACACTCTGGGACAGGCCAGACATGACAGAGGCCACGTGGCTCATCCCTGTCACCACGGGGCTGTCAGCCATGTCTGGGTCGCTGTTGAGGCCGCTGCTGATGGACACAGGGGAGTTCTGTGTGGTGTCAGGGACCTCAACCTGGTTGGTGGATGACACCTCTGTGCTGTTCTGGTGCAGCAGGACGGGCTTGTGGACTTTGCCATTGCGTTTCTCCCTGGCACTGCCCCCTCCGCCTCCTCCCCCAGAGCTTTTGCCTCCGCCATGGGCACTGTGCTCGGTCTTCCCCTCCGACACATCGTTGTTTTGTACCTCAGAGTGAGCACTGCTGTAGCCCCCTGAGCGGGGGTCCACCTTAGGGGAGATTATGCGGTGTTTGGCGCTGTTGCATTTGTGGTGCACACTGCTCCCAGCACCTATATGAGGACAAACAGAGAAAAATAGGTTGAGGATTTGGATGGGTAAGGGGGGGGGGGTGTTACAGAAAGGGGAAAACGAAAAGACAAATACACACTATTGATTTTTGTATACCTAAGAATTGGGCAAGGAGTAGAGACAAAAGATGAATGATCTGTTTGTTTTTGTATTTATTAGTTTGTGAAAGACGATTTTCTCCAGGGATGATCAAACTAGCAATTCTTTTTAGTATACATTGAGTTTTGCAAGGCTTGTTACCTTAAGTGATCAGAAATAAAAATGCAACTGGGGGTTATCCAGAGTAATTTGTTTTAGAAATTAGAAAACCACTGCTCTACATGCTTTTCCTGAGTGACAGCCTATAGTGGAATTACACAGCTGAAAATATTTGATTGATTAGCATAACATTCGGGAACAGCTGGGCTCTTTCAGATATGGCCCTGACACGATTATCAGTAAAAAAAAAATAATAAAAAAGCCAATAACCCTAAAAGTCAATTTCACTATAAATCGCCTACCAATAAAAGACTTCAACCACCTTCTCTGATCTACCATATAACAAACAGTATCTTTATGGCCTTTTTTGTTTCTCTTGCTGAATTTTCCAGATCTCGCTTGAGAACAAACTCCCTCCCACCCACCCACTAGCCCTTACCCAGGGTGCCCGTGCAGAGGCAGTTGTGAGTCCGGGGAGGTGGCTTAGTTTGGTGGCTGTCCAGAATCTGTTGCACTAGCTGCTCCACTGAGAAGCCAGAGCTGCTGTTCCCATTGCTGCAAGTCCACTTGATGCCATGAACTGCCGGGAGAGAGGAGGAGACAGAGATGTCAGCTAGCCCAACAGACCACCAGCCACGCCAAGCCCCCGCCCGACCTCTGCCTTTCCTGGTCAATCTGCCAGTATACATCATGCTGCTCACTGCTCACCTCTCTAAAATGTCAAAGTTACCATGGTACAATAGAGAAATTCATATTTCAGTTTATTCCTGAAGAGAAACAAACAACCCACTGACTGGCCTCAGGAAAAAATGGTACTGTAGTTTCATTAGTAGAATTTGAGTGGCACTACATTGAAATATAACTATATATAATAACTCTTAACTCCAATATCCTTTCTGCTTTTCTCTGTGTCTTGTTTCCTTAATCCAGAATTGAACAGTTACTTTTCTCTAGTCTCTCCTTACTGTACATGTGCACTTTCTGTACTGCACTGCTCATTCTCTATTGTGCCTCTTTCCCTCCCATGTGTCAGTGTCTGGTGCCCCTCTGTGGCCTCCTCTCTGTGAGTGCTGATGAAGGAGACGGCAAGTGCAATCCTTCCACCTTCACCCCGACCTATGACTCTGTTCTGACGGTGAAAGCGTCTAGTGAGGACCGTCACCTAGATGCTGCTGGATCTGCTGCTGCTGCACCAAGGAAAAAAGAGAGCCTTTCTCCTGTAAAGCTTCACTCTCTGCCTCAGTCACACCTCGCTAGCAACTCCTAATACTTTCCATCGCTCCACTTGCTAACCAGCAACCACTATTGATCAGATGGTGGTTTTAGTGGCTGAAAGGTAGTAGGAGCCACCACTGAGAAAAAAGTTAATATTTGAGAATTGAAGCATATTTAGACGAACAAACAAAATAAAGCCTGCTTTAATTCAAGTTCCCTTCACTTCAGTACCTGTTTTGGTTAAATATGCAAGAGCGAGATATATAAAGAGAGTCAGGTTTAAAAACAGCCAGAATTTGCTTAGTGCATGTCTGTTTGCATATGAGATAAAAGGAGATGAAAACAGCGTAAGAGGGGTGAGGCCGGTAATGCAGATTAAAGACAGAGCTATTCGAGGCAAAGTGAAAAAAAGCCGGGAAACAGAATTGGATGACTGTGATAGGGATCTAACTTGAAAGCTTTAAGATCCTTTGGCAGATAACAGGCTGGTCACCAGCAGATGTCAGTAGAACTGCTGTGATCAAGCTGAGATCATACGCTCCACAGACAACTCACTGTGGCAGGTTATAGAAACATAAACAGGGTTCAGTTTTGATCTGTTACAAAGTCAGATTTGTTCAGCCATTAATCTGGAGTGAGCGAGCAAGCAGAAAAAAAGATTGGACACCAAATGTGACGGGAACGTTTCTTCAATGTCACTGTAATTACTGCACATATAATTGTGTCTGTCTGGAGATCCCATTAGACAGTGTGGCTTGAGTCACCATTCACCTCCTGACAGTGTGTAATGCAAACAGTACAAATTAGATGATTCTAGCAATACTGACACAGAGATGATAGGGCCACAGGAATACTAAAAACGCTGTCATGAATCCCCTTCTGTGACAAAGCCAGTAGGGAGGCTGCGGGACAGAAGAGCATCCGTTCTGCTGATCCGACCCAGAAAGGGTGACAGAGCAAGAGTGAGAGCCTAATGCAACAGCTTACATCCACAATGTAGTGCCATCCCTATTTGTCCAAACAATCTTGTCTCCCCTCCACCCTGATCCCTCATGCCAGAATTGCCTCTGCCTCATCGAGATGGACGTCACCACCAGAGGCTCTGGGTTGTTGACGTAAAGTTACCACCGTGTCTGCCTGTCTGATCTTCTCACTGAGGGTTATGTTCCAAAGCAGACATGACAGGAGCAGTGCCACTAGGTTTAATCCCAGTGGCAGCAACAGCAGAGGCACCAACAACAACCCAGTCACATCACCATCCTGATGACTGCATCCTGTCATGAGCAGCATCACACAGCCCTAATGACAAACACAGTTGATGTGTAGGACACACGCATATCCCATCTAGTTGCCTCTGCACCATCGGGCACTATATGGGACAGTGGAGTACAATAGTTTACATGATGGCCAGCCCTGTCTGTCTTGCCTTGGTCTGTTCTTCTCCAGCCCTGGCTGTCTAGCCTGGAGACAGGCCCTCTGTCTGTCTGAGTGTTTGTTAAAGCCGCTCATGCGCTATCTGTCAGCAGGCTAGGGGCATAGCTGGGGAGAGTGCTGCGTGTTTATAGCATTAGACCAAAAGAGTGAATCAAGCTGGCTGCCTTGTCCATGCAACTGTAGCGTGACTGAGTAGTGATGCCACTCTCTTACCCTCCTCTTCACTCCCTTGCTGCTTCTCTATCTTATCAAACACCAAAGGGTGTTAAGGAAGAAGGTCAAACAAGACCATGTTTCACAGGGATAATATTTGAACTGCCGTGTATGAGCATCTGTGCATGTGAAAGTTTTTGTGACCAAGAGCGTGTGTGTGTGTGTGTCGTGCACAGAATAAGCTCAACTGATCCATGAAATCCACATTTTTCTTTGTTTTGTTTTTTGTATCATTAGAGGTGTCAAATGGTTTGTGCACTGAAATATCGTGAAGAGAATAACAAAAGGGAAGAGCAAGACGGAAGAGGGCAATTATATCGCAAAAGATGACAATGCTCTGGGAAAATAACTATTTGACATTAAACTAAGGGTTCGTGTGCTGACATAAATCAGCTCGCGATATAGCAACCATAATGGTTATTTAATAAACATTTCTGAACATACAGGCACCCATACCGCATATGACCCAGTGCCAAACATACTGTACTGTACATCCATGCAATCTTGCATTCTGCACTCAATACTTAAACTACAAAGTTTGATGGTTTTGAACATTCCTGATGAAGCAAAAAAAAGTATGGAAATCTGTCCTGCTAGTTTATCTATACAACCTCTGAGGAATCCAAGCTGTATACAAATAAATTAGCCATAGCACTGCACACATATGATAACATTCCTGTGCATTGCAATTAAGAAAAAAAAAACAAATCTACTAAAAGATATGTTGCATTTTCTAAGATATAGGTCAGTCTGGGAATAAATTTACTGTATGTTAAGAGCTAATGTATAATTTAAGATTAAATTATGCATGGATAATACAGCATGACTTCGTCACAAGTCCTTGCTCCCTACATTGGGATGGGGGTTGCTATCTCACAGGACCACTAGATGGCAATGTTGCTCCATCACTGAGCTTGTGTTGACATGCTGGCTGTTCCAGGGAAAAGAGAGAGGGATAGAGGGGAGAAGAAAGATTGAAAGCAAAGAAGAGAAGAGAAATAAGCAGAAGAGCTTTTTTGTGTGCTTTTTATGTAGCCCCCTCATGTAGCCTGGCAGCTAGAAGGCATCTCACACTCACCCTTTTTTGTCCCAACAACTCCCAAAGTTAATGACTTTACATATTACTGCAAATGGTGCTTGGTTTTTACATTAAGCCACAGATCTAATGATTACAGTAGGCCGTTGTTGTTCAGTGGCTGTCCTGAGGTAAAGTTTTATGTTAAAATATGTCCTAAAAATTATAGCAAGCAGAGCAGTGAAGAGGATAACAATACAGTATAGCCAAGACCTCATTGATGATGGTCTGGACTGCCTTGTCAGTATGCAGCCAGTATGCGCGTGTGCTTGTAAAGCTGCTGACACATTCTTCTTTACCTGGCCACATCTCCAATAATTGGCCATCGGAATATCAGTCACAGCCCTGCTGGACCTGCCAGACACACCCGAATGACAGTGTGGTTGTTAAAGGTATCTTAATAGCTGTCTGAAAGATTTCCAATGCCCTACAAGGTACCTATTTGGCTATTATCATCATCAGACAAACCCTGACTTTTTCCAAAACATTGCCTTAATCTTTAGGCAGGTCCAGAGACTCATAAAAACACATAGTGCACCTCACAGAACATTAGTAAAGTTGATAACAACAGGGATCAATCCATTGTGGGGGGAGAGAAACAGAAAGAGCCAGAGGAGGGGTGGAGGGGGGATTTCTGGTGAGTCAGACATTCTTGCTCCCGCGCACTAACATGAATCAATAACCAGTTTGCTGGCCTCCTCTGCCTTGACTTCCTTCCTGGGCCAGAGAGGAGGCGCACTCTCAGCCTGGCCAGAGTGGTGCCAGAGGTCTAGGGGAAGAGCTGAACTTTGACCCGTAACTAGCGGATGGCTCCAGGAAGAGCACATACTCATATAACAGTGTAGGAACATTGGCCGAAGATGCTGTCTGACTGAGTTAGTCAGACATCATCTTAGTGTACCAGCTCTCAGCAAATAGGACTTGACATCATATCCTCAGACAAAAACAACAACCACTATGTTTAGTCTTCCATGCGTGTAGACATATAAAAACTATAAGGGCCTTTTTAGAGGAGACGGCAACTGTTTATATTAAAGGTTATGAACAAAAGTTAAGACTGGGTCGACAAGAATTTATGAATGGGATTATTTAATTACTCACACATGGGCTTGAGCTGGCCGATCAGCTCCTCCTTCGTCCACTTGGCCCACTCCTTCTTGTCTGTATTGATGGAGCACAGAATTGGACCGCATGGTTTCCCACAATCCTCAATAGCTGGAACATTCAAATAGTGGACGAGAACAATATCAGGATTCTGCGGAGCAAAGAGAGAGGGAGGGAGGGAAGGGGAATGTTAGACGAGATGACTTTATGGATAGTCTGTCTGAGAGCATGGTTTCTTGAAGACATAAATGCAAAGAGTAGTAGCGGCGCACACTGTGGCTCGGCTGTGAGGGCTTTTAGGTGGAACATGCCAGCTGGTCGGTGAGAAGTAAAATGTTGCTGAACAATTAACACTGGATGGTAACCCTCACACACACAACAGAGCCGAGGAAGAGAAGAGTAAATGCACAACCCAAAACACAATCAGGGAGTAGACCAAATCTGGGATCAGAAATCTGCAATAATCTCACTCGCTATGTGACTATCGCTATCGCCAAATGTGTCTGTTTGGATGTGTACACTAGTGTGTGTCATTTACATGCATATTTGTGTGTGCATATGTGTGATAATTACAATGTGTGCTCATGTAACACACTTATGGCATTTTGTCAAGTCCTCCCACATGGTGAGTTGATGCCCTCAATTAACTCTGCCTGTATTTACCAAGTCAAAACTCAACAATTTGCTGCCTGAAAATTGTTACTGGGTTACCTCGGCAAATTCCCTAAATTGACAGCTTATGAATAATAGGTAGCATTTAAAGGAATGTTGTGTTGGCGTGAATAACATCAATTTGCTTCTGTAATCATGAAAAGCTTTGATTACCGAGCAGGGCAAAGGCTCTCACAAGGAATGTTCCAGTCCTTATCGGTTCCAATTTATTATAAACATCCGGATGCCACTAAGCTCACACAAACTTAACACACAAATTAAGTACAATATCCCTATGGTGACACATAAGATAGAAATAAAAGCTAAGCAGCCAAGGTATACAGTTTTCATCAGATGAAAAACACAAGTAAAAGGACACACAGCACCCTACTTACACGCATGTACTTGCATCTAAATAAGAAGCAAGAATAGACAAACCAACAAACACCTTGATAGAGAAAAATGCTGTGACAACACATGTGTGACAGCAGTTTGAAGCTTCATCAGTACTAAGTGGCAAATAAATCAGGGTGCTGCTACTGTAGGTCTGTGCTCCCTCTCAGTGTGTTCCATTAATCTACGACTACACCCCCCTCTCCCTCCCTCCTTCTCCCCTTTCATCAGACAGGGGTGTGGTTGGGGGCAAACAGATCCAAAGAAACAATCATTTCTTTGAAAAATCTCCCAAACGTACCAACAACTACCCCCCCCATTTGAATGGGTTAGGGCAGCCACAGTAGTGGAACAGCAAAAACTAGTATGTAAAGCAGTCTCTGGAGGACAGATGACCTCCGTCCAACACTATCACCAGGAGCTGGACAGTATGTTATCTCACTGCTTCCCTTGTCCCCTGTCATTGGTATGGACACTAGGCGACGACTGCTGCCCTGTTTGGATGGAGATTGCACAGGGCGACGTGTGATGCTCCCAGATGGCATCACCAGCTGTGTCAATAGCTAAGAGATGCCCTCAATCTTTACTTGGAGTGAGAGCGCCAAATGTAGACAGCTTCATTCATTTATGATCATACATTAACGTATGTGGATGTATGGGAGTGCATGATGGGAGTGAACATGTGTTAGACACACATTTCACACATAAGTGTGTGCAGACACACAAGCACAGACACACACACAGACAGACTGAGCCAGGACAAAGTCATTATCATTCTGTAACAGACACATAGGATACTCACAAGAAACACAAGGGTTAGCTTAACACAATCATACATGTGGATATGCACAATCTCCTCCTTCCAACACCCACACTCCCAGCTTCTCTCACTCCCACGTAGCCACATCAATATGCGTACACACACACACACACACACACACACACACACACACACACACACACACACACACACACCATGTGGCAGCCTTAGAGCTCATCTAAACACAAGTCATCTGTGTCACCGTGCTTTACTATTAGGAATCTGTGTGTCTGGAACTTTTGCTCTCTTTTCCCATTCTTGTTTTGCTTCTTTCTCTCTTTTCACACATTTAACAGTTCTCTCCCAATGTATGCCCACCTCCACTCTGAGAGGAAAACAACACAATGAAAATGTAAAATGTAAAGCATCACATAAATCTATCAGGATGGTAATTTAATTTAGTTTCCTGCTGGCTGCTTTCTTTTTCCACAGTGTAATATCAGGAACTAGTTATCTAGGAGTAGGGGGAAAACGGCAGAGGGGGAACTTTTTGCTGGATACTATTTTCCAGAGAAAATGAAATCTCATTAACTTATTGATTAATTGTGTAATGTAGCCTTTCGGTTGTGTTTTCACTCGTTTCCCATGCGGGTCTCAAGGCAGCTTTCCAGTCTCACTTCCGCAGTAAAAGGGAAGACTGGGATTCAGTTGCAGGAGCCTGTGGCGGGCATGTGGGTGAGGATGTGAAGCTGTGTTGGTCTATTTGGTGTATGTAAGCTCGAGCCTATAAATACATACATGTCAGCATGTTGGCCATACATGTAAGCATGTGTGCCAACCATTTCCATGTTATGGCCTTTTAAAGCATGAACGCATCATACATATGTAAAATGTAGCATGTCTCCAGCCAGCATTTTGATGTTGCTGTGCTGTGTTAATGTTTACTGCGCCTCCCTAGAACAGATGGATAGATGTTGAGCTAATTACTAGCAGAGTCTTGGGGAGTCAGCCATGGGGGCGGAAGGCCTGCTGAGTGGGTGGTGGTGTGCCTTCCTACCCCTCCTTTCACCACTCTCTCTCTCTCTCTCTTTCTCTCTCTCTCTCTCTCTCTCTCTCTCACAAGCAAACACAAATACATCAGCATACAAAGGCATGCTTGCACATGAAAAAAAAACACAGTCATGCACACGCACACGCACACATTCACAGTCTAATCTAATACACAGTTCACGAGCCACACATTAAAAAGTTCACATTCACACTTATTCACACACTTATTCACACACACACACACACACACACACACACACACACACACACACACACACACACACACACACACACACACAAACACAAACACACACACACACACACACACACACAACATACACACACGCAGGACATCGCCATCGCAACCGGAGGATAAAGGTGGTCTTGTAGCCAGGCAACAGGTTTCTCTGGCACCCACGCACTTAGAGGCAACCAGGGCTCCTACGATCTCTCAGTGACTGCCTACCTCGTCCTGAAGTCATACACCCTGTTCTACTCCAAGAAAGAGACTCGCTAATGGAGCTGAAGACAAAGACGGAGTTTGATGTCGGCGGAGACGGATACAATGACCTTCTACATGAATGTGAGGTAGTGAATGTGTATGCTGAGCTGCAGCTAAAATAGAGCTAATTGAGACTTGAGTACAAAGCACATCTATCGGTAGAATCTGGTATGAGTGGTCAAGTAATGTGTTCCCTGTCTTGGTAAGTCTCTGTGACCCCGCCGCTCTCCTGGAACACCTCCATGTAGCCGCTACTCCAACAGCACCACCACTGCTCATTAAGAGACAGAGAGCAAGCGAAAGAGGCCGAGTTTGAGAAAGAGATACATGGAAAAAGAGAGACAGAGACAGAAAGAAGATGAGAGCAACAGCTCTTATATCGGCAGGCAGCTCTGCTCAACGGTTGTACTCTACCGTAGTAGTCCTAGCTTTCACAACCAGTGCACAGGAGTGATAAGAACACCATTAACATGAAAGGATATTAATTGAGAGGGGATGCTTCATGTAACGTGGATGAGCCTGGGAGTGCAGGAGGAAACCTTGTTCCTCTCTGATAAAAATAAAAAAAAGCCCACACCCAGGAATAGAGGCTTCAAAGCTTGTCATAGTGAAGGAAAGAGCAGAGCAGCCAGGGCCTTAGGTATGGGGGAAAAAAGCCCTTTTCCACTTTTACTCTGTGGAAGGAATGGGAAAAATAAGCAAAGGAGGAAAGATATGAGACAATCCTTCATTGGAGAATTGAACTAGCAGGCTACAGGGATATCCATTTCAATACAAAATATCATGGAAGCAGGAACAGTCAATTGTTTTGTCACAAACATTCAGCATCAAGGCATAAATACAGAGGGGAGGTGCATGTGTTGGTGTATTTGTGTTTGTGGATGTATCTGGGCCTTTATGTATTTGCGTCTGCTTACATTAAATTATAAATAGCGTTTGAATGAGTGTCTAGAGGCAGATTTCTGTATGTTGGCTGGCGTGCATACATCAGTATGCATGCAGAATGAGTGCAATGAGCTGTGAGTGTGAGACTGAGTGGATCTGCTATTTTGACTGCATATTCATGCTATGTGTGAATCTTTGCAAATGTCTGTGCAGTTTGACGTGGAACACCTGTGTACTATATGCTTGTGTTTCATGTTGTGTGCTGTGGTCCGCTGAACGGGTACAAAGGGTTATTAAGGCTCTGCTCTCTCGGCTGTGCGGGGGCAGTTGCCCTGGCAGTGGCATAGTGATGGATGGCATGGGGTGCCAGTCATTAGGCAGCCTCCTGGCCTCTGGCACTGAGGTTGCACTCTTAAACACCGACCTCCCCCGCCTGTCCCCAAACACCACTGCTCATTTCAAGGTCAGCTGCCTCTGTGGTGCTGTAAGTTCACCTCCACGAGGCACAAGACTTCTTCCTTTTGTTTGGAACCTTTATCGCTCAGTGCCAACGGGTGTGTTTTGGAATGTGGGGGTGGCTGGCTGGCTGGTGCCTTGCCGTGTGCAGACACACAGAAGCACAGACACACACACACACATGCACATACGCACACACGCACACACACACACACACGCACACACACGCACACACACACACACACACACACACACACACACACACACACACACACACACACACACACACACACACACACACACACACACACACACACACACACACACCGAAGTAAACAAACCCCACGTCAAACCCTCCCAAAAAGGCAGCAAACAGCCTGAAGCCTCTGTTGAGGTGGCAGAGCAACCCCCCCTATCTCTATGGGTCCTCTATGACAAACTGGTTGTTTAAATGTACCCAGTTTAGAATCCAGAAACTGTAATTGGGGTGTCTGGAGTCAACGCTCAACTTAACTGCCACAGTTCACCCTCTACTGCACCCGGCTCTCTACCAACTGCAACACTGCCTGAGCGGCAAGCTAAAACGATGCCCGATGTGGGTACTAATCCAGGGCTAATAGCCAGTTTACAGAGAGTTTCTTCATGTGAATTGCCACGATTGACCCGTCCAAGGTCTTTGAGGAGGATGGCAAAGCAGGAGGCACAGCAGGAGATCCTGATTTAGAGAAGATTGATACTCCACCTCTTTACCTCCACTACCTAGTGTATTGGCTGGGAGACATGAAAGGTAGAACTTGGAACTTTTGAGGAACAGGAAGAGGCCAGCATGTTTGAGCGTGTTTCGGAGGAAGCCAGGGGCTGAGGCCTGTGATGTTTAATTCAGTAGCACATAATCACTCCGATGGAGTTGAGAGCGGGGCTTTAAATAACTCAGCTTAGAGGGGCAGAACTGCTTCACTCTGGGTGGGGGAATGCAAGTCTGTGTGTATGAGTGTGTGCGTATGTGCATGTTTTTGTGCACTCGTGTGTTTAATTGTGCAGATATGTGAGTGCATTTTGCATTTCTACATGTCTGTGAGTGAGTATGCAAGAGAGTGCTCCTCTATTTTTTGTGCGTGGCTTCTCCCTGCTTTGAAATATTTTATTTCTGCAGTGCACCACAGTAAAAAGGTGGAGTGTGTATGTTGCTGTGCAAAGCATCTGCATGCATTACAATAAAAGTGCGAAAGGCCAGTATTCAGAACCTGAATATGGAGGAGCATTCTGGATGCCAAGCAGGCAGGCAGTAAGTCAGGCAGTAAGCTGGGCAGTGAGGCATTGAAGCCCCTTTAGCTTCCACAACTCAACTCACAGTTTACAGCCTCCTTATTTTTCCTAAGGCCCTTTCAGAGCACACTACCCTCTCCATTAGTTGTGGTGGTCCCAAGTGAGAGGCCACGCTGCCCAGGGGCAAGCTGAGAAAGGGCCATCAGGATCCCATCCGGTTGCCATAATGGCCTTGGCTGAGCCCATGGCACTGATCCTAATATTCAGTGGCCATCCAGGTGACACAATTCACACTGGAATAAAAGGATGGAAAGGAAGTCTCTGAGCTCTCTCAGACACAGGGAGGATTTAACTGTGTGCTCTCTCTTTATAGTTCTTTTCTTTTGTTTCCGCCTCAAAATAACCTCTCAACCTCTGGCTCTCTCTGAGTCTGTTCCACTCTCTCATTTTCATTTCTTCCTCTGAGGGCATAGTACAATTCATTTGGAGGAGGAAAACACAGCTAATGCCATCTCTCCCTTCTCCCTGTCTTCTGCTCTCGCTCCCTTTCATATCAGCGCAGCGTCTGATTTGTTTGTGTGCGTCGTCTTTCTCCCCATGCCAGTCGACAAGGCGTGCTATTTATGTGCCTCTGCCCGTGTCTGTGAGCGAATCAGGACTTCAAAGGAGCAGCAGAGGGGAGATGTGCTGGTGCATTTCTAAACAGGGAGTCACAGGGAGGACTGATGTGTGTCCAGCAGCAAGACAGTCCAACCTGGCCACTATCTGCTTCTGCAATGGCCCACTGAACAACAATAGATAACCCCAGTTGTCAGCATCAACAACAACAACAACAACAACTGTTGAGGTTGTAACAGAAAACAGACCCAGCCAAGGACAAACTAGTAGAGCATAAATGCACATACATGTATAGATATGTACTCACACTACACATGCATCAAGAGACTTACACAATGACAACAGCAATGGCCACAGGACTGCTGAGCCTGTGTGCTCTGTCAAGCATGGTGAGGGGCTCATTATTATTACTGGGCTGGATACTGGAGCAGCCCCAGAGCTCAGCTTGGCAAGACCTCTCTCTGGAGACACACACTGGCCTCTACACACACACACACACACACACACACACACACACACACGCACGCACGCACGCATGCACGCACACACACACACACACACACACACACACGCGCACACACACACACACACACACACTATACAAATGGGTAATCAAATGTCTGCCCCTGGGAAAAAAAAATGCTCAAATGGTTTTTTAGCAACCAATGGTGTGTATTGGGTCCACATGAAAAATGAAAAAATAAAGACTGTGTGTGTGTGCATGTGTGGTTTTGTGTAAGATAGAAAGAAAAAATGAGGTTGAGATTAACAGGACATTAGAGAGAGATAGAGGAGTTTATCGGGTGAAGTAAAGAGTGGTCAGAGATAAGAAGTCGTGAATGGGATATGAAAAGGTAATGAAGAGAGAAAGAGAAAGGGCGTCCATCAGAAGTCTTGTCAATCTGATCGACAAACACAAGCATTTCCCCAGCCTCTCTACAGGGGCAGTGTTGACTGCGAGTTGATCAATGGAGCAGGTCCACAGACAGTTAAGGTCATGGGAATGTGTTATCAAATCACAGCTCAGAGAGAGATCATCATGGGAATAAATGAGTATCTTACACACTGTTACAAATATGTAGCAGCACTACAGGGGAGGGGATTATGCAAGAACCAAAGCATAAGCTTTAGAAAGCGGCCTAAAACACAGTGCTGCATATCACACCAGGTTCAAATGCAAAACACAGGGGGTTGTGCTATACCAAAGTCACACAATTAGGTGAGTGTAGTGGTTTGTAAAATTGCTGCAGAGCAATGTACAAAGAGGCGTAGTTGAATCTCTGGGGCTCTGAAGAGGTTTTTGATCATTGCAGAACACTATAACTAAAACACAGCAAGTCCTCCTTAAAAAATGATTCAACAAAAAGACAGTTTCATTTTATTTGTTTATCTGTGTGCAAGTGTGTGAAATGCGAGGAGCAAAGCAGCGTGTAATACTGTGCGTGTGTTTCCAAGATACTAGTGTGTGTGTGCATGTTTGGTACATCTGTATGTGTGTGTGTGTGTGTGTGTGTGTGTGTGTGTGTGTTTGTGTGTGTGTGTGTGTGAGAGGTAGTGAGAAGCATACTATCTCCATCCAGCAGCTGCCACAAAGAGGCTTCCCAAAACAAGCGCAGGGCCATGACAGAGACAGAGCGACCGCAGCCTTCTGGTGGTGTAATAGGAAATTAATTGAGACCATCAATATGGTATTAATCATTAAAGCACAGGTGCTGAGGTGGCACTTTGCTGACTGCTCTACTGTTGGCAGCACTCACATACACACACAGTAAAAGTTTGACCTGCTGTTTTGCAAAAATGAAGGTGGGGACAAATAAAGAGTAGAGACCAGTGAAAATGAGAAAAAGGAAGTCTGTATCCTCCGTTGAAAACACAGCAATCCAAGGGCATTTGGCCTAGAAGGCGGTTAGTGTTCACCTCTTTTCAGCTCCCTCCGATAGCAACTAAATAGCGAGACAGAAATTGAATAGGAGTGCGTATTCTGAAAGATGTTCAAATCAGAAAATGACAGGTAAATTTGGGGAAATATTCATCAACTCCCTTGGAAGCCATGTTTCTTATAACACATAATCCTTCGTGAGGCAAAGCACAGTGAGGACTGGAGTGCCGGTGTTAATCAGCCAGAGGAGAGCCAAATTGCAGAAACTACATTAAGCTGTTAAGCACACCACGTCTCCAAATTATTTGAGGTGTCTCACTGAGATGAATGCTTCTTCTTATGAATAATACATCACACACATACACACAGACAAAACACATGCAACACTGTGTGCGTCTCTTGCTGAGACGGTGCGACAGCTGTGCAGGATGGGGGTTCGTAGTGTACGGCAGAGTTCGACAGTGAGATATTTCTAACACTCTCTTCGGACTGAGTGGAGTCCAGCATCAACTAGCCTCCATAGACCCTGTACACAAAACCTTCACCACCTCATGTCTGTCAGTGTCAAGGTTGTGCCTATGAAATGTTTATGATTCAGGAGCAGTAGATAAGATGGAGATTGATCTGGATTGAAAGGCAAATAAGATTGCCAAAGCCCAGAGTCAGCTGAAAAGCAGGCAAAGGGGGTAAGAAAAAGATAGTAAGAGGAAAAAAATGCATTAACACAGGTCTGGACCTGCACAGAGTAATGAGTACTTCCTCTACACACACTGAATACTGGGGAGAGAATATGGACACACCGTCATGACCAGCTGATTGATGCCGTGTCTGTGTGTGTGTGTGTGTGTGTGTGTGTGTGTGTGTGTGTGTGTGTGTGTGACTGTGTTTGATCTGTTTGCCTGATTGCTGCCATGCTTGAGACTTGCAACTCCTGACACTATCCTTGTTCTGTGGTGTTTGGAAGGCTGGACACACCTAAAGATGCTATCAAAAAAGAGCAGGTTCATTCAGGCAATTTGCTGGCCAAGATTTAAAATCTATAAGTTTGACTACACGCAGTTGGGGAAGGTACAATATATAAAGTTTTTTTATGTTAACGAAAGTGACACTTGGTAATTACTAGCCACAAGCACACCGTGAAAATAGGACTCCATGGGAGAAGAGGAGGCCGTGCCTCTCTTTTAACACCCTGGTGATAACATATCAGCTTTGATTTACGATGTCTAACAGTGGAACAAAAGGGGAAATGATCATCAAATAGATCATTTTTCAAAGGCCAGAGGAATGATGGTGCATGCATTAATATGTGTATTTGTGTGTATGCGTATGGGACAGATGGAAGGATAAGATCCTTTGATGTATCTCCCAACGGCCCTGGCCAGCTTGCAGGAGAGGAACAGAGCAGAGGCCACCAGAGAGTTGGGGCCTGAGCCCTGGGGCCTGTTCTTTCCCTCCCAATCTCAGCCTGCCTTCCCCTCCCTCCTCTGATCAATACTGTGTCCTAATCACTGAGGACAGTATGGTAGTCCTCTCTGTCTCTCATCGCCTCTCTCACTTTTTCTTCTCATGGTTTTACAACCTCAGCCATGCTTTTGCCAACTAGCATAAATGACGTGCACTTGTGTGTTCCTCTGTGTGTATGTACGTGTTAGTGTTTGTGTTCATATGTGTCCACACCTTGGCGTGTGTGAACCACACACATTCTGCCAGTGTTTCTATGCATATTTGTAAAAGGGAGTCAGTTTGAGTGTCTGTAAATACACAAACAGGCTTATACAAGGCTGTTAAAATGTGTGCATGTGTCTGTGTACAACAAGATAAGAGAATATCCTTGAAAAAGCAACACCAACATAAACCCCAGTGAATTATGAGCAGCGTGCATAAACTTGAATAATAACACATCCCCTCATTTCGGTGGCTTTATCCCAGTTATCTAATTGCCTGTGTCTTTTTTTCTTTCTTTAATAAACTAATGAATGTGGCTGGGTTGAGGCCTGGAATCATATAGGCAGCAATAAGTAACACTGCTTTAAACCCCAAACGGCATCAGAACAGCTGAATAATTTGTAGGAGAAATAATTAAGGGGCAGAAGAGCAGGCATCAATCCTGGAACACCGACAGTGCCCTCGCTGGAAACTACCTCACCCAGAAGCCAAGGCTCCATTAGGTATTGTCTGGGGCCTACAGGCTAATTTGTTTGCATCAATAATACATTCAAAGGATTTTTCTAACTTGCAAATGAGTGTTCATTTACTGGTCCAAGAGGCAGGGAGGAGAGCAGGCAGCAGGAGAGAAGGTGTGAAAGGCTGAAACAGCTGGTTGGGGCTATCTGGGACACAGTTAACCCTTTGCTAGGCAACAGGATGGTGGTCCATATCTTACAGTTAATCAGTAGTATTCAGAAATAGTTGGTTCTGACATGCTTGGATATCAGCCAGAGTTTATGTAGGGCACAGAGAGGCCAAGGTGCTGGTGACCAAGCCTTGGAAAGGCATAAAAAATGAAGCAGAGAGCCCCCTCACAGCCACAACGTATTACCTGCTGCGCTGACTTTTCTCTGATCATATGCCAAATGACAAAATGACAAAGAGGAGTGTATGTGTATGTCTCTGTTAGAAGATGGGGATGTGGCATTAGTGAGACATGGTGGGCTGTCCTTGGGGGACCCTGGGAACCCCACCGCCCTTTGATCTCTGTACTATGCCGTCTCCCACAGGTGATAGCAGGATGTGCAAAGCCAAGAGAAGTGGAAAGAAAACACGGGGGAGATGGGGGGGATGAGGTTTATCAAAAGTGAGCTAGCGAGAGAGAAAGAGAGTCGAGAGAGAGAGAGAGAGAGAGAGAGAGAGAGAGAGAGAGAGAAAGATGGGAGAGAAGGAAGGAAGCTGGCCATGAACATATGCTGCCTCTCTGTGCCAAGCCCCACTGGCTCAGGCAACCCACGCATACGCTGCTGCTGTTGCCACTCCAGCCCTCTCCAACACCAACACCATGGCACTACTTAGTCAAACAAAGCTGGAGAGATGAATCTGGAAAGAGACTGGGTCTCCCCAGTCTCAGCACTGCCAGGGTAGGACTGCTTGGCTTGGATAACACATGCACGTGCGCACACACGCACACGCACGCACGCGCACGCACGCACACACACACACACACACACACACACACACACACACACACACACACACACACACACACACACACACACACAGTAGTGGCTTTCAGCTGTTTGGCTAAACATCCCCCTACATTTATGACACTTATGATGTGGGCCACCATACAACTCTGTGTAATGAACTGTAATACGAGAGACATTTTTATCATCTCTTTATGGGCTAGTCTCTTTCACTTTGATTAATTATTGGTAGAAGCTGCAAAATATAAATTTGTTCAGGCCAGGCTTTGAAACCGAGCAATACATTCTTAGTATTTTTATTTCCAATAAATTTGAAACACAGTAAAATCATTTTGCTATCTTTCTAGGGGTAATCATCAGTTGCTGACCAAACCTGATAAAGCAAACATGCCATGTCTTATACATAAGTATGTATGTATGTATGTATGTATGTATGTATGTATGTATGTATGTATGTATGTATGTATATGTAGTATGTAGTAGTGTGTGTGTGTGTGTGTGTGTGTGTGTGTGTGTGTGTGTGTGTGTGTGTGTGTGTCTGTGTGTGTGTGTGTGTGTGTGTGTGTGTATATGTGTGTATCAGAAAGGGACAACAGAGCTGTGGTTACTGGTGTTTGATGTACTGCACACCTAATTATTAACATTGACAGTCTAAAGGTTCAATTCAGTTTTTATTACTTAAACATTTTATGGGCGCCAGACTTAAAATTCACAGAAAGGTCACACACTAATATTTTTCATACAATACTTAATACGATTTTTAACTTATATCATTTATGTATGAAATACTTTGTGTAATGAGGCGCTTACATTAACTGCTGCAGTACGGCTGGGGGTTCCACAAAAATGTTTCAAATTATGACTGAGTATGTATTTGATATCACCATATTGTTAAAGGAAAGGAGGTCGGGAGGGGAGTGGGGTGGGGGGAGGGCAGGGAGTGGAGGGAGAGTTGGAGCTGAATGTCTTTGGAACACTGCTGTACATGGCTTCCCACTGGGACTCAAACCAAGGACAAAAAAAGGAAAAAATGCAGGCAAACATCAACAGCACACATCCAAATTGTTTGCTAACACACACACACACACACACACACATACACACACACACACACACACACACACACACACACACACACACACACACACACACACACACACTTATAAATCCACACAAACCCACACATAATAGGTCCATACAAGAATGCAGACACACAAACACCCTCAGACGCCCAGATTTATAATAACAAATGCTTCTATAACACAGAAATCAAATTCAGGGTTCATCTTGCAATCTGAGCCTCACAAACTCAATTCCCCTCTGCTGTCTAGCCGCCTCACGATCCACGCCTTTTCCATGTGAACGAATGGGGTCAGTATCGTCACATAAACATCATCCTCTGCTTTCTCCCCCCTCTCTCAGTGAATGGATGCTGAGCACTGGTGCATATCTACGCAGGGATGGCAAGGGCACCGAGGAGAGAAAATCAATACTATATCTCACCACTAAGCACAATCCCAACCAAAAGCAGCTGGAGTTTGCAGGTTGCTCCATAAACTGGACGGCTTCATCTGGCTGGCCGCTGTGTCGGTGGATTGCTACAGTAATGCACTACAGCACAATGGCCTAGGCCAGAGCCTGCCAGACACACACACACACACACACACAAACACACACACACACACACACACACACACACACACACACACACACACACACACACACACACACACACAAGCAGCATGCTCCCGGGGCTGGGGAATAGCAACAGCAATGAGAAAAACTCTCATGAGGCAGGAACAGGGTTGACAAACACACTCCCTCCTCTGTCACAAGCACGGAAAAACACCCCTGGACCATTTAGCCCACCTTACTGTGGACTACACACACTTGTGTAGACACAGACACAGACACAGTCACAGGCACAGACGCAGACAAACAGACACACAGACACACAGAAACACACACACACACACACACACACACACACACAGGCATACACAGAGAGGCCCCTTAAAATACCTGTTCTAAAAATAGCAGGCGGGAAGGGGGAAACGGGACTGAGGCTATTATTATTGCGCACACGTCCTGCCTGGTCCCACCAAGGAAAGGGAAGAGACTAATGATTTTCCTGGTGCAAGCAATTAAAAAACTATTTGTCACCTGCCAGGCTGCATATGACGTTAGGGGCCTTGGCAGAGGACCACAGAGTAACTCCACATACACACACACTGTACACACACAAAGTGGGTTGCACCATAGAAAGCGCTCCAGAGGCAGAAATGGTGCATGAGAAACAGGTGAAGCCGGAGGGTCACAGAAAAAGTGAAACAGAGGGAAGAAGTGAAGAAACGGTACTTTGGATAGAGGAACAGAGTTGGGTTAACCGCTGATTTATCCGGACAGGTTAATACCAGGCCAGACAGTGCCTCAGACAGCACACTGCCATCAGGAAGTCATGTAATATTTAGACTGCAGCCAATGAAAGTCGTTCTCCTGCTGCTGTGCTCCTGGCTAAAATAGAAATGTATATTTCCCCATCTTACCCTACCCTCCCTCACCCCCTAAGAGCACAAAATTAGAGAGACTCCAACTCTCTGCCATAACCCTGAATCTGTCTCTCTTTCCCTCTCTCTCTCTCTTGGGCTGCCTTCCCTGGAGAACAGTCTGAAACATGCAGGTTTATACACACGTTCATTTCAACTGAATTGCTGGAATCTCTGCTGGATACGTCTAAGTGGTTTAAGGAATTTTAACACACCCAAGAAAAAAAAGTAAACTCACATTTCATTTTAATATAATTAAATAACTCCCTATTCCTGCTTTGCTACAGCTTCTGCATTGGGAGGTAAATATTGTAAACACTACAGGGAGATGAGGAAGAGCCTGTCAAATCTAAATTATCCGAGGGAATAACTTGACAGGGGAAGTCACATTTTTTATTTTTGTTGAGCTTTCCCCTGTTGGGGTACAAGAGGAGGGGAATCTATGCTTTGCGGATGCATGATGGTTAGGATGGGCCACACAGGGGGCACTCAGGCTGACAAAAACCTCCCACTATTTATAAGGAAACATCCTCTGATGCTGCCACAGGAGGCGAATATTGGGCTTTGAGAGACAACCGATATGAATTGGGACGGGCAGTAAATAATATTAAGACAAGCGTTATGCCTCCCTTGCACTATGCAGCCCTATCCAGATCCAGCTCCAAGCATACACTCGGCTGCAGTAATTTACGAGGTAGCTCGTTAATGTCGGGTGATTTGCACTGCTCGTTTGCTCCCGCTCATCTCTACCAAATGATATCATCTTCTACCTCTAATCTTCTAACTCTAATCCCCCATTCTCAAAGCACCTCCACCCCTCCCACCTTTTGTTTCCTTCCCTGCTGCCATTCCTCCTCTCCTACCCTCCTACATTATGCTTTCTCTTTCTCCTCCTCTCAATCTCTGTCTCCTCAGTTCTGCGTGGGCGAGGTTTTGAGGTGGGGGAGCAGACAGAGATAGGAGCAGAGCTATCCCACTGAAGGGTGTGTGCGCATGTGTGTTCAATATGTCATCTATCCAGATCAAAAAAGACTAAAAGAAGTCTGGTTTGACTCTGAAGGCTTTATGTGCCCTTGTAGTTACTTTTCCACTGCCCCCTACTGAGAGAGAATGAGAGCAAGCCAAAAAAAAAAGCGAGATTTTCACTCAAAACTTGCAGAGGGGAGAAAGCTCAGCAATCCTGGGGAGACTCAGTGGCAGAGAGAAATAAAGACCGTTAGAGCGGAGGGATGGGGGGTGGGGGTTAGGCCAGAACAAAAGGCAGAGGAAAAAGGAAAAGAAGGGGACATAAGGTGAAGACATAGATGAAAACAATCTTCATAACAGAGATTTTTATTGACAATTAGGAAAACAAATGGCATTGTTTTCATCCATAATAAAATTCCATTTGAGGCTCCCAGACCTTTACTATTCACTTCATCTAATAAATTGATTCAACCACTTTGGCCCAATACCTTATTTTTTATCTTATATCTTTTTTCACAAACAGTCCTTAGTCTCTTCATCCCTTAACCCACGGAGAAATCAGCCTGTCTCAGACCAGATGCAGCCAACACCCTCAATGAAAACCCCAAACGAAAATTGGCAATTATAGAAATTGCAATCTGCAATTGGTTTGTATGTTGATGAGTGGTAGCTGGTTAAAGGGGAATTGAGATCGATATCTGACTGAATGCAGAGTGAACGACTATATTACTACGGCTTTAATACCGACTCCCCTTTGCTCTTCTCCTCAGCCTTTAGCACACACATTAACTGTCGTCCCTCTTACCTCTATCCCTTCCTTCCCTGTCTCACCTTTCCCTCTATGACACATCCAAGTGATTGTGTCGGGATGTCAGCCCTCATCCACGGCTAATTGGGGCTCAGAGGAGTAATCAGGGCAGGACAAATCGGACAGTTCTGGTCATTAGCTGTGACCAGTGTTCTCCGGGAAGCTGGGAGATGCGTGCACACTTGTGCAATCACGCCCAAGCCTGCATAGTGACACGGGCAGATCTGTGGCTTGACATGAGTGGGGACACAGAGATTGGAACAGCACAGAACAGACGTAGTGTGGAGACATTGATCTCCTCTGCGTTCAAACACACACAGGCAAGGCATAAACACAAATAAGCCTGCTTGGTGACAGTATGCACATGGACTCTATTACTATCTAATATGGGAGAGGCAGCAAAAGACTTCTGGAGAGAAAACTCATTGAGTACAACACACAGGGTAATATCAATCCACGATCGAGGTCTGTCGCAATACTCTTCGACAAGCTTACAGTGTAAGAGCTATTTTAATCTCAATGCTTGCATTATTGGCAAGGGACTCAGAAATTTGATTCCTGCTCTGGGTAGGAAGCCAGTTGTCAGTGCTCTTTTGAGCTAGCCAGTGGAACAACAGCAGGAATAGTAGAATAACATGTAAAATAATGGTGTCAATAACAATCTAGGAAGTCACAAAATGTAAACATGTCGATGGCTGCTCCTTCTGAAAGTGGGGTGCATGACTCTGGAGCAGGATGAATGTCAATTCGCTTTACTGGCAGAGCCTTAACCTTTCAGGATAACTGAATTATTTAAGCACCATATACCTGTTGTGGGCCTCTGTTTCCCCATCTGGGCTAAGGCTGGTTAGGAGGCTGCATGAGTCTATGGCCATGCACGCCTCTTTGGCCGCAGAGTGAAAATGGCAAGACAAATGCAGTGGGGGATTTGTGATAATTGGCCGTGCTGGTGGGCTAGGCGACGGGCCTAGAGAAAAGGTCGCAGGCACTGAGAAACAGATCAGTCTGCCAGGAGGAGAAGAGTTTCTGTGTGCCTCTGGGGTTTAGCTCAACTTCTCTCACTTTCTTCATACGGGTAGAGAGTGCTCCAGTAGGGGCCATTAATTAAGCACCAGAGTAACCTTCAATTTGTTTAGAGGTCCGATGCCTCAGTGTCACTGTTTTGAGCAGAGACTAACTTAGAACTGATTCTATATTTTCTCTCTGAGTGGAAACAGAGGGTAGCAGAGGTGCTCAGAGGAATAGAAGAAAAGTGATAGCAGAGAGAGAGACACATTTGATTGTTTTAAAGTAGAGAGAATGGAGACGGTTGATGTCAGATGCACGGTTTCTGTGTGACTGCACACAAGGAGGAGGAGAAGCGAAGGAGATGAGGGGAGCCACGGGGACATGGCTCACACCCCAACATGCTCGTGAAGCAGCTGTTCTCCTCATGGCAGAGAGAGTGGGGGCCTGCCAGCAGCAGCATGCTGCTGAGAGCATCATGGTCTCCGACCATAGAGCAGAAACAGAACGTGAAAGCCTGACACACACACAAACACACACACACACACACACACACACACACACACACATATGAAAGCCTTTGCACAGTGCACGCTAACAGATATACAGACACACACTCGCACTGCATGCACTGCCACCCGTTCTCCTGCCTGTCCAGGGTTAAGGTTTTAAGCTGAACAGTAATGTCAGGTGATGGAGTCAAATTCATATGCTATATATCTGATCTCATACTCTGTGGAGGTGCATTTCCACTTGATACAAACAACAGCCTGCATAGCTAAAGGCAATTATATTTCTACTGCCTCCATTTGCCCTGGGGTTGTAGACAGCCAGTCAAAACCTCGCCAGGTTCTCCTGCCTCTCTACCCTCTCAGTGAAATCAACAGAACGGTGCCCAGGCTCATCCATGATTTATCTCAGTGAAATATTCATTATGTAGCCTTGCATAGTCTGGACGTATCTGATGGTGAATCTGGACCTGACAGCTCTGCTCCGTCATCACACATCACCTGAGCCTCTGTGAATCCGGCAGCTGTCTCCCAGTGCTCAACACAGAGGCAACTAAACTGATCCGAATGAATAGAGGACTCTGGTAGATATAAAGAATCCATCTGTCTGTCTTTAGCCTGCGGGCATGTGGCTCTGAGTCTGTAGCTACTATATCCTGCTTGTACACCTACCTATGATGGATCACTGCAGCAAAGGAGCCACTCAACTTTTCCCATTCAATTAGTTAGAGCGTGAGAGAGGCCTCTGGCCTGACTGGTGACGTGGTGGTGTGAGGCATGATGAGCACATGTGTTGGGCCCTGCACATGATCTGCTGACAGCACTGGCCAGGTGTATTGCTCTTTGGAGATTGGTGAGCCTATTATGAGAGGTGACTAGCATGGGTCTTCAAAAGGGCTGTGTTTTTTTTTTTTGGTTAAATCAGCAAAAAAGAAAAAGAAAAAAAAAAGACACCGGGTGAACAGTTAGAAAGGTTAGAACAGAGTATGTTTCAGCACCACGGACAGCACCGCAGAGCCTACACTGCTCAAGGTTCTCTTAAATCACAGTTATCATTCTGCCTGTCCAATTAAGTAACCTTTGAATTATTCCATAAATTAAAATAGCTGAAATACTGTCTAATAGTGCTGGAATGATCACAGGGACAACAGTGACAACTCATTTTCCAACATAACACTAATTCAAGTGGTTCCAAAGTCATTATACTCTGAAGGACTAATGTAATAAGAAAAATGTAACTGCAGTGAATGGTGATATTAATAATGTATTCATGGGAGACAGACACTAGAGCACAGTGGCCTAAGCTGGGGAAGGTAAGAGGGAGAAAGTGATAGCTGTGAAGAAACAAGGTCGTCAGCATTCCCTCCTGCCTTACTAGTCATTTAATTATTTCATCCCTCTCTCTTCCTCTTTAAAGTAGGAAAAGCGGGAAAGGCTATTGACCCCTTTCTGTGTTCGTGGCAGGCAGCAGGACAAATGAAGTTTCCCCTCGGACCCCCTCCGTATTAATATCATAATTATCCGCACCTCTGTGCCCCCGTCGGCCATCACAAACTCCACTGTCTGATTTGATGGAGAGGCACAGGCAGGGAATTACATTCGATTAGCACTAAACAAGAGAAGGGGGCATGGAGCAATGGAATCAATCAGTGCCACCAGGATAGGAGAGATCCTCATTGTCAATGAGTGTGTGTCTGTCTGTGTGCGTGTGTGTGTGTCATGACAGCTTGGGGATGGAAAGTCTGCGTCGAACTTAACTCTAGATGTATTTCTTTAAGTATCTGGTCATGCACACTCCAGCTGTAACTGACAGCATTTAAAGAGTACATACATACTGTTATGATGTTTATGATGATTTGGGGACTTTTTTACCAAATCCAATGAAATCTGAACTTTTTCTTGCTTCTGGGCAGCTCTTTGTCACAGCAGCAATTTGGATTCATTGTCTGCAACTCCAGATAACTGCAGCGGTACTTTTCTTCAGTCTCAGCCATTTGCGGGGATGGGCCAGACATTTTAAAGTGGTCTAATGCCATAGAGAGGTGGAGGTAGTGTGGTGGGGATGAGCAGATTGAGAGTGAGAGGTGAAAAGAACAAAAGAAAACGAATGGAGTGTAAGAGGACCCCCCTTGCAGGTCTTCATTCCTGTCCCCTGTCTCATTACCCAGGCTTTGACTCAATAAAGAGTGGATAAAGAGTGGATAAAGAGGCACACACCCACAGGCTAAACCCCCCTCCCTAAAAAACCTTTTACCAACCTCACTCTCTCTGTCTTTCTCGCCTTCTTGCACACACACAACGAAAAATACACACTGTCCCCTTTTTATTCTGCTGTATGTCTTTTTGTGGCTTCAAATCTTTAAATCTATCTTTCTCTCCAGCTCTCCCTTCAGTGTTTTTTTTAGCCTAACTTTTAAAAAGTTGTGTCCATCTCACTTGCTCTCTCTCAGTCATAGTCTGCCTCTACCCTCTCTGTCCTCTGTGTTCCCTTCCTGTCGCTGCTGTGTAATAAGAGTTATTTTCATCCCTGTCTCTCCGTGACTGTGGCTACTGGATGGCTGAATATTTACATTTTTCACTCACTGGTGACCTTTCCCTGTTGGCGCTCTGGGAGCTCCAGTCTCCTTGCTGTTCTGCTGTTGACAGACTACTGCCTGCAAATCTCATATGGACACAGCACATGGTACACAGGGAGTCAGGGGCAGAGGGATCAGAGACTGGAGAAAGGTGGAAAGAGAGAGAGAGAGAGAGAGAGAGAGAGAGAGAGAGAGAGAGAGAGAGAGAGAGAGAGAGAGAGAGAGAGAGACACAGAGACTGGTGTAACCGGGGCTGGCTGTCAGTGGCTTGAAGAGACAGGTGCTGAAGGTCTATCTGCATATGTAGAGATATGGACTGAAGTGTTCTAATCTTTTACCTCTGGTGTCATTGTGATTGTGGTTTCCTGTCAGCACAGATGGCCTGCAATAAACTGCCTGAGAAGAGATGTAAATATGGGGTTCCAGGAATGCTCAGTGTAAAAGAAAATACTTGTTGTAAATAGATGTCTTTTGTTGCGCAGCAGAAGGTCTTTTTTTTTGCTGTTGAATGAGTGGATGTGTTAGATGCACACCCGGGGCCTGTGAGTCATGCCAGGAGAGCTCCTGAGCAGTGTGAGAGAAGGAGAGGTGAAGGCCAAGGATTCACTAACCCAGTTGTTCTTAGCTAAACTTCTGCGGTAACAGGAAAGAAAAGTTGAGTCAGTGAACTACTCAAAGTTTGATGACTGTTTACGTGAGTATGCTGAAACTGGCAGAGAGACGATAAAAATGAGGGCTGTAGTTTTAAAAAGTGAGTGACCCCGTTTGACCCCCAGTTCTCTGAATTATTCCCCTTCTGTTTGTACGCTAGTTTTCATCCGCCAGTTGTGCTCCTTTAGGACTGAATTCAACTTTAAGGATACCCACATGTCCATGTGTAAGTTTTAAGAGTTGTCAATCGCTGCAAATGTCTTTTTTTTCTTTTTAATACTGTCTGTGAAAGTCCTTACTAACGCAATCCCATTGTAAGTGAAGGGAGACACCATCCACATTCCTTCTTCCTTCTGGGCTAAAATGCATTTTGAAGTTCAGCTGAAGCTAATATGAGGTTTCAGCAGTCAGATCAAGTGGGTATCTTCCAAATGTACAGTCTTCAGTATGAAAAGAAAGAATACAACAAAGGATGTAACTTTGGAAACCATGATTGATTGAGGTTTAGAATGCATTTTTTGCATATCACAAAGACTGTGGATTTGTCTACCATCAATTTCACTGAAATTATGTTAGGACCGGCTCTTTTCTTGGCAAATATAGACAGGAGGAATAATTACAGCAGCCAGTATTGCAAAGCACATATGGGAATGTCAGTATTGTATTAAGATAGACTTGAAACATATGTGAACCTATCCTTTAAGGGAGCTCCTAATACCACAACAAAATGACTCCAGAAAAATCAACGGAAGATTTCCCTGACAGTTTGCAAATGGAAGCAGATTAAAGATACTAAGCAGCAACAGTACAAGAGCTTCCTCTGATCATTCACCAAAGTCTAAACATATACAACTGTGTCTTGTGTTATTTCCAGAATCAGAATAATTTATTCCATATACCATTATTTCATTGTTTTTCTTGCTTTCATTACATAGACTTTTTTAATAATACACTCTACCTCTAATCATTTGGAAAATATATTTAAGTGAAAACAACCTGGGTGGCTTTGCTGATTGAACTCAGAAGAGAAAGTAAGAGACAGGCTTTTTGTCTGCTAGTGCTGTTATTACCGCCTGTGACACACAGCGCCAACACACAGAGCGAGAGAGAAATAAACTGTTGGGAACACTAATTATTTTGATTACTATTTAAGCATTGTTGAGGCCAGTTTTTCCCATTTGTCTTTTTCCCATCCGGTCTGCTCTCCTCTTTTGCTAACAGACATTGTTAAGGAGGGTTGGTTAGACTACAAATGAATGTGTCTTCTGGGTCTATTCAGGACAGCAGGGATGTTGTGACTCGACCATTCCTGTCTTCAGAAAATAGAACTTAATACAGAGAAATTGAACTGGCGGCATAGTAGCCAAAGTGTGCCTATCCCAAAGATTCTTTTTTCTCAACACGTTTTATACTACAATATGCGTAAGATATAAAACTATAAACTAGATAGATGGATCGATACAGAGATAGGTAGACACAAAAAGCAGCAGCTCCACACACCCCTATTCTCTGTGTGTGTGCTTTATGCTCCCTTAAAATTGTGTGTGTGAATGGTTGTACGTATCAGGCACCTTCCAACAATAATGGCTGCCATGCTAAATGAAAATGATGAGATGTATTGGTGAGGTGATCAAAGGACTATTTACAACCACTCTCAGCCTGCGGACTTGACGACCCACTGTAAGCACACTATACTGTAAGGGAACGTCTTCCATCACGCTTTTACTGCCCATCACTGCAGCTGTTAGACAGGGGAGATGGCAAAGCTTTTAGCAGACTGAGATACCGCCCTCGTGCTGGACGGCGTGTATGGGCAATGCCATCAGAAAAGTGAATGACTGGGAAAGATAAGGGAAATGGAGGCTTGGGAGAGAAAAGAGAAGAGAGTAAGGGAGGTGGCGGGGAGGGTTGGGGGAATAGGTTGATGTCTGCCTGCCGGCTGTCAAAGGGAAAGGCTTCGGTTAAATGGAAACTGATATCATGCAACTCATTCAAGTTCGTGTGGATAGGCTGGGGGAGTTTGAGAGTGAAACTAAAGTGTGGTGAACTGTAGAGGAGGAGAAGAGGAGTTCTTACCTGGAGCAGCCAGTAGCACCTACGGTGGAAGGTGGGGATAATGGAGGAGTGGACGTAGCAGCCATACAGACACTGGAAGGAAGCCAGACAGGAGAGGAAGAGAGAAAGAGGGACAGAAAGAGAGGACATTACACTACAGTAAAGTACAGACAATAGGCTGACCATGACAGCTGGGACCTTTGAACCCCTGACCTCTTCCCTCCCTACACTCCTTCCTAACTCCCACATGGACCTGCTGGCAGATGGTCAAGCCATTGTTCTCGGAAACAAAGACTGTGACCTGGAAAGAGAGAGTGAACGGGGCACTCAGCACTGTCCCAGCATCACCATATGACATTCCTTTCCTTCCCTCTCTTCCACTTTTCCACTGTCCTGCTTGGAGAGAGCCCCTGACAGAATGAATCAGGTGCTCCTTACCCCACCCCTCCCCCCCATCACCCCACAGGGCACCCGGCACATAACTAAAGCACGGTGTTATTAATATCCTTATCGTAAACAGATAATACTGTGCCTGGGGGCTCGTTACCGTAGAGAGACCTAGGCAGGGCTGATAACGCCTCCCGGTATCTGGCAGAGGGGCCAGGATACATTTTTCACCGGCAGGCAGCGGAGGCAAACGCAAGCAAGCACCGCGCATCGAGGAACAGGAGCAAGGCAGCACTTATCCTCCTCCCGTCTTCTCTCTTCCTCTATCCTTCTCTAGGAGACCCACGGCCCCGGCTCCCAGGTGACCCAGAGAGATGGCTAGCATGCTTTTGCTTGTTTACAGCATCAACAGCTAGAGTCTACAGCACTCTCTTCCCCACAAAACCTCAGCAGATAGGCAATAGGCTGAGATTTTGTGCGAAAGGTAGAGGGTAGGGTGGATTGCACTTAAGACAGGGAGCTTGGCTCTTACAGGAATAAATCAAACAAGCAGGTCGGGAGGGTTGAGCTTCACTACCAATCTACTTTGATATAACTGTTTGTTTAGATGACACAGCTTCGTTATTCAGAAACTGCGTATTCAATAAGTTAAAGCTCGTTCCCTTGGGCACTGTAGATGTGAATGGGTAGGCGGTAGGGAAAGGGTGCAGGAATGGGGGAAGGGAAGAGTGAGAGAGGGAGGTTGGCGGGGCATTGGGCCATTGGGCTACACTGCTTTGAGGACCATGTGATAAATAGGTGCCTTGAGATGTCTTATGTGCTCGTCTTGTTAAACTAAAACCTAGTTAAAAAGAGCAGGGCCTGCAGAGGAAGTCTGTATAAACACTCATTTGCCGACATCAAACCATCTGATTAATTATACCACAGTACCACTGCACAGCTACACAGACTGGGCACATGGTGAGAGACACAGTACATCGTTAAATAAAAGAAGAAGAAGCACATCACACAGTGTGTGGCTGTGTGTCAAACACATTCACAAATACAAAGATCCTTTGACCAATTCACAAACAACAAAAGTCACAGCCTCGACTCTTTCTCCAGGTGTTCCATTGTTCCAAACACAGCTATTGTGATTTCAAAACTACCGAACTCTGGGTGTGAGAGTTTGAGATAGTGAAAGCATGCAGACTTCCTCCTGTTCTTATTTTTTTTTGCTGTACTCTCATCCATTACAGCTGTCTGAAATAGGATGTATGCCTCCTCCCACTCCCATAGCTCTGCCATCCATTACTCCACGGTGGCAACGGACAGACGCTTCCTCCCACTCCCACAGTGCATTGAACATCACATTACTACAGTCAACTACAACTGCTAGCATCTGACACATTTCTACTGTGGAGTTTTGTAAGTATTTATGTCATAAACTGTACTTTTTCCTTTTCTCAGGGATTATACAGTTGTGATGCAATACGGCACATTGGCCTAAAAGGCATTAAACTGTTTATCCATTTCACTACAGTCATGTGTTGCAATACTTTTGTAAAAGGTGCTTACAAACAGAAATGCTGCAATTCTGTCTATTCAATATTTGACTTTAAATTCAAACAGCAACAATGATACAACCGTAACTCTGCATTTATTTTCACTGCACATAGAAAACGGCAAAAAAATGTATGCTGCTTATGTGCTTTATAAACTTGCTGACTTCTTAATTGTAATTACGCAAGTTTATTGATATATCATGGTTAATACTGCGCTAGCCTGAAGCGCTTTGCCCACTGAGAGTGGGCTGTGGTGGCTGTGTGCAGTTGGATGAGGCTATGGCATGCTCTTCACGATTGACAGGTGGGCCAGTGCAACAGGCCTCTGTGACTAGGGCGACTGGGGAGAGAATAAATTAGCCCCCAGGCTGCTTTCCTCTCCCTCTGTTTACTCCATTTCTCAACCACACAAAGCAGCGTGCCAGACAAACAAGCAGCTTAAAGCATAACACAACTGTTGCACCTGTCAGTACCGATATACAGTAGGCATCAAACACATATGCACACACACGTAAGCTTGTGTACCCTCACATTACACTCCCACCTACACATAAACACACACAGCGACACACACAGCGACACACACACACACACACACACACACACACACACACACACACACACACACACACACACACACACACACACACACACACACAACTACACCCACTCCTTAACACGGAAATATTCAAAGAAGCACAGACACATACTGTTACACGCACGCACACACCCATATGCACACATACACAGACAATCACAATAGAAAATGATAGAAAGGCTGGCCAAGGTACTTTTGAGAGCACAAGCACGCCCACATACACAAAGCTCATCAAACTCAAGCGCTTATCAGTAATTCAAGTCGCATATCTGTTACTGGTGTTTCTGCTGCTCTCTGCATGCTGAGCGTCTGGGTGACAAAGTGACGCGGCAGAACCATTATTTGCTGTCTTTGGGCTGTGACAGATGACAGCACATCACAGGGCAAGCAATTAAACCATAATTATACACACATACACACATATCCTCTCATTAAAAGTGCAGTTGCCGAGTGTGTAATTTTGAAGAGCTTTCGCACGCTGACACAGAAACAGTGAAATAAATACATAGGTGTGCCTAGTATGCACACATACATTCACACACACATGTGATTAGATTATTGGTTTACTGTTATGTTGGGGGTGCAAATGAGAACCATTGGAACAATAATTCTCAATAGTTTATAGAAGTATTCACAAGCAGCGCATCCATAATGTATTCATGTGCTGTCACTGCAGACAGCAGGAAAAAAGAGTTACAGCGACGTGTGTCCTCCAAAGTCAGACACTGATGCAGCAAATTCATTTGATGTTGTCACTCAAGCAAGCGGCCAAGGCGATGAAACTCTTTGCCCAATGAGAGGATATTATTCCCCCTCCCCTCACCGGTTGTTTAAGCGGTCCAGTGCGGAGCGGGATCACAGTGCAGACAGGGCAAGCAGGCCAGACAGCCCAGTGATAAACAGTTCAGCCTTAATAAAGCCTTCAGATACATAGGCAGGGCCACCACTGGTTACCTGTCCTGCCTCTCGAGGCCACCGCTGCCCCTGGCCTGCCTGTTGCCCTGGCGACACCTCACTTACATTCATCCATCATGGCTGACAGGTGTCAGGCACCGCTAGAGATGGGTTAGCAAAATGCAAAGTCTGCGGTGGCAAAACTGGCAAGCAGACACACAGTTATAGTGAGACTGAGAGAGAGGGGAAACTCTCTCATTAGACCATAATGATGTGTGAAGACAGTCCTAATCAGAGCATGGCACCTTATTTATGTTGGCAATTTGCTGTTTTCCTGCCATGATGCAAACGTCTTACTGTCAGAGGCTGCCACATATTTGTCTGTCTGTTAAGTCAACACGCATGCACGCACGCACGCACGCAAGCATGCACGCACGCAGCAATATGGCGCATGCATGGACAACATGCATTTGGTTAAAATCTCTCTTTCTTCCTGATTTTTTAAAAGACATTTCCCCTGTCCAGCTTCCAGTTTCCATCTATCATTATATCATCCAGCCAACTCTTTTAAGGATAGTTTTACTGTACCACTGACTTATGTATGACTCATGTGTCCTCCTGTGTTTCTATAGCCAACATTTGTTCTCACATATCATCACTCTGGATATGAATAATCTAAAGTCGGATCTCAAATAAATGATTCAGCTCTCGCTGTATGGAGTGACTTGCTCTGCACTATTATCTACAGAAGTTGTTGTCATGGACATCTACCTGGTAAAGTCACTTCTGGCTCACTGCTTCATTAGATGGAATGTATCATTTTCTGTGTGTGTACTTCTGTGCGTGTGCACGTTTGCATATGTCTGTTCACATGGATGCCTGGGGCAGGTGATTCAGCCCGGGGCACAGCGGCATAAATAGAGCTCACGCAGCAGCCAATCAGGCAGTACTATCAAACTCCATCCGTGGAGGGAGCGCAAAATCCATACTCAATAGAGATTCATGGACCATGCAAGATTCAAGCTACTCTGGCCATTGACAGCATCCATGATGACTATTGATTAACCAACGATTTCTGGCTCTATACAGACGTGATTAGATGACTTACTGCTAAAAAGTGCCACTTCCAGTTTGGAGGATGAGCTCATTTTCGACTGATATCGTAATGCTTTGCATTTCACCTGCTGTCTTTACAGTCAGCCATTCTGCTCTGCTCTCTTCCAATCGTTCAGCGGAATCAAATTATCTGTAGTGTCTGGTAGTGTGGCACTATGCCCAGAATGTCCATAATATACAGTATCTCTCTTGCATTTTGCATTCAGAGAGAAATGCACAGCTCATGTATGTTGCTGGCACAATGATTGTGGCTTTTATGCCAGCGAGTGCTTTCTCTATTAAGATTCTTCTTCTTTATACCCCTTTAAATAAGCCAGTACTTGTAAAGTTGTAACAGTATAATAATTCAGTGCATCTGACTTAAGCAACGGTTGATGAGACATTATACATAATAAATCAAAAGAGGCTTAGATTTATCTCCCCGGTTCTCTCCGTTGGACCAGCTGCAGCCTCTAAATCAGTCAAAACGGAGCGGGCTACAAAATGAATTGGCAGGCTGCACCCGAACTGAAGGAAAAAAATGAAAAACAAACCTAAATTCCTCAACAAAGCAAAACAAATGATGCTGTGGAAAAATGCATGTGTTATGGAAATGGCTGTCTCTAAAAATAGCATACTCATTGTAAAATAAACACAAACCGTTGATACACAGGCCCTGAAGAGGAGAATTAATTAGCCACGCTGGACGCGTAAACACAGCTATACATCAAGTTCAAAAGGGAAACAATAACAGGGCTGAGGCAGTTATAGAGTAACCCCTGACCGCTTGCCACACAAAAAGCCCTGATAGAGGAAAGAGAGGAAAGACATTTGAGGTAGTAGAACTGCGGTGATGAAATTGGGTATACGAGCCATATATTGGGCAGAGGGAGAAATGAAGAGTGGAATGAGAGACAAAGGACAAAGAAGAATAGAGACAGAAAGATAGACGAGGGGATGTGGGGTTTACAGCCGCGCATTTTGCACGTGCCAGAGGAAGCTCATGCACATGCCCATGCACGTCCGTCTCCCTGACTGAAGACACGGTGTCTGTTGATGCTAATGCTAGCCAGCTGGGCTCACGGCCAAAGGCATTAAGTGGAATCGAATTCCACCAAACTAGCTTTAATCAGCAGGTTTTTAAGGTTAGAATTACTCTCCCTCTCCTCCAGCCCGCTGGCCAAGGTTAAAGCAGACACAGACAGGGGCTGGGCTCAGCTAATGGGATGGAAGGGTGGCATGGGGCCTACGGCATGCCACCAACACACATACACACACACACACACACACACACACACACACACACACACACACACACACACACACACAAACAAATGACACACAAAGGCGCAAACACAGCAACACACTTTAGAGTATGCCAAGTCACACCTGCGAATAACAATAATGTGCATACGCCTACAGAAATTGAAATACAATTTAACGTGTGTGACGGACAAACACAAGCACACAAATATGACAGTGAGAGAATAATGCATCCAAACTTTGTGTGTTTATACAGTATGTATAGTTTTGCCTTTAGTTAATCGATTCCTTGACATCACAAGCTATACATAGGTTAAGAGTGAACTGCAGGCCATACATGCATAAATGTAAATGTATGGGCTTTATAGACTTAACTATCTGTGTCTGCATAAACAAATCTGACTGCTTATCAGATACCAATGCATGCATCCTATAATATTTCAGGTACCATGGTGCTTTTTCAAAATTGTTACTTTTAATTTATTTGGAGTATACATTCACATAACTAAACCTTGAGCAGTTCTCTGTTACTGCTCTGTTAGCACTGCAAAAGGCCTATTTACTTAAAGAAGTTACAAGACACAAAAAGAGAGGTGAAATAGGACGAGTGAATATATCAGTCTGTTTTTTAAACTTCACAACGAGCCAGTGGAGGCCTTGCTTTGACCTCAGCCTACAACAGTCAACACTTTGGTGCCTGTCAACAAAGAAAAGCTCTGGGAACCTGGCAGAGCTTCTGTCAGCTCCTCAAAAGGCAAACTGTGTGTCTATAGTACCCACACTATGAGCAGAGGCCTAAACAGCAATGGCAGTAGATGTTCTCTTCCCACTTTCTCTCACTCAGGCTTTCATTTATGTCCTTATCTTTCTCCTCTACTCAACTGACTTTGCTCGACACATAAGAAAGTGGCATTGCTTTGGAGATGTTGTGCAGATTAAATTAGCCTAAGTCAATTCTTTGTTTTTGAAATGCTAATAGGCTGTCTTGCTAATGTGTGTTTCGACTAGCTGCATCTCGAAAAAGCTTTAGTTAAAAGTCTATGTGATGAGATCAGTGAATTATCATAATGTGAGGGATGACAGGTTACAAATGGATGTTAAGTATATGTGTAAAAGGTAAAATGGAAAATGGAAACTAGTCATTATCTCAAGACACCACTTGCTTATCACCTAACCTTTGAGCTGGCCTCTAGATTGCATGTCTAGAATAGACATGTAAAAAAATGTCTATCAGTAAAGAGAGTAATGAGCATCTGTTTGCATTATGAGCCTGGGACTATCATCCACGACAGGCACTTCATTCCATTATCCATGGAGTAATGGATACAGCAATCAGGTTATCGTGCCACAGTTTAAAGACAAGGGGTCGGAGGTCAGGTTTTAGCTGTCATTTTTAGTGGGTGCAAAACAGCTGAGTCTAAGAAGACTTTCCCGTAGCTAGCGTCTCCATCGCACTAAGTAAAACCAAAATGCATGTGCTGGAGAATGGCCAAAGGGATATAACACAGAACATATGAATGCACCTATACATAGGATGGAAACAGGGACAGCGGGGGGAGAGAGTTGCACGTAGGAATGAAACTACGGTATGTACTAGGAGAGCGGTACAAAAAAAATCCCTCAAGAAAAAACATTTGATCTTTAAATATATTTTCCTTGACATTGTCCTCAAAAGCTAGGCTTCTATCCGGCCCTTAAGGCATGTCCCGTATTTAAAATCACATGGCGAGACTGCTGCTGCTTAATAAACATATATGGCATTGTTTGAGTCTCTGTGACCGCCCATTAACCTTCCCTTGTGTTAGCTGAGGTAAGGATAAAAGTGCCACTGTGTGGAGAAGGGGAGCATGTCCTCTGCATTAATGAGAGCAACCTACTGTTTTCCCCTAAAACACACACACACACACACACACACACACACTCACACACACACACGCGCGGCGGAGACCTGCTGAAGATGACATCACAGGCTCAGCCTCCCTGCCATGGGTTATGCCAGGCAGACATGCTGCCTAATTGTAAGAGAGAGCTCAGATTTGTAATGCTCCACAGTTCTGTTAGGGCTGATTAGCGGAGGCTCACGGCTTCTCCCCCTGCCGTGATCTATAGGCACTCCAAATTTCCAATATCTCCGGTGTGAGCAAGGAAGAGCTGAGAGAGACTGTAAATCATGACAAGTCCTACTGAGTGGAGGAGAGAAAAAAAGGAAGGATGGAGGGAAAGGGGAGGTGGGAGAGAGAGAGAGCGAGAGAGAGAGAGAGAGAGTGAGCACCGGAGAGAGATATTCAGCGTGTATGGAAACATGAAGGGGAAGAGGAATGGAGAAAATGATTGAGGGAACGAGGTGATGGGAGACGGAGTAGTGCACACATATAGAGGAGAGAGGAGCACACACATCAGGGAGACATGAGAGAGTTAGGGAGGGAAGAAGAGAAGAGAGGAGAGGAGATATGATTACCAAGAAAACAGCAAGAAAAAAATTCCCGCCGGGGAGAAAGAGACAGAGAGTGTGGAGCAGACAAAGAGGAAAAAGAGCATGGGGGGAAGAAAGGGAGTGGGAGGACAGAGAGACACACAGAGAGAGAGAGAGAGAAAGACAGAGAGAGAGGAGAGGATAGAATGAATGCTAACAGGGAGCCCAAACCCAGTACTGAGGCTTTATCCTTCACAGGCGGAGGAGCAACAATCGCAAACACATTTTCTCTCGCCCTGGCCCTAAGAGAGATAAAAAAGCAATTTGTATTCTATTCCTATTCAGCGTCGCTTGGCCTGTTTCTCTGCCTGCATATTTGTAAACACAGCTTTGTCAGAGCAGCTTAATCTTCCCAACACAAACACAGGCTACAGGAAGGAGGGGCGAGGAAGGGTGAGGAGGGAAGAACCGTGATGAGGGGAGAGGAGGGTAAAGGACCAGTGAAAAGGAGAGAAGAAAGGTGAGGAAGGGTAAGAGGGTGAGGATGGGAGGGGAGGTTTGTGGAGCAACAGAGGGTCATACATGAAGCTGGGCACGGCATCAGGTATCAGAAGTCGTTTCCGTCTCTGCTGCCACGGGATGCCACTGTGTGACGCACAAACGGCCACCACACACACACACACACACACACACACACACACACACACACACACACACACACACACACACACACACACACACACACACACACACACACACACACACACACACACACACACACACACACACACACCCCATTGGTTGACCCATTCTCCTCCTGTCGTTTCTAGCCACTGGCCTAAAGTCTAACAAGCCAGAATACTGACAGAAGCAAAAGAACAAGCATTCCTCATCGTATGGCCTGGTTGTGACAGATGGAAGAGGCGGGCCCTTGTGTTTCCTTAACTGTCCCCATGCTTCTATTTAGTGCTTATGCTGCACATTTAGCCTGTCATGGAGATTACAGGCATGCACTTCCAGGTATCAGGGGAACCAAAGTTCACGTTCTGTACAGGCCAAATCACACACAGCCATGTGGAAGGACAAACACATCACTGCGACCGACTATACATTAAGGCAGAGAGACTGAAATATAGGGAGGGAGAGAGAGAAAAAGAGGGGACTTGGAAGTGGCGATTGTCTGGGTGCACATTCGCTCACAGAGGCGTGAAATTAGGCAGAGCGACACCTGCCATTACGCATTGCATTAAAGCGCCCTAGGTTCACCCCACTCTTTGGCCTCCCATATCGCTCTGTAGCTTTCTCTCATACTCTCTCATTCTATTTCTCCATTCTTGGGAATCTCTTTATTATGGCCCACAGTGCCCAATTAAAGACTGATAGCTGCCCCATCCACTCCCAACACTGTGGGGAAGAATGGTGCTCCACTTCAGAGCATGGCAACAACCTTCATCAGCTTCTGTGTGCACTTTGCTTCTATCCCCAGTCTCCTCGCCTCTCCTCTGTCCCAATTTAGACAGCCCGGCTCAGCGGCGGGATTAGTAGGATTGAGAACAATGACAGAAATGACATTGATCACAGAGTTACTGTGGAAACAGTAGCAAGCTCACCCAGACGGTATATTCTGCATCTTATGTCATATACCCTGTGATGATAATAATAAGCCTAGTTGTGGAGCCATTTCTCTGTTAACACACATACCCTTGAGTTTGGGCCTATCATGGTTTATAAAAGGTCAACAGCATCCCACTGAAAACAAAAGTGTGTTCTGGAGCGGTCAGCTACATAAAGTAGATAACCAGAATGACTTAGTAAGGCACATACAGTATTGACAGAATGTTGCTCGAGTGCCATGTTCATTTTATACCTTGTTTATTGCTGCCATGATTTCAACAAGTGTTGACCCAGGGAAACATGTCCTTTTATTAATATTAATATTAATCGTCCTGTATTTCACTTTAGATGAGCATATAGCCAACAATCTTTTACTTTGCCAATGCTTATCCTTCTGACTGTATGTGTGCAGGGAGACAGAGAGCCCTGCAGACAGACACAAAGCCAAATGCACAAAAGACAGATTTGGAGAGACGGGGATTGCCACAACTAGACAGAGAGACAAGCAAAGCAAGACAGAGAGAGCCACAGACACACAGCAGGCAGATGGAAGAGCCTGAGAGCCCCCAGGCAGCCCTGTGATGAAGACAGTGGGGAAGGCAACTGAGGGAGTCCATGTTATGTTCGGATTGTGATGAGGAGAAGGAAGGGGGGGTGGTTGGTTATATGGGAGGGGTAGGCAGACAGACAAGAAAGAGGGAGTAGGAGAGAGAGAGAGAGAGAGAGAGAGAGAGAGATAGAGGGGAAAATCAGCCAGTGAGCCAAAAAGAGGGAAGGGAAAGCAAATGAAAAGTGACACTTTAATTCAGAGGGCTTCTTCTGCCTGAGTTATTATGAGATGTTTGTAAGCTGGCTTGTTCATGCATCTCCCCTGGCCTCGTGCCTGGCTCTCTCTCACTGAGGAGACCTGTGGCGCTAACCTGTCTTTATCTGAGCTGCACAGCAGGGGACAGCACTCTGCCACCATACTCTGCTTTGATCCTCCCACTTCCACCATGGGTGCCTCGCTGTCTTCACCCCCCGCCCCCCTCCAACATATTCCCTCCTCCACCATCGATCATACGCAAAAATGTCTCTATGTGTCCTTTTGCTGCTTTGATATGGCCAAAGCCCTCCATACTCCCTCCACTCTTAATTTATTTTGATTACTCTAATCTGGAAGAAAAAGGTTAGCTTTGGCTTCACAGAAAGAACACTTCTGGACACAGCGGTGCACTAGTGCTACATATGAAGATAACCACAGAGAGGAGAAAGAAACAGGGAAGATACAGTGAGCGCATGTGCATGAGAAAGAGATGTATAAAGAAATAGCAAGAGAGAGAGAAGCAGTGAGAATGAGAGGTCCATAGAAACAAGCAGAAAGAAAAATGAGACAGAGACTGAAGTGATTTGACATTCCGGCTGGGCAAAGCTTGGTGTTTGAAGATGGGAGCCTGACCAGGGTATGTGATTTCAACTGTAGGAGAGGGAAGGCCATGAGGGCTATTTTGGGCTGGGGCAGCAGCTAGGGAGCAGACAGATAAAGAAGACCGACAGATAAAGGAGGCAGACAAATAGAGGAAGGGAATCATAGGTGCACACAGATACATGGGCTAAAACGTACCTGAAGTACCAGACAGGTACAAACTGGCAGCCAAAATAGACAAGGATGAAGGAGGGGGCCCAAATGTAGAAAATTCGATCAGGCAGAGCGATACACACACACATATACAAATACAAGTACAGCCAGACAGACAAGAACATGGATAGGTGCACTGTATGAATACACAAAGGGGGTGTGATGAGAAATGTAAGGCAGAAAAGGAAAAAGAACCCAGAGCAAAGTCAAAGTGAGAATGAGAGCGAGAGAGAGGAAGAGAGAGAGAGACAGACACAGAGATGGTGGGTGGGGGGTTGTAAGTTGAAGTGGCGACAGGTCTCCAGAGGTTGTAATATATAGCATCGTTTCAATCTCTCAACAGCAACTACAGCCCTCCTTTTTCATATCCTTCCACAGTCTGAGGACAAAGAGATACTTCTGTCCTTCGGAGCAAAATCGGCATTCAAGATGATATAACGTGCTCATTTTTTGACATTATATCCCCAAATCTGGATGGTTATTTGTGGCTGGATGTGCTCTTCGTCCCCATTCTCTCTTGAATCTCAAGGTTACTAATGGTAAAGGATGGATATAAAATGCCAACGTCAAACGCGTTTCTATGTTTGTCTTGTACCGTTTTCCCACTCCCAGGGAAGTTCGAGACCGATGGTTGATTTATCAGCTGCATGCGCCATTAATCCTGCGACCGTGCATGCCTCCGCTGAATAATTGATCTCTGAGCTACTGTAACTAAATTCGTCAAAACAATGACACCCCACCTCCTTGTCTATTCCTTTACTTCCTCTTTACCTCTCTCCTCAACACCCCCTTCCCATGCCTTCGTAATACTCGGGTTGTTGTCAAACTAAAAAAACTAGTAGACTGTTTTCATAGTTTTTTTGCCCAGTAGAATTGGGGAAAGGAAGAGTTTGGATTATTTGGAGTGGTGTTTTATCACCACAGTTAGGTGTGTGACACTGGTGTTCAACCACCAGAGGGAGTTCCCCCCTGACTATGTATACAGGGATCTGGAGAGGAAGCCCGGCCACTTGCCCAAATACACAAAACAAAATATAAAGATGCAGTTGACAGGGTAATCTGACAATGCCAACACCTCCACTCTAGAGTCCTGGCAGCCAAGTGAGGGGAGCTGAGTGCAGCGGTGACCTCCTTAGGTGATCAGCTCTCAGCTCTCCGTCTAGACCTCAGCAAACAGCTGCTCGCTCTGAAGCAGAAGGGGAACAATGACCCTTAATTTATGTCCACACCCCTCCCTCCCTCCTCCCTCCTTCTGCCTCTGTCTCTTTGACTTGTTTTTGCATACTGCATTTAAAGTAATAAGTACAGTATCTCCTTGAATGCCACAGAGCTATAAATCAGTGGAAAATAGACCTGTCATCTTAGTAAACAATGCATGAGACCAGTTATCATTAAAAACAAAAGAGTTCTGGAGGAGATTTAGCCATGCATAAGGATGAGGACGGGACCAATGTACCAATCTCCTTGGCTCGCCCTAAGCCTCTGGTCTACTCTGGAGGTACACATACACATATACACACACACACGCCTGAGCAAACAGAAGTTATGCACGGGAACTGAATCCTGAAGACACTGAAAGGTGTTGAATTCCTCAGACCTCAATACACGGATAATGGCTTCACAAATAACAGTTTGATTATGATATTTATGCCGTATAATGACTTCTTATGACAAATAGCGTACGATCACGGAGTTATTCAATCACAACATGTTGGTCGAAGGGACATTACTTAGATTTAGGTCAGCGCTTGGAAAATGAGCTCCGCATTCGATTGCAGAGACGACATTGTTCAATGTCACGACAGTGCCATGAAAATGTAGCATCATTTGTTATGTAGTGCTATCAATGTTTATGACAGCCAATCCATCGTCAAGTAAGCTGTACGTCAACCTTTATGTCAGCTTTATGACACATGGATCGCAGGAAATGTCACGGAATGTCATCTCTATGTTCCCAGGCGCCAGCGCATATGTGACGGTTAACGGCCGGAGAGAAAATCACAGTCTTTAACACATGTTTGCAGAGCAGAGTTCAAATACCCTTCATGTTAATCAGGTGCCAGTGTTTCTGTGCCCTGTGTGTAAGGTGGCAGGAGGATGGCTCCCGGCTGAGATTTGCATGCAAAGCTGCATATCCTCCTTCCATAGCAGTGGCCCCTCAGGTGTAACCGAGTGGAGGTTCCTGGTGGCTCTCCGCCCTCTCCCTGCCTAAATAAGATTGGGCTGGAGTCCCTCTCATCTCTGTGTGCACACCACCCCTTCCTTTTCCAAAGGGAGCACATACACAGACACTGGAGTGAGATATAGAGGTCAGCAAGACATAGACTGGAAAAGAGAGACACAGAAAGAGAGGGAGAGACATAGCGAGACACTGAGTCTGGTCTTTAGTCAGGAGACTTGGACTACCATTTACCCAGCTGCTGATTTCATGACCCATGAAGAATTCTGCAGCCAGAGTTTTAGATGATTCCTCCTCTAGCTGATGATTACTGTAAAGTAGACAGCCTCATCCTAGAGCTAAACGTTACTCTAAAGATGCCACCAGAACGATTGCTACAACCCATCAGCTAAACCAAGCTGTATCCCTAAGTGATACTTGATGAGAGTGAAGATGACCGTACATCTGTGTATACAGTGCCTACAAACAGGCCTCCAGTTATAGTTGTGCTGTGCGGTAATAGGCTTCGGTGAGGCCCGTAAAGTGCTGCGACTGCATTTTTAGAGTGGGTAGATTTACAGTGCTACAGAGTTGGCAAAGGGGAATCTGGGAGTAGATGGAAAAAAAAAATCCATGTCTCAAGTCTTCTTTAAGTTGAATGCAGGTTTGTTATCTGCCAGGGAGAGCTGAGAGATGCTGTCTTATTAACACACACACACACACACACAACACACACACACACACACACACACACACACACACACACACACACACACACACACACACACACACACACACACACACTATAGGTACACAGACTAAATTAAACTTTTCCATCTGATGAACATGGCTGGGCTGTGTTGTCTGTCTCTGCCTTGTGATCAATTCATTCTGGCTGCCAGATATGAGCCAGTTGAGCTGTGCATGTCAGCCTCTGTCTGCAGCTGCCATCTTTCACATACACTTGGTGACAGAAGGGTCCAGCACATCCTCTGTGGGCTACATAAGGACTGACATGTTGCAATGGTTCCTCCCACCACCAACCCCCCCCCCCCTCTTCCTCAAGAGGTCCCAATGCTCCTGCCCTGTCTCATTATGTGGGCGAGATGTTTGGGAATCTCTCTGTTCTATCCTGTCGCACTGTCAGCTAGCATAATGCCTCTCAGTGGGCGCCTAGGTACTGCAGCACACAGTTTGCTTCTGTGTGTGTGTGTGTGTGTGTGTGTGTGTGTGTGTGTGTGTGTGTGTGTGTGTGTGTGTGTGTGTGTGTCAGTGTGTGGCGGATCTCCTCATCCACAGAATTCCTTTCCTCTGCTGCTGGATTCTTTTCACATAGCTTAAAAACAAGGGAGGGAAGGAGGTGGCTATTACAGTCCAGAGGGTGTCTCCACACTAATGCACGACTCAAATGTCACTCAATTTCCAACTGACCGGTGTAAATACAACACCTACATTTGTCTGTGTGTTTTCAATTTGTGCCTATTGCTGAGAGTGAAAATTTAATTTAGTAGGGAGATTTACACAAGGAGATGACAGTGGGGCATTGGGGAGTGCTAGTGAGAGTTGCCATTTAGCCTGCAGATTAATAAAAGCCTGTGTCAAGATCTGCAGGATGACAAACAGCGAGAACCAGACGGCACAAAACAAAAGCAAAACAATCAACTTCTTGAAAAGGCTTAAATGACATTTAATATATTTACTGGCAAACATAAACATAAATTGACACCGGGAGGCTGAGTGGAGTGAATACAATATCTCTGATTGCTATTACTGGCATAAGCAATGACAGTGTGCACAAGATTGGTGTGGTATATTGAATTCCATGTTCTTTGAAATGGAGTCTGAAATGTGAGATTTGTCTCTTGCTTGTGAATAGCTCTCACCTACCCCCCCTCCCCGATTCACTCTCATTTGGAGACTGACACATTCAGTTAACTAATGTGCAGTATACGGCAATGCTACACTATTACCCCATTCTCTCAACTGTCGAAAGGATGGAACATCAGATGTGATATGGAGATGCTTTCTTCTTGTTTCTGTTTCACATCAGAAACATACCTGCTGGGAAGATTGTCTCTCTATAAATTTGGCCGATCTGCCGCTGAAATGCTATTCATCTCATTACGGTTGATTGGTATCCTCATAACATTAGAGAGTGCGCACAAGCATGTGCGTGCATGTGTGTTTTCATGCATGTAAATAAAGACAAGAGATAATGAGCATAGAGAATATGAACAAGAGAGAGATATGTAGATATAGGGAGAGCAGGAAAGAAAATGAGGGGGGGGAGGAGTGTGTTAATGAGTGTGAGATGTGCTGAGGTCGCTGTGTTTGTTCTGTAATAGTGTGTTGCCGCAGAGCACTGCCACCTCAGGTGGGTGATTAGCAGTAATTATATAATTACACAAAATGTGATAATAAACAGCACAGAGGGAATCGGCTCCATCGTCTACTTTGCTACACCTCATATATACACATATACTCATTTTCCCATGTACAAACAAGTAAATATAACAACATGGTTCTCACTTTTTAACAAGTACACACAACCCCTATTCACGCACTGTCCTGCACCAACACAGAGAGACATGGACAAACCCGTTCGCACCCAGATAATTCCAACGTGATACAAAAAGTAATGGAACACTCACACTTGTCCTCCACTCGCACCTGTGAGTAAAAACCGATTTGCTCCCTGACACACAGTAACGGCCAATAAAACAAGTGCTGACTCGCTCCCAAAGGCAGCCGAGGGGAGCGGGGGGACAAATGAACACAAACTGGGAGTAAAAAGCTGTTCCCAGGAGGATTTTGCCTTTTCTGTAGTCCTCATGCTCCTTCCTGCTTGAGTGAGAAACACTATGTGAAAGAGCGCACAATTGTCCATCCCATCTCTGGGCCTGCTGCAAAATGAAACAAGTGCAAGAAAAAAAAAAAAGAGGGGTGATTGTCTGATGCATCCCTCAGCGCTATTGGAGAAAAACTGAAATGGCCTTTTCATCCTTAGGTCCACTTAAGAATAAACGCAAAATGTGTATTTGTGTGTGCAAGTGTGAATGCGTGTCTGTTTGCATGTCAGAGTGACCTTCAGCAGGAACATGTGGGTTTACATGTAAGCAATAGCCAAAAAGAGACAGAGACAGAAGCGTTACAATGAATGAGCCATCCAGACGATTTAGGGGTGGGATGAAACTCACAGTGAGGGTGTGAGTGGAGAACTGTCAAAAGTGGGGGAAGAATAAAGAGCATGGAGGAAGGAGAGGGCAATGTCAGGATCCGGAGGAAAAATAGAGGATTTGGAGTGAGGGAACAGCATGGGGTAGAAGCAGGGGATAATTACTACTAATAAAGCCTAATGGAATTCAGGCCTCACGTCAGGTGCAAGATGATCTGATTACTTCTGGGCGGCTGGGGGAAATTGGGAACTGATCCGTTAATCCCGCCATCCCCTTTTGTCTCTCATTGGGTGTGGGAATGTGTGTATCTGTATGTGTGTCTGTGTTCACAATATTGGAGAAGTATGCAAAGTTAGTTTAACTCAGCCTTGTAAAACTGACGCACACAGCAAGCAGAGTTATTAAAATATTTCACATGCATAGTTTCAGTGTATATATTTCAATATGTAACTACAGAACTCTACAGTGTAACTGCAAATCCTATTCGATTTCATATTAGATTTTGTCTTGTTATTAGTGTACGTGTGCCACTCACTTATCAAAAGTGCGACTCGCAGGGTGTGTTTTTTGGTCACTTGCTGTGACCAGTGGCATTCCCGAATGAGAGCACAGCCCAGTATCCTGCCTGCTGTACTTTGTGTATGTAAGTGCATGTGCATGTACATCTGTGTGTGTTCATGTACAGGCTGTTTGAACTTTTCAACTGCCGCTCCCTCCCGAGGCTTCCCGCTGATGACTGCTGACCTTGGCTGAATATCACAGTCTGGCAACACACAGGTCAATGGAAAATACTGGCTTTTCCACAGTACAGTGTGGTACAGTGTGTATGTTGTGTGTTCATTAGTGTCTCAGTGAGGGAGAGACTTTTTTTCAGTGTGGGTGATACTGCATGTAGTATATATATATATATATATATATATACTATATACATACACACACACACACACACATATAAAAAAAACTTGGTTGAATACTTATTCTGGTTGGTCAATCACGGACTTCTGCGGTCTACTATTTCTGTATAACAGACTGTTGCTAAGTATAACAGGCCTTTTCCATGGACGAAGTTCTGATCCCCAGAGACAATTTTTAAATCAATAAAATTGTTTTTTTAAATAATATGTGTGCTAATGCGGAGCTCATACTGCTTATCATCGCATCCAAATGGGAGAGAGAGGGTGGGGAAAACGGTGATTGCTAACAGGGCTAATGGTAACCAGCGCCTTAGTTAGCTCCACCGGAGAGCTGTAGTCATCAGCAGTAAAGTTAACCGCGGGTAACCCCTGTATGAGTAGCCGTATGTATATACATATATATATAGATGCAGGGGTAAGGTGTGTTTGACAGGAGCCTGTTGTTGGCAACTCTGAAAGTTGATAAGTTAGGAGGTATGAGTGTTTTGAGAGCGCACATAAACATATTATTATGCACATCTAGATCAGTATGTGTGTACATTTGCGGATGTGAGGGCGGGCATTTTGTTATGTGAGTGCATACAATCGTGACAATCTTCTCCTCATCTGCAGGACACCATCTCCCGTCTGCCTGGACTTCTGTGATGTTTCCTGCTCTCATCTACTCTGCACACAAACTGTTTCAGCATAGTGAGCTGAGAAAGGAGCAGACGTCATTAGCCTGGGTGGAGATGCCTCTCTCAGCCATCCTCTATCTCTCCGTAGCACCTGCTCTGTCTCCAGATGAGATCATGTAGGTGGGGCAGTGGAGGGCAAAGGAAGGGTGCAGCACAGGCATTCTCCAAGCGGGAAGAGAGGCAGATGAGGGTTTAGAAGAGAGATGGGAAGGAGGAGAGCTGTGCACGGAAGATATCAGCCGATGCCTTGAACCAGGCTCGAGGCACTCGTTATCATGGTTTGATTTCTTGCTATGCTGCTCCACATACTCCGCTCATTGTAATGGCTGTTGGGTGTGAAAATGGACGTGGCAACGGCAAGTCAAAGGGATTAGCCATTTAAAGAAGGAAAGATAGTTATTTTCAAGTGCTGGGCTTTCAGCATATTTATCAAAATGAACATCCAAGGCAACAGGAAAATAATATCAATGTAATCCCTAAGGAAAAATCTGCTTCCTACATTTAAAAAGATACCCACAGTGTAGTCAAGTTGAAAGAAACATCATGATGCATGTAAAGTCGTGGCCTTCCCAATGTGAAATGCCAAGATCAGAAAATCACATCATTTTAAACAGCACCGACAATAATAGGAGACATGCAAACAAGGTCTTTTCCTGAACCAGATATGGTCGCTTTTCAGCTTTTACAGAACTGAGAGCATTTTTCACCTGCACCAGAAGGATGAAAGGCCTATATGAATTATTATGTTTAACACAATAGCGCATATTGACCTTGTGTTATAAAATACACCTCATACATGAAACTAGTCTTTTTACTGATGTTGTCTTCATTTTACTCTGCACACAATAATATGCTGCCCCTTTGCATAACCTATATTATAAGCTTGGTAATAATATAATTATCGGTAGCACAGTAATGCTTACTTGAATCTGTTTTGAATTGCACTACGGTCACTAACATTTCAGGGAGGTGTGGTAATTCTTTTCTCAGCATTCTATCTTACTTGTAACACCTTTAGCTCCCATACAGCCAGTCAGGGTATGTTGGCCCATGCCATGTAAGGCCTTCACAGGTTCACATAGTCTGTAAAAAGGTTTTTATTGCAGGCCAATCTGAGGGCTTGTTGTGTTTTTACAGAGTATCATCTCTGCTTGTTGTGTGAGGGTCGGATAACATATTGGATGTTTATTAGACCTGGAGTCAATGCCCAGGCCAGAGCGCTGCTATAAAACTACCCTCTATAGCTGGTCAGGAGAGGCAGTCAACTGGGCTGCTGGCCTGCTCAGGCCAGATGCCACTGGGCTGCTAGAAGCACTTCTGTCCCCTAATCCCCATCACCATTAGGTCACCCTGGAAATGTGTAAGAGTCATGCACACAAAGGGGATGTCTGCTTTGTTTACTGTAATATGTGACCTCTTCCAGCACACGCTGGTAGCTCAAGGAAGGGTTATAGCACATACTATAATAAACATCGGTGCGTGTGTGCAATGCATTAGCCAACACACAGAAGAATAATGGCTATTTGTCAGATCCAAGTTCAGCGCTGAAATACAACAGTCCTCAAGCCCGGCAGAGCGGTGTAGGGCTAAATTCTGGGATCCTCTCTTCTATTTATTTTGGGCTTCTTGAATTTTTAAAGGGGAAGCAAAGCACTGGCCAGAGACACCTTAAAGACCCCTGCAGCAATATGAGCCTGTCTGAAACACACAAAAACAATCACGCACACAGGTCACGTTAAGACCTGGGCAGTGAGGTGAAATGCTCGGTGCTTAGAAACTGATGGACGCAGCCAGTCCCTTTCTCATCGATCTCTTCCTCAGACCATTTAGCACCTCTGCTACGTACTCAGGGGGCCGTGGCCACAGCTGTGTCTGTGTGGTCCTATTGTGCCAGCTTCACCCTGGCACACATGGCAGGAGGATCATGACAGAGAAAATATCCGGCTGCGTTTGGGAAGTGTCTGAGGCACTTTAAGGGAATTGTGGCAGTGTTATGGAGCCGGGGGGAACCAGCCCCATCTTTATTGCTCTTTAATCAGAGCCGTGCAGGCTGGGTAAAGATCAATGATCTCTGAGTGTTAGCATTGACTGGGGCCTACAGCTCCCAACCAAGGGCCCCTCTCCCTCCTAATGTTACATTTAATGAGCCAATTAGTCCACAATGGCGTGGCCGGCATCTTAAACTGTTGTTTACTCTGCATTCATTATTAATATCTCATAGTTAGGTATGAATAAAATTAAAAGGAGCGGTGAGACCATTAGCTCCCCATGGTGGGATGCTTATTAAGATAGGATGCTTTGTTATCTGAGCAAGGGGTGGGGTGGTAATTGTTCGTGGTGGGCAGGAAATGCTGGTTCAGTAGCAAGAGAGCTTTGATTTATACAACCTTGGAGATGTTGATGCATGCGTGTATGAGAGATGGAGTGGTGTGGATTGCTCTAATGCCTGTGAGAGAAGAAAGAGCAGCCTGCATGCAGTGGTGTCAGATGCTGCTTTAGCTCCCATGGAAACACTCTTTCTGTTCCTGCCGTCCACTCGTTACCACTCTTCTCTCCTCTTTTTCCTCTCTCCCTCTCACTTTCACAGACACCTCTGGGAAGGGTTATGAACATTAGATTTAACTTTCCTCTCTGTCATTCCGTCTTTCCTGTTTAATGTTTTGTTTCTTTGTGTTGCTTTGTTGGTCTAATTCTATTTTTCGATTTCGTGCAGAAGAGGAGATAAAAAGCCACTAAGTGGTCAAGGTGGGTCTGTTTCTAGAAACCTGTTCTAATGTAGGGGGAACTCATTGATCATTCAGTAAAATTGGAGTCGACTCAAAATCAAACAACTCCAACTTTCATTGTTAGCACTCTTGTTCTGCACTCTTGTTCTGGCAAGGCCGGATGTGGATACACAGGGACCGGGACTGAAGCCTGCATAGGGCTTTTTGCCTGTTTGGCTGTTCCTCATGACGAAGACAGAGTGAGAGTGTGTATATGGAGGCTGGAGCAGAAAAAAATAAATCAAAAAATCAATAAAACATTAAAATCGCTTCAGTCAACAGAGCAAAACCCAGCTGCATCCAGCAGCTCTTTCGCCCAGAAAGATTTTCTGCTGCTTCTGTTGATGGGGCTGACTCCAAATATTCAGCAGGCAAAGCTGGGTACTGACCTCTGAGTAAATCCTGTGTATTTCATTTGCTGGATAAGAGACAATATTCAATATGAACAGAATGAAACATATTACAGACACTTTTTGGATATGATATATAGCTTACTGGCCTGAGGCATGGTACTTATGACCAATCAGTGCAATTTAAGAATTCATGAAATTAAACGATCAGTGAAACCATTTTGAATGTCTCTTATTGTCCCCAAGGCAAGTGGCTTGACATATACCGGCTGGAAGGAATAGCCATTAAATTATAACAGAAATTTGCTGAAGGCTACATAACAAAAGACTAACAAATGGCATCACTTGTGGTAAAGTCTTCTTCACTCATCCTCCATTCCCTCATTCTTCTATTCATCTATGGGCGCCAGTCAGAAAGCAACAGGGTAAGCCTTTTCGGTTCCACTGCTCCTCGCCACTGAAGCAGTGCATAATAACTCATAGCCAACATCGCGCTGGAACGCGGCAGCAATTGCTTTCAAGCTCCCACTTAAAATAGTCCTGGTGACAAGCCTGCTGCTTTAAATAAACGCCTCAGCCTGTCTGGAGAGGCTCCTTAATCCCAGCGGTGAGAGACACTCCAACAGGAAGACACTGGGTTGAAAAAACACTCCTGCACCAGAGAGACTGGAACAATTTACAGCAGGTGACGGTGGGAAGCAGGATTCACCGGCAGGGCGAGATAGAGGGAGCGGCAGAGAGTGCGCGGGGGGTGGGGGTGGGGGGTGAAGGTGGAGAAGTGGAAATGGAAAATACATGGAATGGAAATGAGCCAGCTTACCTACAAATACCTCAGTGCCTGCACCCACAGCCCCTAAATACATCCTTAAGGGGCACTCCAGTGCAAATGCTCAAAACAGAAAAAAGCTGAAAATACCAGCACAGAGAAAGAATAATATACAAACCCAGGAGGCAGCAACAAGGCCAAAATATCTACAGTCAGTGCTTTCTACCACTGCTCAGTTTCGCTTTCTGGACACTACTTGTGCTCTCTGGACTATGTGACTCTGCCAGGCTGTGGTGTGAGCCATGCTCAGGTGGCCCAGCTAGGTGACGTAATCTAGGGCCAGAGTGGGAGACAAGGGGCTATGATGTCACCCAGCACCTCTCTCACTAATATTCCCCCACCATTCGCACACACAAAAGCTCTCCTCTGAGAACAGTGTGTCCAGTACACAGAGGGAACGTTTTGTCCCATCCTTCCTCACTCACTATCTTTTTCTTTTCCTCTCTCATTGCCTCCCTGTGCCACCCTCTCATTCTTTTCCACTCCCAGCCTTCGTCCCCATTCTCCCCCACTTTTCTTCCTCCCCTCTGCCACCCTATCACTTCCGTTCTCCTTTCCTTCCCCTCCTAATGCTACCACCCTCACTCCCTCTATACCTGAGGCTCTTGTTCTTTTATAGCAAATTGAACCTTTCACTCTGAAAGAAATAATTACTCTCTGGAGAGAAAGGGGACTGCCGTGGAATGCTGATATGACACACAATGTCACCTTGCCACTCAGGAGCTGCCTGCACACCCAGTTCAGAGAGAGAGAGAGAGAGAGAGAGAGAGAGAGGTGGAGGATGGAAGGGAGGGAGAGAGCAGGTCAGGGAGCGGGAAGGGTGAGGAGGGTCACAGAATAAAAGTAAGAGAAAAGTAACAGATGGAGAAAAAGCATGGGTGAGGAAAAGGGAGAGTGAGAGGAAACTGTGCCTGCACTGGTAAAAGAAAACAGGAGATGGAAGGAGAGAAACCACAAAGAGGGCAGCAAAGGTATGGCAGCTAATAAGCCACGGGAAATGAGGGAAGGAGTGACTGAAAAATATAATAGGGATGAAAATGAGAGGGAGGAGACTGACTGACAGTGGTTTGTGGAACTGTAATGGAAAAGGGAAGGCAGAGGCCAAGAGAGAATACGTGATAAGAAGGAGATAAGTAAGGTTACAGGGCGAGAGTGGGAGAGAGAGCAAGGTGGTGTTTTGGGGTCAGAATAAGAGAGCAGGAGAGAAAGATAAGGAGAGGGACAGACAGGGTGTGACGGCAAGAGCCCTTACTGGGGTCAAACCAGGGGTGGATCCATCTTCATCCACTGGCATTTGTGAGCTGGGGAAAGCAGGAGCAGCGAGAGCCGTGAGCCGGATCACTGCCATTTCCACTTATTACCCATCATGCCTTTCAGCAGAGTGGCCATGCGGTCATGCTCTGGCCCCTGGGAAGCTAAACGGCCCTCTTTGGGCTGAGGGGACAGAGGGGACAGAGTGGGAGGACAGGAGGAAAGGATAGGGGGATGCATAAGGGGTTTGGACACCGTAATACTGTCAGGATCTCTCAGACTAAGCCCAGAGCTGGATCCAGAGTTACTGTGGGTAAGGTGGATCAAGCCTACTGCCAGACATATCTGCCAGTGTTCATTTAGTCGGCGAAAACTAGCACAACAATGTTTCCACAATGAAAATACAATACAATGACTACATGAAATGTTCCTTTGTAAACAAAAACTGAGAACAATATTTTTGCTAATAAATGAAAACAATACTATGAAAAATAGACAAATGGAGTCAGTTGTAGGTTAACAAAGCCAGCACCCTTAGCTAATCTATTGACTGATGAGAATTACTGTAACCCTAGTGACAGTACATATCAAAGATTGCGACTGCAGTCACCTTAGAAAGTGTTTTAGTTCTGCTTTTGGTCCCTAACATATGGCTCTTCAGCTGCTAAATACTCACCAGCTAGTCGCTAACTGCGTCTGTGGCCGCTTGGTGCTAAGCTGTGGGTTTTTGGAGCTTTTCTTGCTGAAAACAGCTGCCTTTTACAGCCGAAAACAACGCTATGAGAGCGGTGAGAGTGAACCAAAACAGCAAAGTTGTGGCCGAGCAGCTAAACAATGAGCTGAAATTCACTATAAAGCTCTGTAAAGCCGAGGGGAGCTGCCGTTTCGGATGATAAATATCTGTAGGTTGATCACTATGAGTGACCCCTTGCATACGGTCACATTGTCATTTGATACGTTGTTAATATAGAAATATCGATTAATAGCTCCTTTAAAGATAGATGTGTTTCAGTTGGTTTGACTTTCCATTTACCCTCATATGAATTCATCAGTGAAAATCTTAAGACACAACGAAAACTATTTGGGTTTTTAGATTTTAGATCAGCCTCTGAAAACAGTAGTACAGAATATGTCTTCTGTGACTCTGGAAGGAGTTTCATAAAGTCTAAGAAAATAACCCTGAACCCTTATCTCTTAAAGGTCCCATGACCTGGTGCTCTTTGGATGCTTTTATATAGACCTTAGTGGTCCCCTAATACTGTATCTGAAGTCTCTTTCCTGAAATTCAGCCTTGGTGCAGAATTACAGCCACTGGAGACAGTCCCACAATGAGCTTTCCTTAGGATGTGCCATTTCTGTGTCTGTAGCTTTAAATGCTATTGAGGAGGAGGGGGGCAAGGTGGAGGGTGGGGGTGTGGCCTTGACCAACTGCCACTTTGCTTGTTTGCAAGCCGTGATGTCTCTCTCTCATGGGTGGGCCAAATTCTCTGGGCGGGCAAAGCAGAGAAAGGGGAGGTAACCTTGCTCCTTATGACCTCATAAGGAGCAGATTCCAGATCGGCCCATCTGAGCTTTCATTTTCTCAAAGGCAGAGCAGGATACCCAGGGCTCGGTTTACACCTATCGCCATTTCTAGCCACTGGTGGACCATTGGCTGGCTGGGGGAACTCATATTAATGTTAAAAAACCTCATAAAGTGAAATGTTCATGCCATGGGACCTTTAAAACTTAAAAGCTACCATGCCCTATATACCAAGACTCAGTCCTTACTGCAGCGGCCGTGGGTTCGATTCCGACCTGTGGATCTTTGCTGCATGTCATCCCCTTCTCTCTCCCCTTTCCTGTCTTAAGCTGTCCTGTCAACTAAAGGCCTAAAAATTATCTTTAAAAAAAAAACTATGGAAGAGAAAAAGTAAATTGCAATTAGATGTTGACTGAATATTATAAAATATTCACTTACTCAAACAAGACTAAAACTTGCTAAATTAGATGGCTACTGCTTACTGAAACTAATATTGTCTTGTATAAAGACAAACTGAATTAAAAATCAGTTGCCAAAATAAACATTGGTTCCTGAAGTGATTTTTTTATATTTTTTTATATGGCAAAGCTCAACTCTGAGCAACATCATTCCTCACATCAGATAGTGAAACTGTATGTGGCTATAGTGGTAGTAACATGGTTGATGGTCAATGCAAGCTGTACATAAACAATACCGACGTATTTCCTAGTTACTAATACAAGCAGTGAACCAATATATTAATCCCTTGTACCTTTATCTTGACTCACAGTCATTGGAAATGTGCAAAACACAGCATATTTCTAAGAAATAAGGAGAGAACAAAACATATGTATATGCATATTGTATACACCTACACACACCTCTGATAACAGCCAACCTCCACCACCTCTTCCACCGTGGCTGGGGAAATGAAGGCTATTTTTAATATCTGCTCTGGTGCCTTCTGAATAATGGGGAAATATTACTCAAGGTCACAACTCATTTGTCAGGCTGTGAGTTGAAGGAATGGCCCAGTGCACTAAGGCTAACATTCAACTTTTATTCTGCTGATAAAACCCACAGCAGCTTTACGAGCACAAGCAGTTAAAAATGGAAGAATAACAATTGAAAAGAGAGGTATGTAGGAAAAAGGAAAAAAAAAAAAAAAAAAAAAAAAAAAAAAAAAAAAAAAGGAAGGAAGAGATACAGGGCTTACACTTGGACCAAATTGGAGAAAATCCATCAGCTTATTGCCTCATGATGTTATAACAGAATGCCAAAGGTGGCAGCGAGGAGTGGCTTTAAGGATAAATCATGTTGCCTCTGCCTCCATGACAGCTTTAGTCACAGTGACGTTCACAAAGGGGCTGTGGTGATCAAACAGGAGCTGCGATGACTTCATCCAAATGTCACACACACACACACACAGCACTACAAAGACCCTGTGTCTCTCTGGGCAAGCTTTATTTGATCCAGGGAGACAGGCTCATGACAGGCCATAACATGACAACTAGTCTCATATCTACGACAGTGAATGACAAGACGCAGTTCGCCAAGTCTATCAATAATACATAGAATAGTAAAACAGGGACACCACTACCATGCCATGCCTTACAGCTATATTATTAATCATAGGGGTTTGCAGTTTACTGTCATACAACTGTAAACTATTACTGTGCTCTGCCACTGTGTGCTTGCAGCCTCACAACCCCTGGTCTTAGGTTATTAAATCCTACAGCCCCCAGCATGCATCTCCAGCTAAGATGCTTCCAACCCTGGCCAAATACTTTTATCTTCCTCCCCAGCACAGGCATGGCACCTCCGTGATGCTTTCAATTTTCTGCTCTGTGCTTCGGTGTTTTATGGGCCTGTGCAAAGGTTCCAGGCTGACTGGCTGGGCTGACCCGGACTCCCAGGCTGTTGGTGCATGTGCTGTGGGGGGACATCAAGGCCACTGGCCAACCAAGGACAGGGCTGCGTGGCATCATCAGCCAACCACAGAACACCCAGACACCCCATCCACGATACACAGGAAGACATCATGTTCCACACATGCTGGCAACACATGCAGTGCTCTCCCATACAAAGAGTAATCATAACACACAGCACCAGCCTGGGGTGACAGTTGCTTTAGTACAGAATATTATGGCTCTTTATAGGGCCCATCCTTTGCTCTGAACAAAAAGCAGATTTTTATTGGCACAGTCAAAGAGCCTGAGCCTGTCTTTGTTTTTGTTCCAAATGTGAAAATGGGATATGCAAAGCTGAAAGGGAAATGAAATTCCATTCTAAACCGGGCTCAAGAACTGTAATTACCTGTACAGACAGATGGATGGAATAAGTAAACAGCTAGAGCATCTAGGCATGGGAGAAGCCTGGGTCTGCTTTTATGTTAAATGATGAACACCAGGTAAAAGCCACATCTTTCTTTCCCAATGTCCTGCCTGCTTCTATTCATGCATTCATTAAGCTCAATCTTAGCATTATCTTTAAATGGCTATTGCATCTATGACTTATCATTGGTGTACGAGATAGTGGTCAGCACATTCTGTGTGGCTACTGATGAGAGACCTCATTCAATAACAACCCTGTCCCCCTTTTGCAATATCTGGACCCAATTTGATTCTACTTATTTATGCATGTATTTGTGCACTGATTTTGTTTTTGCCGGTCTTTGTTTTGTTTTTGTATGCTTACTACTGGACATTTATGGGTTTTGGTTTCCTTGATTTGGGGTTAAGATGCATTGGGCATACTTTGTACCCGAATGGACCTATTATGTGTGGATTAATAAACAGCAGCGAGACAGTGTGTGTGTGTGTGTGTGTGTGTGTGTGTGTGTGTGTGTGTGTGCGTGTGTGTGTGTGCTTGTGTGTAAGTGAGAAAGTGAGAAAGTGGGTATGGTTGTTTGTTTCGTTTGAATTTTGGGTGTTGATTTTTATATTTTGTTCATATGTTGGATAGGATAGACATTTATTGATCCTTTCGGAAATTCATCTTGCTCCATACAGCTCATCAGATAGACAGACAACAGACCATAAACAACGAGCAACAACAAAACCACCAACCCCTCCCCACAACCACAATACACAATCCCAAATATCTCCACATCATACATAAATAAACATAATTATTACCCAGAAAGGATCAAGTTATTTTCCCTAATTTATTTAGTAGTGTAATGCTGGTAGAAATGAATGATTTGCGAGCCCGGTTGGTTTGTAAAGACGGCACTCTATATCTTCTGCCTGATGGCAGCACCTCATACGCCTGGAATAGGGGATGTAACCCATCACCACAAATAGCTTGTCCTTTCCTCACCACCCTAGATTCACAGATCGTGGTCAAAGAACTTAACTGAAGTCCAGCAATCTTGCTGGCCATATTAACTATCCGGTGTAATTTACTTTTATTTGTCACTGACAAAGACAAATACCAGGCAATGGAACAGAAAGTCAAAATACTCTCAACAAAAGAGCGATAGAAAAGAACCATCATGTCTTTTTCTACTCTGAACTGTCTCAGCTTCCGCATAAAATACAGTCGCTGCAGACCCTTTTTATAGATGGCATCAGTGTTGGTTTTCCATGATAGCTTAGCATCTATTATTGTCCCTAAGTATTTATACTCTACCACTTCAATCCCTTGCCCCTCTATAGTCATCTGCTGGTGGGTCGAGCCCCCACTTCTAAAGTCAAATATCATTTCTTTAGTTTTGTTTGTGTTTAGCAGAAGACAACTGGACCTGCACCATTCAATAAACTGATCTACCCAAGCCCGGTAGTTGGTTTCATCATTGTCCCGTATCAAACCTACGATCGCTGTATCATCAGCAAATTTGATTGTAACATGTTCCTGTGTGTTGCTCCTGCATTCATTTGTGTACAGGGTAAATAAGACTGGGGAGATTGTACTTCCTTGTGGAGACCCCGTGTTTGTAAAGACCCCGTGTTTGTAAAAAAACCCTGTGTTGACATGACTAATGGACTAATGGACCCCGTGTTGTCAAAAAACTTCAATAAAAACAATATAAAAAAAATAACAACCCTGTCTGACATGTAAATATACAATGTATATAAGTAACATTATGGACAACCACTGCAGTCTATAGCACAACCCAGGTATGATTTATTATCTCCTCTGAGTACATGAAGTCCGCAAAGAAACTACATTAGTAAATGTTGTTGGTTGGATTGGAGATATGAAATAGGGATGTGATGACCAAATAAATAACAGGTGTTCCCTCCTGTGAGCATCCATCATCCATTGAGCACACATTTCCCACGACCCTCCATCTCCCCTGGCTGCAGTCTCAGTTGTTTTTGCTGCCTCTTGGCACTCCATGGATCCAAATCAAATCATTACTTGGACTGAAAATCTTCAAACTTGGCTTTTTATCAGGTGTGAATACAAGGTTGATGGGAAGGTAACTCAATAAAGAGGATTTAAAGCAACTGGTAGATGACGGCCTGATGACCCAGCTCAATACTTAAGGAGCAGCTGTACTTCCGGACCTCTAGGTGTCTCCCTCCCTTGTATGTGATTTGGATCGGCTCCTCTTCATGCATGTGTACCTGGGCAGGGCACCCTCAGGGGGGAAGGGTTTAGGACCCTGTCAAATACCACCTCAAGCCCTTGGCTTCTCACACAATTAAATCTAAATCCCATGTGGGGTACAAGGCCAGGAAGGAAGAACCTGGCTCCCATGAAAAGCCTTGAATAGTGAGCAGAGGTTTCTCCTGTGCAAGGGAATATGGTGTGATGCATTACATCTCTCAACCCAACACCCATAGCCCACCGCTTAGCTGATCTTTGAAAGATATTGCTTATAAAAGAGATGACTCCAGGCGACGGCCAAGTTCTGTAGTTTTATTACACCTTGGGGCTACAGCGGCCTGTCTTTGGAGAGATAAGGTTGTACCCTTTTCATTTTGTATCCTCCGGCCGATATTTTAAGCTGGCTTGTTAAGGGCAGGCGAGCTGAGTGCTGGAACAGAGTTTGATGCATGGCTTTACAACAGGAGCCGGGCCCATAACGCTCAAAGGCCGATCATTACTGACCTTAATAGCCCAGTCTGCATCTGGGCTTGATTGATCGTGCCTAGCAGGTTGTGAAATGCGCCATCTGGAAAGAAGGAAGGTGAGATGGGCAAGCGGAGACGAGGGAGAAGCCAGGCAACACCAGCCGAGCACGGAAGAAGGGAGGAGAAGAAGGGAGCAGGAGGAGAGAGGGAAGAAAAACACAAACCTAGACGATCTTGTACTGAAATTGATGGCCATAGTGGGATGCTGTAGAAACTTAACTGCACTAAGAGGCCCACCAAGCACCATAAACACTGTCCCTGACATAAACAACAACACTTAGCCAGACTAGGTGTATACAATATTCATCTGAGGAGCTGCTGCTTGGTAACTCTTGTTTACTTGCTCTGTGCACTTGGATAAAATCAGCACTGCTTGAGGTGAGACAGCAGGATGGTGGAGTAAGTAAGTAAGTGTGATATGAGTTATGTTAATCAGTGTGATTTTGTATGCATGTGTGTCTACTTGCAAGGTGTGTGTGTGTGTGTGTGTGTGTGTGTGTGTGTCCATGAGGGATGTGTGGGGAACAGAGGGTGGTTCGGTGTGTTAGGAGTGTCCTACTGTAATGTTTTCTATCATAAAGTCTGCATAATGTATGATCCTTAACCACTACATTGGTGCCACGGATTATCATAAGGCACTTCATATTCTGCTGCAGGACTAAAGCCGAAACATTGTTAGGTCACCAATTTGCATAAACCCCCACTATGAAACAAAATATCTGTTTTTGCATAACACAAGATTAACAGTAATATCATATCACTCAAAAGTACCTTTTATTCCAGTTTTAAATCTGCGAAAACCTGTCATCTAGGAAGTGGCACATGATGTCTACACTCCATACAAGGTTCATGCAGAATATAACTCAAACTATTCATGCGCAATGAAATTTCACTGCTATAAAGTATTCAAGTTGGCACAACGCTGTTGAGCAGCTCTTTCGTGTCAACTGAAGCTCCCAAGAGCCCATCAAGCTCATGTTCACCATTACCATATCTCCTCTCAGTCAGCCAGTAATGGTAGCTACAGTAGGGTGAACTAATGTGCATCTGGTACAAAAAAGAAATCTGACAGACTCCTTTTTGCACTTCATTAAACCAATTATTTGGCTTGCTGAGTCATTTGACCCGGCCAACTCAAGTGAGTTATGATAAATGCAGATTGTGTTATACTGCACTGGATCTTTTGATATCAATATTTTCAAATTTCTGTATACGGGAGAGACACCAGTACAATGCATAGCATGTACCCCACCATAACTTAGGTGTATAACAATGTTTAACAGCAAATGTATGAATGCTGTAATCAGCACCACAAAATATATTTGGGGCTGACTTTACGCGAGGGATGTTGAAACATCTGGTATGAGGTAGGTTCGGAAACAGGCAAGAGAGAAGGAGAGGGTAAGAAAGCATACAGAATGTGTGTGTGGTGTGCTTCCAATAGCTGTACAACTTTGCACTGTGTGTGTTGCCTTTATGCAATTTTGTATGTATGTGCGAAAGAGATCAAGACAACAGATTGTAGGCTTGTGCATAAGATTTTGAGAGGGTTTGTGCGAGTGCACTTGCTCGAGTGTGTGCATGCGCGCGGGTGTGTGTGTGTGTGTGTGTGTGTGTGTGTGTGTGTGTGTGTGTGTGTGTGTGTGTGCGTGCGAAAGGGGAAAGGGATGACAGAGGGCCAGGTGGAACGGAGACTTCTGTCGCTGACTCAACACCTTTCTCATTTTATTACCAAATCATCCATGACAAACAGCTCCGGCGTTTGGCAAAGGTGCGGCAGGCAGGATAAAAGCTGGGATGAGAGCAGGGGAGGTCACCTCAATGCTGCAAACATTGCATCGGTAATGTAACATGTCAATGTCACTTCAAATGTCACCTTTACATGATGCAGTCATCCATGTGTCATTTTTAGATCTGCCGGGGTGACAGTGATGGCCCCTACTTCCTATAGACTCCCCACCATCACACAAACAAAAAAGGCTGGCGACGGAGGAATCTTATCAGCTGAGTGACTACCAAAAGAATATGCTGGGTGACAACACAATCAATAGAGACTGTAAAATATGAAGCAATCATTCTTTGTGAACATTCAAAACCAAGTCAACCATAATAATGAAAAAATATTTTGAAGTATGCCAGAATGGAAGTACTGTGTATAAGATCTACAGTATTTTATTGAACAATGATAACAACATATCAGTTACTGTTTATAAAACCGTCAGCAACAAAAAAACTAATTTTGCGGAAATTATATCTAGCCTAGTCTGCCTTACCTGCTTGTAAATTCCTGCTCTTGAAACAACAGCAAGCTTGTTTCTTACCCTTATTGGGGGCCCGAGTTAGATTGAGCAGATGCTGTTCGGACAGCTCCGTGCTGGGTAGTACGGTTAGAAGGCAGGCCTGCCATTCTTTGATGTCATTGAGAAAAGCCAAAGCCTTTTGCGGCCTTGTGAGAGGGAGCAGATTAGCCTGATTGACGTCTAAAAGATGCTAAGGATGGAGCTTGAAGCGCAGCAAGCCAGGGCGTTGGAGTGGAATGCAGTTCATTCATGAGTTACGAGTCTGTTTCAGTGATGTAGTAAAAGACGAATAAATCCTCCAAACAGCCTGTGAAAAAATACAACCTCAGGCTTGTGATGGAGACTCATACAAGACAACAGGCAGACGACTGAGACACTGGCGGCTGACATACATACAGTACAGAAAATCTAACCACAAATCAACGCCAGATATAGTAAACAGCAAAAAATACACATCAAACTGCCATGCCACTTCAAACAACTTTTTTTCCCATAGACTTTTATAATTTACCCACAGCCAAGCCTGCGCTGAAAACAGGCAAAGAGTAGCCCTGAAGACTGTCACACTCCCCTTTGTGAAGTTTATTTTTCAAGGAGATATTCCCTACTTAAGAGGCTGAGGGAGCCTGTGTAAAGTCATGGACAGACAAGGAGCACGCTGATATAAATACCAACACAACTAAGAGCTCATCTTTGCCTCACAAGGACCCAGACCTGCAAGGACGAATGACCGTCCCTGATGCTGTCCCTGAGTCCCTGTGCTAAAAGAGGCCGGGTTAAGGTTAAGAGGACCTCAGCCCACCAACCACCACCAAGCTGCAATTACAAAGTAAAACTTCTCCTCTCATGAGAAACCTAAGCAGGGATGCGTTTTTAGCTTGAGATAACCTACTTTAAACACAGCACTATCATGCAGGTGTAGTAACATTAAGGGTTTTGACAGAAAATATGACAAGAAATTAAATGGCTCAGGAAGAGGGTTTTGGGTGCACGCTAGGATGGAGTAGCTCAAAATCTAATTAGTTTTGAGGTGTCAGTAAAGGATGTTCCTTGACTTTCTGTTTATTATTAGACTGACTAGTGTAGAATCTCCCAGTGGAGACCAAGTGTTAGGGATTAACATGTCATCACAGAAGGGGGAACACAGACATTTTGACAGTTACACTCATGAGCCGAGGCTTCATCTAACACCTGCCTCACACCTCCTGTCCAGAAGCGCACCTGTTCTGACACAGTGTGAGGCTCTGAGCCGTTCCTGGAGCAGTGTTTACACCTGTCCCAGCCTCACAGCAACACACAGTGACGGGGGAAGAATGAGAGGGGCTGAGGATCAGGAAAATTGGGGAAATAGGAAGATGCAAAAATAAAAAAATGGATGGAAATTTCCTGTGAAGAAGCTGGGGCGGAGTAATGGTAACGCCTGAGCACGTTCAGCAGCGCTGTGGTGTCGAGGTAACATTGATGCATGGTGTGACCTTACTTGTAATGCCAGCCTTAATCTACGCAAGTGGAATAAATGAAGTGGGGCCGCTGCGGACGTGTCAGCTAGACTTATAAAGACAAATCCACCGCCGCTCTGAGCTGTGTACATGTATTCATAAAAGTCAGGGAGACGTCTCGACAGAGTGGAGTGCCCAGCATTGCCGGCTGGCTGGCAACGAACACATCCTAGCTCATGGTTGTCATGGCTGCGTGGAGCTGTCCATCACTGTGTGTAACACACAGAGAGGATGTGGGAGATGTGTAGGTGAAACATAGACAGCAGGAAAAAAAGTCAGTTACAGAAAATTGACAGTGAAAAAGCCAAAAAGCAAAAGATGATGAAAGGGCTATATACGTTGGACTGTATATATCAAGTAAAAGTTTAAGTAATATCATATTTTTCTTCATGTTGAAACTTGTATATACTGCAGCACAGTACATTCATACAAAGTAAAACACAAAATATTTGATAATATTTAAAAGTTAATTGTGTTTTTTTTTAAACTCTCAACTGTGTTTTTATCGGACACAAAAGTGGAATCTATTAAAACGCTATTGTTTCATAAAAAGAAAAGAACCTGTCCTTTTCTAACTAAAACTTGAATTAGGAGATGGCAACAAGCCCTTAGCAAAAAAGGATCAAACGCAATTTAGCTCAAGGATTCCCACAATAATAATATATAAATCTGTTTACGGCCTGAACTTAAACATGATCGGTTGCACTTTACTTGAAGGTATCTACATAAGAGTGACATGACACTGTCATGAACGTGTCATAAACATTATAAACAAGTCATGAACATTTATGACATAACGCTTCTGTAATTAGGCTTAGAGTTAGGGTTAGGATTCATGTGTCATGACAGTGTCATGTCACCTTCATACCTTCAAGTAAAGTGTTACCAAATGATCAATACAGAGGTGAGTATGTTACCTTGTGTGGGTATTTGAAAATGTTTTGTGAGGACAGTACCTGAACGTCACACTGATTTGAGACGCTGAAACAACTTGTCACAACCACTCATTACAGTTTAAAGACGGATGTCCTGACAAACAATGTTTTCTGCCGGATAGCCGACCGGCTGTCGTGTTAGCTGCAGTCAGTTCATACTTGGCTGGCTTTATTGGCATGTAGTTCAAGTAAAGAGCCATCATTGATCACTCTGCGTTTAGTCAGTTTGTTCCGGAGCAGTTGGAGATGACCGGATTGACAACAGGCCTACCCTTGATAGATGCCGGGCTGACAGTGGACATATGGATGTTGAGCACCGACACACGCTAGGGGCACGGGGATATGGGTGTGTCTAACATGACAACAATCTCATGTCAACTATAAGGCCTGCTCCCCCTCCCACTCTCCCCCTTCCCCCCGTCCGGTCCTCACTCTGACATGGCTGTGATTAATGCCCCTGGCCAAGATGATGATAATAATGATCATAATTAATCAAGGGTTCTTCCTGCCCCTGTAGGAGCTCACAGTGACCTGGAAAAGGCACTTGGACCTCTTTTCCCCTGTTCTCCCCCTTCCTCTCTCTCTCTCTCTCTCTCTCTCCCTGTCCTCCTCCCTTCTTCCTCGTCTCACTGACATGCCTGAACCTCGGCCCGGCAGAAAAAGCGATGCATTATCCTGCCACCACCACTTCTATTTATATCACACCGTCCATCACTATCACTTACTCTCCTCCACCCGCCTTTCCTCCGCCCGCCTCTCCAAAGTGGAGTTTTCTTAAAACTGCCCCATATTTCCTGGTGGAATAACACTGCCTATGCAAATGGCTGGGAGTCAAAGAAGCAGCCTTGGTGACAGTGAGAAACTAACATCATAATTTTCTTTTTTTCAGACATGGACAGAAACAACGTCCAAAACAAAAGCCACCACCTCCTGCTGCCTGAGGCCTGGTATGTTTGTGTGTGTGTGTGTGTGTGTGTGTGTGTGTGTGTGTATGTGTGTGTGAGAGGGAGAGAGAGAGCATTTCTGTGAGGACAGTGTGTGTCTCTCGCATAGATCTAGAATATATGCGGCAGCAGAATAATATTTTAAATTCCTTGGCGGCTGCCAGGTAACAGTAGCCTGGAGCAATGGAAAAGTTTTTTTGTCTCACCTTCTCTTTATTTCCCCTGGTGAGGAGGATACAAAGCTCTTTTGCTCGGCTGAGTCGTACGTGCCAGGCATTTGTTCAAAACACCTCCATCCTCCCAAAGCTACTCAAGGCATGCATACAGCTTGTCTTATTTTTTTCATTTTACTGCCTCTTAATACAACCTGTCCAACAGTACTAAGGACCTAAGGCAGGTGCTGACAGTGCTCACACGTCACACAATGTATTAACCCCACACTGGAAAGTATAAGGTAGTATCACCAAGAGTAAAAAACTATAAACACCACCACGGTATTTTACGCAGTGAAACGATGAGGTGCCGTTTGTTGGTATGGCAATAGTCCAAATTTTTTCCTTCCTTCTTTCGTTTCTTCCCTAAATGTCTTCCTAGATTTGTGTCACTTTGCGTTCTGACACAACGCTTATCTCAGTCAGCATTCAGGGCTTTGCTGGATCTCAGAGACATCACGGCACTTACCAAATACCACTGTGCCAGGCCCAGCCGCCCACGGTGGATCCTGCTATAGAAACAACTGCACATGACATCATCAGTGCTCGACCCACACACAGGGGGAACAAAGAAAGACCTACATTTACCTTCTATACCAACCAGGTGGCCTACATTCCCAAATTGCATAAGATACAGGACATTTTCCTGTTCTTCCCTCATGCAGTATTTCTCATGCATTTCAAACTGTCTCACTGGTTTAAGAACCAAATTGAGTTCTTAAAACAAACAGATGAATACATGGTACATTGCCTGTTATTATTATCATTATCGTCATCGCTGACGCTCACCCCAACCATTTAACACATACTGTATGTACTAAAAATGCACAATAGATCTGTCTCCATCTGAGCCAGAAGTGCACTCTGTCGATTTACAGCGGTGTTCCTCTCTGTATAAGTGCCATAATGCTTTATGATCTGATTCCAATTCTATGTTGACACCATGAAATTAAACTGTTACATCCCACCAATGTTAAAACACAAACCACATTTGTTCAATAGCCTTAGAGTCTAAGCGCCTGTGGATAGCTTGGTACCAGTGTCCACCCCCATGATAGAAGCAAACTGTGGCCACAGTCAATAACGTAAGATCTTATTTTATACTTAAGGTAATCAAAGTAATATTAGCTGAGCTCTTATCTGTTCTTTGAATAGTGTGACGTGGTGTGCTCAGTGCTACCAGCATTGCTTTGAATTTAATTTATAATTTAATTTATTTTTATTAATTAATTAATTAATAATTTTATTTTTATACTTTTTATTGATTAACATAAATAAAATTACAATTTTACACTCTGTTAGAAATCACTACACACACACACATACTCAGGACCTATCCATGCACAAATGGAGAGATGTCAGAGTGAGTGGGTTGCCAGTGCTGGACCAGCGCCCTGAAGGTGTGGGGGGGGGGGGTTAGGTGCCTTGCTCAAGAGCACCTTGTCAGTGCCCATCTCTCTGGCATCTGTCCAGCTACCAATCCACACGCCGTACAGGGACTTGAACCAGAACCCTCCAGTTCCCAACCCAACTCCCTACAGACTGAGCTACTTCCACCCCAAACTGCTGCGGTCAGAGTATGAGGGGTCAGCCCTCCCACAAAGGCGATCTCCAACCTACCCAGCAGAAACCTTCAGCTTACTCCAAAGGAACAAATGATGAATGAACTGATGTATTGACACACTAAAAAAGAAAAGTGGGAGGGAGAAAAAGGGAGGGGTAAATGTAGAAAGTCTCTGGCGTCAGGGGAAGAAGTAAGGCAGCCGTTGCTGGCAGCTGAGCAATCATCTTCAGTCATTGGGGCCAAAGTGAAGGGCCTAGAGGCACTGACTCCTCAACGACTCTGCCAAGTCTGAGTCTGAGTAAGTCTAAAAAAAAAAAGGCTTCTTATCACTTATAAAATACTGTATGTCTCCAATGAACACAAAGATGCTGTTGATAACCTTGCACTTGTGCTGAACATCATCTCTGCCAGGGAAGCTGAAGGCAGGGAGAAAATATTGACAGAAATGTTTTCAGATTATATTCTCATGACTAAATCAATACACAGATGGGCCACGTCTTCAGAGTGGAGTTGGGATGGAGTCATCGTGAAGGTCATGCAGTTAGCCCATTAAAGAGGTAGGTAGGCGCGCAATTTGGCAGCACCTCTCTGCCTCCTCCTGCATGGCACGGAGATAGCAACCTTGAGGAGTTGATTAGCGGTAGAGACGGCTCCCATGACACAGGAGACCCCCCGCCTCATAAAATCCAGAGCTCGGCGGAAGAACAAGGGAGCCTGGGAGAGGGGAACTGAAGGGAATTCAAGGCAGAAAAACTGCCTGCCTGCCTCATCTTTTACAGGACAAATTAAAACCACAGTGGAACAAGTCATAAAACAGGAAATAATGAATTCAATTATACTTTTTAGTGTTTAGGGGCTGCTGGTAAGATGTGCTGAGTGGGCAATGCGAGACGCGCGCAGCAGCAGCAGCAGGCACAGACTGATGACTATGTTGGTGGCTGAACTTTGCTGAGGGCTGCGTGTGCACTGACTGCATGTCTGCATGCCCCTAGGAGCAGTTTAGACCTCGACAGGGCCTTCATTAGTAAATGAATGACTCTTAATTGGCCTGGCAAATACACAGGATGCTTGTTGATTATAGGGAGTTTTTTTTTTTTTCAGCCAGTGTTTGTACTTCGACACAGATGCTCAAATACACAAAGTCTGTACACAGCAAGATACAACTAAACTTGCAGAGAGGCATGCTTTAGCGCAGACAAAAACTGACAATAACTGTCATGTCATCAAAATGACAGACAATTCAAGGCTTTGCTGCGCCAGGTTCAAAAGCAGGGCCTTGGCTGTCAACAAAGGATTCTGACAAAGAATTCTGGGACATATTCTCTTTCTTCAGCTTATCTGTACTTTTCTCAACCTCACACCACCTATTTTTCACTCTTTTTCAATCCGCTCTAGCTTGTCCCCTGGCATTAATAACACCTCAGCAGGAGGGAGAATCACGGACAAGAGTCCTGGTGTCCTAGATTCAGCTAGATTCACACTGGCAGGAGCAAGGCACATACTGGCCCGTCGTACTAGCTGACATATAGGACTCAAAAATCAGCCGCACAAAGCAACCCAGTTCAAACACAATACAGAAGAGCCCACAGGACCCCCAGTCACTGTGCACACACACAATGTATTCGGGTTCGGATTATTCCATGTTTGGCATATCAGTAATGCCATCAGCACACTGTTTTAATCAGTGTGTAACAATGTGAGTTAACAGATAGTACAAAGATAGAAAATGAAAACAGAGCAGAAGGATAAACATATTGATATGTGACTTAATATTTGAGGAACTATAAGCAAATAGGAGCTGGAACGAGGGGGAGTGAGAGAGGGGCATGAAGAAAGAAAGAAACTAAGAAGGGGGAAAACAGAAAAAGAAAGAGAGACAGAATGGGGGAGGGGGTGGAACACAAATGATATCTCGGGAAAGTCAGTGTCGCCTCTGTGCCCCAGCCCCTGGTGCCACTCACCCACTGCCAGCCTGCCAATTAAAACCCTGATTAAAACCGACAAAGTGTCTCCAAATGAAGAAAGAGCTGTTGGAGGTCTTAACTGCTGAGGTCTGTCAATTACACTGCCAGGGGAGAGAAGTGAGGTAGGAGCAAGAGGGTATAGCAATGACACACAAAGCAGGGGGCATAGATGAATAATATAAGATCTCTCATTTAGGGCTCTATGAGTCCCCGCGCTCCTCAAGAAAAATGGATGCGTGAGGAGGAATTAAACAGAGAAGTTGACTTTTAAGTTGTTATTGTGTTAGTTCAACCTCCACTCTTTATTTTGTCTGTTCTTTTGATTGTGATCTCCTTTGAAAAAATGTATTGAGGAAAAAACAAACAGTCATTTGCATACAAATGCCTTTTATCTGTGGGAAAAATGTGTCATGTGGTAAACTTACAAGAGATTTCACAGACCAATAACAGTGTCCTCTTTGTTACGTCTTGTTGCATGTTGCCACTGTAAGTCATAGAAGCCCTACAGTGATGGGCTCAACAGCAAAGCCTTCAATCCCAGATAAACCACCCACAGTGTACATCAGCTGCTAAAATATGATGGCGTTCGTGAGGTCATAAATCTTGCTTTAGCGAGACGGGAAGAGAGAAGAAGCCCTTGTCTCCCCTGCATCGTTACAGCTGCATCCCCGCGGCCCATTCCACCTCCATTTAAGCTAAATGTCAACTTTTCTTTTTTCTTCTTTTTGCTTCCTGCAGTTGCCATTTGTTTTAACACAGGGGGAGGAAAGTACGAAAATAAGTCAACAGGAAGAAAACTACAAAGAGTTTGTTGTCAGCGGCTTTCGGGGCTGAGTGGATGGCCGAATGTTCTATAGTTTACGAAGAAGAAAGAAAGAATCCAGTGGAGAGTAAACTTGGAGATAAAATGGATTCCCAATCTGTCTGAATCTCTAACCAAGGAGCCAATGATATGAGTAATGAGGGTTGCTATTTGTTATAACAATGTCCTGTACCTGAACAGAAAGAATAATTTCACATCTAACTAGAACTCTAATACCCTAATACTTCATAAATGTTATTATTATTTAGACATTAATCATCATTAAGAACCATAATGATATTCTTTCAGTTTAATTAAATTGGAATGTTTTTTTTTTTTTTTGTACTCTGTGATACAAGTGAAAGACGCTCAATCATTTACAACCAGATGGCTGTGGGTTAAGAAATAAGTGGTGTGCAAATTCATGTGGATTGGATGGAAACGGGGAAGCACCTAGGCTACATTATTGTCATTGTCAGATTTCCCAATCGTGGTGTAATATGCTGTAGAAAGGATCGATATGCCACAATATCTCTGTGTCCTTTTGACCAATGTGGTGGCTTTGAAGGCGGTGTTTGAAGTGAAACAGAGGATATCACAAACTTTACAACTGCCCAAAATTCACCATTAAAAAAGGAGATATCTAAGCATCTGTTTAATGTATTCATGCTTTCTTTTTTCTTTATAGTCACCTTTTAAAGGGTGGTCTGCTGTTCTGCCGTGGGAGGGAAAGACTGTGATGGTTTTGGGTGAAAAGCAGGGAACAGATGAGAAAGTGTCTGCATGCCTCATAAAACTGAGATCGCCACTGAACAACCATTTCCTCTCAGCACATGGTAAAAAACACGGCTAGAGGAAAGACAACAGGCTGAGGCAGAGGAGCCAACGCACTGGCCATCTGATAATGTAAAGCCCACTGAATCCTAACAATCACCATCGCTTTCTCTTCTTTCTTGCTCTCTCCTACACTCTTTTTATTGCTTTTGGTCTTTCTCTCCCCTTCTAGCAGATGAGGCAAGAAAAAAGAATGCTTAATAGATTGAAATTAGGGCAAATAAAAAAGACAGAAAGAAAAAAAAAAAGAAGGAATGAGAAAGTCAGAAAGACAAAATAAACGAACAAAGGGAGACCAGAGTAAAGGTAAGAGCTAGAGAAAAGGCCCTATTTTTCAGACCAAGCTGAGGCCCTAAGGGGCACGCATTAAACACCGTGTGAGGCAGACCTTACCCTTTACTACTCTATTGGCTTATTCAGAAGGGAGGCAGCCACTGTTAATATTTCAGGGGCCAACCAACAGCATAAGGAGGTGTAAGCTCAAGGGAAACTCCAATGCCCCCCTCGCTTTCCCCCCTCGCTTTGGCAGTCAGGTTTCAAATGTGTCCTGTCGCACAAGTATTGTGTGTTTGTCATCTGTTGTACATCTATCAGCATGTGTGCTACTCTATTCTTCTGTGGATATCTCTTTCTCCCTTTTGCCTGACAATATGGAGTAACTGCATTGAAGAGCAAGGCTGAGTGGTCAATGCACTCATTCAGTGGATTAGTGATGGTAGCCTGTATCCTTGAACTGAGGAGGTGTAGTGCTGCAGAGAGGGCTTATTTATCCCAGCAGTGTGATCTACCTATCCACCACTAAACCACATAATACAGCTGCCATAATATCCATGCTGTTAGCGTACCACAGTATCTTCCATAGAAAAACACTTTCCCATTGTCTGGTTAGACAACAAATAGGCAGACATCGCAGTAAACTTAAAGAGATGATTTCTTCTTTAAAACTTTGATGTCACAGGCCCGACTTGGTAATTTTGCCTAAGAGTCCTTTATCCACTGCACCAAAATGACACAACAGCCCTTTTCTTTTCTTTTAAGCCAATCATGAGCCTTTATTGGGCAATTGTAAGATGCTGTGTCAGACATCCACAAATGGGTACCATCCTTCATTGGCACCTCTCAAGTGTCTGCATGAGTTGAAGAAAAAAAAAAAGCAAAAGCGGGGCAGAGCATCTAAGAGCATAAAAGACACACAATGAAGCCAGTGCTCTGGTCTTTGGCTGTAAGACGCACTTTGCTGACTGCGTCCCCTGAGTGCCAGAGCATGAGGACAGTCCTTTGTGTTGCAGAAGTCTTGGGCCACTGAATTCCCTGTTTCAGCGATTCTTTACTAGGCACAGATCCCGAGAGGTCCTGCTTCTCCCTGGGCTCCCCCAGTGTGACTGACGTCCACCTTCTGTTCTCATATAGTGGGGCAAATATGGGCCACTATCTGACCCATTTCAATGACTCACTCCACTACTTGAACACAACTGTCCTTAAAAGCCTGAAGTGATGATAGGAGAGGTCACCTATAACCACTCGGAAAAATGGGCACACCAGTATGAACACAAAACGTCCAAGAAAGAGTTGCAGAAAATATGACTATCACTAAACTTAAAAAACAACAAAAAGGTAAGGTGTAAGGTCTCCTGATCAGTTACTACTCAGCTTCACAGTCTTTCATCATACCGTTCATCATACTGTTCTTCGACTGGGAGCGCAAAGAGATTTGCAGAAGAAGAATGGCATGAAGTGGTACGACTAGTTTACAGGCTGGCCTCAGGCAGAATGTGGGGATGGAGAAAGTAACTGTACAGGTCTGTCCCTCTGAAACCTTTAAAGCCCGTCTGGATGCAAATGTTTTCATAAGCCTACAAATTCATTAAGGGAATTTTTTATGAGATCATAAAACAAGGTGCGATAAATACAGTACCCCAGGTCAAAGAGTTGTTAAGTTCTGATACCCGTAAGGCCATGGACTGGGCCGGACCAGCTTTGGCAGAGCAATTATTCCTCTCTAGATGTCACGAACTGCATGGCAAGGGTTAGAGCATGACACTCAAAATATAGAAATAACAACGACTGAACACATAGGGCCATATTTTAACGATCTAAGCGCACGGCGTGAAGTGCATGGCACAGGTGCGATAGGGCGTATACAAATCCACTTTTGCTAGTTTTCCGGCAGAAAAAAGGGTCCGTGTGCCGGGCGCATGGTTCAAAAGGGTTGTACTTAGTGTCTTCATTAATTCCTAGGTGTGTTCTGGGCGTAACATGCAATAAACCAATCAGAGTGTCATCTCCCATTCCCTTTAAAAGCCAGGCGCGTTTGTACCTTGGCGCATTGCTATTATGATGGCGGATTTGCACCGTAATATTCTTATTTGTAATCTTTTGCATGTTTGTGTGCTACTGCGCTTCCCTGTGTGTGTGTAACAATAATAGTGTGCGCGCACTGCGCAGGAGCCTAGGGGCATTTTACTAATTCTCTGTTAAAATAACAATGAAATGCGCTATTGACTTTAGACCAGGTTTTTGTTGGTCAATGGCGCGATCACTTCCCGCTGCCTCAAGATAGCAATACGCCAAGAATTCACCTGAACACACCTCCCTGTAAGACCAGCACGCCCTTGGGCGCAAAGATGGGCGCAGGTGCATTTGCTATTTAAACGACGTGGGCGCTGGACGGGAAATTGACAACTGCGTCGGTCTTAAACTAGCAAAGACGCTGCGCTGCGCCGGGTGCAAGATAGGGCCCATAATCTTAATGGCATACTTGCAGATATCCATTATGTGAATGGAAATCTTGTTTTAGATAAAACAAAGAAAAAACACTGCTCATATAGTGTGGTTCAGACAGGGGCTTTAAACTCACTTTCGAGAGTGCAGTTGCAGGGGTCAGATGGAGAGTTAGAAGAAGGGGGGTGTAGAGGGAGAGAGAGACATTGAGGAGCAAATGAATGCAGAAGCCGTGGAACACCTTGACAGGCAGATATCTTGCTATGCACGAGATCCACCTCAGGGGACGTCTGGCTAATTTCCTGTGAAAACAGCAGGCTACCGAGGCAGGAGGCAGCGGGTGGAGGTATAACAGGGAGGCGGTAAACTATTTTCAGTTCCTGGAAAAGTCTCGTCAGAGTTTGTTATGCTGGAAGTACTGACATGGGACAGGTGGATGGGGAGAGAGGTGGGGGATGGAGGCACAGGAAGGGCGGTGGTGGGGTTCTGTCTGGGCTGAAACAGCTGTGATGGAGACCCCACCCTGTCTGTGTCTGATGTTACATGATTATTCAGCATGGATCCTCATCTACATCTCGTTTGGGGCACCCTGGCCCCTTCTTACCCTATCTGTCTGCAGCCCCAGATCCTAGTGACAAAAACTCTAACCCACTCAACATAAATACATTAACACTTACTTCTACTCTTTCTCCCTCGCTCAGTCTTTTACATACACACACACTCACATACAAACGCACACGCACGCCCAGCCTTACTTTCCATACCAAATGGCACCAGGGAGAGGTACGCATTGAAAGACAAATGACAAATGCTGTTCCATATTCTCTGTACGGGAAATATGGCTCCCCATTCTCATGACACATTTAATATACAGCCATTGCAAATTAGCCATGAGGCTGCAAGTGTGGAATTAATTGATATTCCAATCATCTGCATGATATAACTGCACACAGAACAACGGCAAAGTAATCTGCGTCGCCTTGATTAGTGAAGTACACAAGCAGGAGAATACAATTGTCAGTCTACACTAGAAGCATACTTGTTTCCTAGCAAAAGCCTGCGTCTAATAGAGGCAGCCTCCAACAAATTTGTACAAATATTCCAACAGGAACGGGAAGGCCGCTTCATCAGTGGGATGTGTTGATAAACAATGGTGGTCTCTATTAGCAGACGCTGCTGTCGAGGACGTGCGCGTTGGCCCCACCGAACCGAGGGAGGAGAGAAAGCAGAGAGTGAAGGAGAGACGAGAGAAAGAAAGAAAGAAAGAAAGAAAGAAATACAGAAAGACAGATGAAAGAAAAGGAAAAAAGAAAGAAAATGAAAGAAAAAGAGAGGTGAAAGAGTGAAAACTGGGGATGTTCTCAGAAAGGTCAGGCTGATTGTCTCTGCCCAAATATGCTGGCCTTTTCAAAATGAACTTGGCAAAGGCGATATTTTCCACAAAGCCGGCATCATGAATCAAAGAAGCGTCTATAGTTCATCCCTGAAAGCAAAGCAACATCCCTCCCTGTGTGCTCCACTCTCTCCACTGACACTACACCCTCCCGCATAGAGCTGACATCTTCAGTAATTATGTAATTAACATCATGGCAGGCCTAATTTCAGAGATAGTACGTTATAATTGCATTCAGTCGTTCATTAGTTAGGCCAAACATTCAATACACTGTGCGCAGGTGCGGCAGGTGGCCAAAGGCTACTTGTTTTTTGGAACGCAATTGTGGTGTCAATGACTTGATTGGTTTCTGCTTGATATTGCTGACAGGACAGGTTTTTGTAATTTACCAATAATTACCCTCACTCTCTGATACAATAAAAAGTCACTGGTCTCTGCTAAGATAAACCAATCAGAGTATGTTCCTTCTGCTGCCTGCCTCATGGTCTGCTTGTCTGGTGTGAATAATGTCCAACGGGCTGTGTTAGACTGTATTAGAGAGAAAAAAAGAAGAAAAAAAAATGAAACATATGTCACAGAAGAACAAGACATTTTGTCTTCCTCGTGCAGGTGTAATACTGTATTAAATGATACTAAAAACAGTAATTACCTGAGTGATAAAGGCATGTTAGGAAGACCAGCAATACACGTGCTGTTCAACATGATGTATTACATTAGTCACTGCAGCAGCATGTCTTTGTGAGCTGTTTTTAATGGATTTTTTTTTAAACAATAGTGGGAGCCAGTAATCTACATATCAGATCATAAATGGGTAGCTTCTGACTGTAGCAAACACATTGTTGGGTTTTAGACATTTAAAGGGTAAAACAGCCAACAGGAAAAAAAAATTCTACGAGCATTATCCTACTTATGACTGAATCGAAGCAATTCACACTGGGTGCACATAATTCAAATGAATTTGGTCCTGGTCTGATATCTTGTAATGAAACACTTTTCTTGTGATTAGTGGATGGATAGTATCACACCATTATGATGTTACAGTCTGGTTAGGCAGACAGACAATTTGGTCCCAGTAACACCAGATCTTTCCCGGTCCCTGTGATGATTTCTTCAATTAAGCCTTCCTGGCAGAGGAGGCCAAATGCTTAACTAGGCAGAATTGGAGCTGCCACTAGCTAGAGGTAGCAATGGGCTCCACTTCAACAGCTCATTCATCAGCCCCAGCGCTACCACTGGGCCACCTGTTCTGACACCACACAGGGATGGAGTCATTTGCATTCTGCTCCGACCGTCCTCTTTCCCTCTCCTCACTTTCTCCCCTCCTTCTCTTTCTCTCTTACTCTGCCTATACAACTTGAAAGTTCCTCAGCGGCAGCTCTGGCAGATAATTGAATTTAAGGTTTGATTTAGTTTGAAATCAATTTGGGAAGGGGCTTTTCATTCATTATGCTCCTTGGCTTTGGTACTATGTCTAAAATCCCTCAAACTTTGGCAGGGGCTAGAACATTGTCGATTCAAAGTAAAATTAAGCAGCCCTGAGTTGGACTGACAGGCAAGTTGAACATGATGGGACAGGGAGGGTCTATTGTCTAGGGAATGGCTGCATTCCTCTCCTCTCCTTTCCTCTCTTTCCTTTCCTTTCCTTTCCTCTCCTGGGGAGTCTCTCTCTCCTCTGTGCTCTTTGTCACCACCAGGTGCTGCTGTGAAATAAGGAGAGAGGCGTCGACAGGAGGCAGCCATGCACATAGCTTGACATTTTAGCCAGCTCCCTGCAGACACATATGGCAAGTGGGTGGGTGGATGCGTGTTTGCCCTTATGTGTTACAATTTGTTTCTGTGAGCATGCATGTATGTGCGTGTGTGTTTGGATGCCTGTGTTTTTGGTTAGACATATGAGTCAATGTGTGTGTATGTATTTCATTGTGTTAATCTAAATGCTGCCATTGCCTACAACTTGTCCTCTCTCTGATTATTTAATCTATTCTTTTTGTTGATGGCATCCACCAAGGCTGACATATTGATCACAGGCTGTTATACAGCAATACAATGCATTATACAATATGTTACACTGCATAATGGAACATTATACCACGCTGTATTTGAAAACAACATGGTGCTATTGGGAAGAAATATGGAAGTGCTTCAGCAGAGCACATTCACTAAGCACTTTCCTGGGTGTAAGAGGACTCTTTAACACGGACTGGAGGGTTGAATAGCAGCTTTAAATAAAGAAAAGGGATAACATTGTTGAGTGAACAACTGCAAGAGCGCCTTAACTGAGAGGGATGCACAAACGGACACTTGGCATCACAGCCACTGTTGGGGACATCAGCGGCAGAGATCACTGCAGGTTTTCTCCACTTTAAAAGCAATTTCTTCCTTTGGATCCAAATCCCCCATCCCCTTATCTTCTTGTGTGCTCGACTCAATTGTCATCCGACTGACTTGAGGCTGTGTTAGATTGTTAAAGCCCCCAAATATGGTAATCTGTGGGCTGCTCTGACCTTGGGAGAGTGTGTTTGCAGGGTGTCAGACCCCCTAATTCATCAGAGACAGGCCATTAGCTAGCTATCCAGCCACACAAACACACAATGGAACAGGAAGGAAAGTTCTCAGGGAAACAGCAGCAGCCCCGGTTCCTGAGATATCATTAGTTACTGCCTTTCAAAACTGCTGAATTGGGACACTTACCTGACTTGCCCCATTTTTTGCACCACAAGAGCCAAGATGTTGATGAATGGTTGTGAGAAACTGTCACTACCAGAATATGGAGAGAATAGGGTTAAGGACACATCCTGCCCCAACTCTTCGACAGTATGGACTAACGTAGGAACATAGATGATAGGAAAACTAAACCCTAGCATTTTTCACATTTATGAATAGCAGAGTAAAATAAAACCACAGAATCTGCAGTATCTAAGCACCGTTACATTTTGAGTCGCTCTTCGAAGGATTAGTGAATGAAGGACAGGGTATGCAAATTGAGCATTTTCAAACAATTTCAAAAATGGTGAAGGGCTGCCACGTGAGGTCAGTGGTTGTGAACAGCCTCATATATCTAGATGCCAAGTTAGATGGAATAGTAATTACCCCTGTGTATCTCTGTGCAGAGACACAGTCTCTATATTGTAAGCAGCAATGATTGACAGCCTCAGTAAGAGTCTCGAGCCGCGACCCCTGCCCTCCGCCTACACGCCCCTGCGACGACTGGTCAAACCCATCGTCTGGTGCACCCCAGGCGGGGCATGGGTGACACCCCCCTCTGATAATCCTGCCCATCACATCCATCATGCCACCCTGGTCACCCCATGAGAGGGCACAACCGAGGGAATCTAATCAGGCAGTCTAATTGAGGAGCAGGGCTAGCCAATACCCGACTGGGAGGCTGGCTCTGCCTGGGCAGGCTCGGGGGACGTCAATAACACTCAGCGGGTGTCGATTCATCAGACCTCCTTAATGTCATTAGCCCTGAGAGGCTAGCTTCACCCCTCCTTTTTTGCTATCCATCTCATTCTTTCATGCCTAAAACTTTCTCTCTCTTTCTGTTGCCTCTTCTCTTCACTGTGTCTCGAAATCTATCCATCTCCCACTCTCATTACCCTCTCCCTCACTAATCTTTCCACAGACAATAATATGTTCACCTTGCATAACAAGTTCAGGACTTGCCTGGAGAATGCGTCTGTGTTTGGGAAATTAGCATGTTTACATTCTCACCGCCTCCTTTTCAGACTCCCACCACCCAACTCTTTTCAGTCCTCCCCCTCTGCCCCAATATGTTCTTCTTTCTCTCCAACAACATGTGGCGCATATTCCAGCTGTTTATTAAACAATGCCAGAGCTTCCGAGGAGCAGGTGATGCAGTCAATTACTCCACAATTACCTGGGTAATTATGCAAAGGAGGAGAGAGAAGAGCAGTAGCAGAGGGATGAAGAGGACCTTGGCAGAGGTGGATCGGCTGCGTTGGCAGTGGTTGGGGCCCAGAATGGCAAGCGATTGAGACCTTGAAGTGACAGTGCCAAAGAGAGTGCAGCTATAAAGGACGATGTGCCCCCTCACCTGCCAAAAACATACACTCACACACATAAACAACCACAAACACAACTAAGAACATTCAGCTTCTGCCCCCATCATGCTGACATCCGGATGCCTGTGTGTATGTGGTTTTTCTGAGTGCTCAAGCCTGCTGTTTTTGTTTTGGACAATAACTTTTCCGCGTTGTTTTTTTACTCTGCGGTTTGCCTCTGCTCCCATGACAATTAGGTGTCTTATACCTGAGAGGCCACTAAGAAAGGAGGGGAGGACAAAGGAGAAGATATGAGAACATTGTAGATAGTGGTAAGGACAGAAGGTAAGAAAACAATGGGTAAAGAGAGAAAAGGTGGGAATAAGAGCAGGCAAGGAAATGTGTGGGGAGCTGCATGTAGTCCACAGAGTCTTTTACTTATACTGATTAAATAAGTGAAGCTGCTTGTTTCCTTTTCACTTAACACCCTTTTTAACTTATAAAAACCTGGCATATTTAAGAACATTTTCTTTTCTCTCAAACCACACTGACTACCACTAACAACCAGTGCTGCTCTGCAATCATCCATGTGGACTGTTTTACACACTGACAACGCAGCTCATGTCAAGCAGGCCTGACAAGCATATCTTGCGGTAAATTCAACCACACTGTGGCTATTCTGAAACAAAAAGTGTCAGATGGAAAAAAAGAGGGCTTGGCATATTGCCTGCCATGGGAGCTTTATGCACTCGGATTGAAAATATTTTCAGTGGCAGGGTGAATAGTAAATTGCTTAGTGTCAGCTCATCACTTAAGGAGGATTGTTGGTGGCTATAATACTTCCCAGCACATGGCTTTTCCAAATAGTCTCAAGCCAGCGAACCCCTCCTAACTCTCCCCAAGCGTCCTGACTCCTGACGTGATGATGTGGCTGGAGTCCTGTCTGTGGACACTAAGTTTTCAGTTAGGACTCTCCAAACTCGTCCTTTTGGCTCACATTTATCTCTGCGTTGCAGATTAATTTATAAATCCCCCATCAAGAGGGAGGTCAACTGACCAGCCAAAGTAAACATGACCACAATTTACTGAGGCACAGTTGAAGAGAAAGTATGGCAGAGACTACGTGTTTTTACAGCAGATGAGATGCCGAGCATTTTGTGAAAAAGCACAACCCTTTTCCTGATAAATTCTTTTAAAAAGCAAACACATTTGTCCTTCCATTTGGCCACCTGTCTGTCTGTCTGTCTGTCTGTCTGTCTGTCTGTCTGTATCTAAGTACAGGGGCAGAATTAGGTGGTCATATGACCATTCTATGTTAGCGAAGATGGGCATGAGGGAATTACCTCACAGCTCCGTATCTCAAATCTGTGGGATTAAGCTCCATTAAACATGGAGCGCCGCCGAGCTTTATCTCGGGATTTCACTCGGAGACAGAGCAGAGCGCACGAGGAGGAGGGAGTCGGGAGGGAGAAATAGCGATGAAACGTCCTTCACCTTTATCGACCAAATTATATAAAAAAAGAGGGGTGAGAAAAATTGCTTGCCTGTTCCACAGTACAATGGTGGAGGAGAGCTTGGCCATTTTACACTTGTGTGCGTAGCATGCTTAAACACCCAGACAGCCACTCCAGCACTGGCCACTACCTATGTAGCTGGTCCAGGCACACACACATATTCTGTAAAAAACAGGCCTTTCCCTAGGCACACTGGTCACTTAATGAGAAATGACCACTGCTGAGCCTCTGCACTCCAGTGCACTAGACAATAACACTTTGTACACACACACAAACTAAATTTGCTCATGCACAATCAAACAAGCGCTTCAAGACTGGCTTCAAGAGTAACGTGAGATGAATTATTCGTTTAGTGCTTTCCTTTTTAACTGATAAAACTGCACACTCAAAATTTGACTATTACATTTTGAAATGCACTTTAAGAGTGTCTTATTAAATTAAGTGTAGGCCAACACTTTGCTGAAGTGAAATTAGAGTATCCTTACATTTCTTAAGAAAGGATGCCCATAGCCTGTACGTGACTCAATTTGAATAATCAATAAGCCATACCTACACATTAGCACATTATCTACATGTATCTATGTTTCAGTATTCGGCAAAGAAAATTAGCCAATACATTAACTGTACACCCTGAGAAAGAAAAAAAAAGGAGCATGCTGGGAGTTGGGGTGGTCCAGTGATGAACACCTCCTGTGTCCTTCTTTCATCCTCTTTCTCTCTCTCTCTCTCGCTCTTCTCCCTCCTCTGGGCAGTTATTGATCTGATCGCCTCCTCTCTCAACTGGAGCCATGATTCATGTTGTTCCGACTGGCCCTCACTCACCACACACAGACACAGCTCAGTCATGCCCTCCCCTATCTATCTGTCCATCTGTCTCTGCCTGCTCTTCCTCTCTCAGCCCTCAGGCAAAACATCTACTTGCTGTCCACATAGGACCACTATGGCCCGGTTTGCTCCTGTGTGTGATTATTATCATTACTATCATTATTTCTATTATTATGGTTATCAGGATCCCCCAGTCGGAGCTGGTTAATGTGGCTCGGGAAAGGGAAGTTTGGGGTCCCCTGCTGGAGCTGCTGCCCTCCTCGACCCGACCCCAGATAAGCGGACGAAGATGGATGGAGTCCCATGTATGGACAGCTTGTTTTTCCATAAGGGTTCTATCGTAAATCGTCTTACATGATTTTATTATTTGAATAAACATTAAAAGTCAACTGTCTTGTTCTCGCTTTCTATCAGCTTCACTTCAAAATGAAAGACCAGAATATAACCAGTATATACACACATTTAGCTGAATGTACTGTATGTACTGTATATATTAAATCATATTTCAAAGTCTGCATGAAGCTCTAAATGGCTGCCTTTGATACTGATTAGGTTAAAAGGCCTTTCTTGTCCTACTAGAGAATCAAAGGACAGGTTCCATCAATTGTTTGTGTGTGTGCTATTTTGGACAATATATACCATTTCTCTGTTTATTCAGGCTTCATCTCTGGAAGTGTTCCAGTCCATTCAAATGCATTCATTTTCTGAAGAAAAGAAAGCTAGAGACAGAGAGGAGAGAGAGAGAGAGAGAGAGAGAGAGAGAGAGAGAGAGAGAGAGAGAGAGAGAGAGAGACAGAGATGTGTATAGGCCTCGCAGCTGCAGGAGCACATAAAAGCCCAGCTTCAGCCAAGGCCCCTGCTCCAATGTGTAGAAATTAATTGAGTGAAAAAAATCTGCTGTTTAAGGTTGAAGTGGGTTATGGGAGGCAGTGTAACAATTGTTTTCTGTTTGCCAAGGGCTATATATCGTTCATTCCGGCTTTCTCTCTCCTCTCCTCTCCGCTCAGCACTTGCATCTCCCTCCCTCCCCACACTCCCTTCCTACCTTACCATCCATCCACCTTCTAAGCCTCTCTTGCTCCCTTCTCTTCTTTTCATCAGTCTTTTATTTTCCACAGTCCACCATCTTTTTGATTCATATTTATCTCTCCCATTTCCATTTATCACATAGGAGTTTCTTTTTGGTATCTTTAAACGTAACTTTACAGCAATAACAGGCTCCATTTATAAATTGAGGGTTTACTATATCGGCTTATGTGTACATTCAGTGTAGAAATTCACTCACATATGTGACATACGTACATTCATACATACATACATAAATACAATAACAAGATGTTTTTCCCCTGAGATTCTCTCAGTGAAACTGAACAAATGTACATAGATGCAATAATGTGTGTGTGTGAGTATGCGTGAGTGTCAGTGCAGCTGTCTACATGCATGCATCATTATTTAGTGACAGTGACATTAACAGGGGACCGGTGTCGACACACAATGCAGAACAAGCTTAGCACCCCCTTGGGCTTAAACAAATGACTCATTCTCTTTCCACATTTAAATGTGCAATATAAATCTGTTGTTGCCTTTCATTTCAGCACTATCAACAACAAAAATACATATCACAACAACAACAGACAAAATACAAAAAAACAACAACAGACACAGCATTAAAAATCAACAGAAGCTAAAGAAAAAAAGCAGTGACAACGATGCATGTGGTGCAGAGGACATAGAAAAAAACATCTATTCAGATTACTTTGAAAAGGACAAGCTTAACACTGATGTAACAGCTAGGAATGGAGTCAGAGAGAGTGTGGAATTCAATACAATTTAAAGAAGAGATGGTGGGAAGAAGAGAAATATAAGGCAGGAAGACACACCATTATAACTAACAAAACGTGAGCATTAATAAGGAGACTCTTATCTGTTATTAGTATTTCCTCTGATGCCCAAAGCAGAAGGGTTAAACCTGTTTCCTGTGTTAAACTCCTCTTTAGCACCTTTTCATGTAAATATCAAACCTTTCAATAACACTCCGAGGAAAGCACAGTTGCTCACCCTGTATAATTCTATACAAACACTAAACCATTCTCTTTGAACTTTGCCGCTCCACTCATTATACCTCCTTTGAAGAGTGAATGTTGGAGCAATGCTACATTTTGATTTTGCAGTTATTAAATGTAACACAGCAGCAACATCTAAACCTATGTGTTGCTGGTTAATAATACATAGGCCATGTGCAGAAGCCAGCAGAATAAATAGCCAAGCAAGACGAAAGATAAAGGTAGCTGATGAGCGAGACGCTTGAGTATAACAAATTCATCTCACTGCAAACGTCAATACACAAATATTTTTGCAGATGAGGCAGAAAAGCTCCTGTGGAACTGTGGGGCCAGCTCTACTGCCTTTTTGAGTAAAGAGGAGATAATGTCACTGGATGATTTCTCCTCAAAGCCCTTGCACCTCCGTGTATAGTAGCATCCTAAACACCAGTGCTGCGCACCCTATCTGAAAGATATTAAAGGAACCGAGTGTTCCAGAGCCAGCAGGGGAAAGAAGAGATGGTTCTGCCAAGGCTTTAAAGCATCCGAAGAAAACTGCTGCTCTTGACATAGGGGTCTGCCTTCGCTACAGGAATGGCCTCATATTAACGGAGACCAGTGGGGTAAGCTGCTTTTTAAAAGGGAAGAAGCAGACGGAGGTAAGAAAGAGAGAGGGAGAGAGAGAGAGCGAGAGAGGAAAGTGAACAAGATGAAGACAGATGGGAAGAAAGGGAAAGTCACACATTCAGTAAAAGGCATATCCTAAAGAGCTATCCGAGGCATTTCAAGCAATCTATATAATGCATTTTACAGGTTTTCAGGAATAGAAAACCACTCTTTGATTCTACTCAAGACCTCAGCTCACCCTTTCATCCTGGCCTGTAGACAAATATGCCCCAGAAATGTGTGAACCAGCCAAAAGCTGTGCGTAGATCATTAAACGGGGATTTTGCAAAGAACTTGCACCTTGACATAAGGGAGGGGAGTTGATGTTGAAACTACTTGCTTTCCTTTGAACTCCCACCTTTGAACTCAAGTGAATCAACTGAATCTAGCAATGGTTTGAGTTCTAGACCGGAGTGGGCCTTTCAGTACATCACACTGTATCACTTGGTGGTGGTGATTTCTGAGCAGGATGAATCTCTGAAGAGTATTCTGGCCTGGATCTGAGAAACGGTAGAAGGGAGAAGCCTTGGTGAAAGTTGCTCATCAACATAAAACCCCAGGCCCCGTGTTGCCCAGGGAATCTGTGTTTCTCTTACAAGACCAAACAAAAGGAGAATTCACAGACACAGAGCAAACCACAGAGTCATGCAAAGCCTGCTCACTGCCTACAGTGCTCTGTTTTCTTCACCCTCTCTACAAACCTATGCCCCTACTTTGCATATCTGGAGTTGGTTCTGCTCTGCTGCTCCCATGGGGGATACATATATTAAACGTTTGCAAACTCACTTGATTTGGTGCACCAACAGTGTTAATAAAGATAATGAGTGACATACGAAGCACTGGGAAGCATCCCTGTTTCTGTCTCAAAAGATTCTGGGGTTTAGTGTCTCAAAAAGAGCGAAATGGCTTTAGTCATTCCCACTTTATTCATGTGCTCCATTATTTGTGGATTGGGTTTACAACAGTTGCGGGGGGGGGGGGTGTACGCTTTTTGTACAGTGCTCTATTATTCACTGTAACTCCAAAGGGAAGTAGGGGTGGTGGAGTAAGGGAGGGGAGCCTCGATAAAGCCAGTCTTTAAATGGAAGTCAAATTCCTCAAGCTTTGCGGCAAATTAAAATATTTCTCAGGCCGCTTTCTTGGGGACATTTCCTCCTAACCCTTCACAATAATGAAGGGGACCCAATGGAGATGCCTCTTTGTGACAACACTAGAACACGTGGCCACTAGTGGTAAATTAAATTAGGGAAGCTGTCGATAATGCACAGCTTTGTGACATGCCCTCTTTACATGCGCTCCCTACAGCAACCTTTCCAAAATTAGCCCCTCAAATCCAGCTGCTGGATTGAAATGGTGATAGCGGGGTCAGCATGAAAGGCAGACTGAGGGCTTAACTGCTGCTGAGTGATTTGGCAATTGTAAGAAGTAAGAGGGGAAAAGTAATTACTGTGGTCTTAAAGGAAAACCATGGGTAAAGTGGACGCTCCCAATGCTGGGAGTAAGGCGTTCATGTGGGAAGGCTTTGGTTCAGTCGCTAATAACAACATAACAACCCCCATTAAGCCATTATGCTGGAGAGGGGATTACTGATTTAATCTACTGTGCTGGATAAAAAGAAAAATATCACACAATAACTAAAATGGATATCTGGCTCCATCACCTACCTCCCATGCATGGCAACATTTAAAGCTAAATGCTGCAATTTCCAATAACGGCCTTAGTAATAATTTCATTTGTATCCACTCTATTCTCTCTTCCCAAGTTTATGTTCACCTTGTATTAGCGTGAACAAATAAGAAGACCTGTAGTAACAAAACCATATACCTGTGCCTATGCAACCACTTATTGACAATTGCTCTACTGCATTTGTATGTGAGAGAAGAAGGTTAGGAGTTATAACCATGGTAACTGTTATATATATATATATATATATATATATATATATATATATATATATATATATATATATATATATATATATATATATATATATATATATATATATATATATATATATCACACACACAGATTGGTCTTAACTCCCCCACAATCAGGTAATTCAAAAAGGAAGGGTTAGCTGCGTGAGCTCCAAGGCAAAGAAAAGAAATAGTGAATAACAAAGCAGGCTTCCAGGAGAAGAGAGAAGGCAATGGAAACTGTAATCGATTTACTGTCTTTACAGAGAAGGTAGCTGACTGTTGTCTAAAAGACAGCCTGTAAGTTTGAATAAAAATGGAAAATACAAACTTTCTTGCTTCAGGCATTGCTTGTATCAGGGATATGATCTTAATTTCACAGTTGACTTGGAGCAGGGGCAGGAGGGAGAGCATGCACAGTGTCACCTCCTCTCAGAAACAGGGGTTTGTTTAGTGCCCCCTCACATCTGGCCTCACAATCTGGTGATATCAGCCACTGCATCTGTAAATCAGTGCTACCACTGCTACTGAAAACACATACAGTCACCCAAAGCAACTCTATTTCACGTAGATATGCGGCTGATTTGTCGAAATTGTGGAATGTGATTTTTTTTCCCCATCATGTTTTAACTAGCAGACAAAAAGTAAAAGTATAGGAAGGGCTGGACTAATAGTAAAAAAGAGGAGTTAAATATTGAAGGTCATGTGATATTGAAAGCCAATGCAGTGTAGCATCCAGCGTGCATCCACTAGCATCCACTCCATTACAACATTAGCAACTAATGTTTTGACATTTGTCTTCATTATTATCAATGAACAGAGGCGATTGAGCCACCAGCATGCTCCATTACCTTACTCCATTGCACAGTTGCACAGTTGAAATCACACATTAGGGTGGATCCAACATGAAATGACAAGTTACGGGGGCTAAAGACGCACCAGCTGATAATTTAGGTGGTGAAGGGTGAGAGTGCTGGGTGAAGGGATGGTGGGGTGGAGCTGAGGCAGGAATGGGACTAAGGGAATTGGTAGAGAACTGTATTGGCATTAAAATCTGGTAAGCGTGGGGGCGCAGAGCAGCACAACACACCTTAAGAGGAGAAGCTCATTTCAATCGGTATAATTAGCCTGTGGTAATGAAATAAGTCAGAGGCACTGCCACCTTCACTTAAGAGAAAATCGATCTGCATTTTAGGGAGTTTATTAAAGCTTAGGAATAATGGGGAGAAAGGATAGAAGGGGTGGAGGAGATGGGGGGGGGGGTTAAGCCGACATTAACAGCTAATCAGATAAGAAGAGGTGCTAGGATTGGGGAAGAGGCATGACAAGAAGCAGAACGGAGATCAGTTGGAGTTTGTTAAAGCAGATGTGTTTGAGGTCTCTGCTATTTCACGACGAGAAGCCAGGGGATGCTAGAGCTATATGCATACAATGAGACCTACAGCCTGAATTAAGATGACATCACTCTGTGGGAGAATAAAGCCAATCAAAACCTGGTGTAACCGAGGATTCTGACTGATAGACACTGACCGTTCTCATTACAGTGGTTGCAAGGATCCTCATGGAAGTTTGGCTATGGCCAAGAGCTGGTGAACAACTTGGTAAGAGCCGGGTGTGGTGAGATAACCACTGATGGACACCTCTCCTCAGGTGCCCTAAATGCATGCTGGTTGCTGGGGGTGCCGCTTCCTCATTTATCCAGCCGTCTGGCCAACTCACCTGGAGTGATGGGGGAGACGTCAGGAAGGCAGGCTGCTATTTCACGGCCTGTTAAGCGCTAATGCCGCAACATGCCCTGCGCTCCAATTTTAGGGAACAGGGAGCATTACCGCCCAACTCAAGGTTCTGTTCGTCTGGACAGTGGACTTGGAGGGTAGTGGAAAGAGGAGGTGCGGAGGAGAGAAAGGGCAGCAAGGAGACAGAGAGGTGGTAGCAGAGCAGGACAATGAAAAATCTAGCGAAAGAATTAAAAGATGGGAGGGAAATGAAAGACAGGGAAAGAGTGGTGGAAGAGAGAAAGACACACAAAGAGAGTAAAAGGTAGAGAGAGGCAGGGAGAAAGAAAGAGAGTAGAGCCTTGGTTTACACGGGCTGCTGAGCCAGCACTGCAGAGCAAACAGGACAGCAGCAGCACACGCTGACATCTACTGCTGCCACGCTAGGCTGCCTCTTGCAGGCCCCAGAAGGCCCCTTGCTCCCGGACTCGCAGCCTTTCTCTCGCCGGAGCCACTGAACATCACTGGCCCGAACCACCCACAACACTTGTCCTCTCTGTGCACTAAACCTGGCCCATGTAATAACCACATTGCCTCTATTAAGCACTGGGTGGCTGGGGAATCAGAGCAGCTACAGCAAAGCATGAGGGATGTAAAGACTCCCCTGTAAAACAAGTGAGGTTATGCTGAAGTTATGTCAACTCTTTGTTTTCCGCCTTGTGAAGGAATGATATGAATTATGTATTTAAATGGATCTTTCTCTTATCCATCTAAATAGAGTAGTAAGCAGAAATAGACAGCTTTTTAAACCTCTCCTGTGGTCTCATACTTTTACTGTACAGAAGGCAAAGGTCAAGTCATTTGTATGTGCTTACAGTAATCATGACTGTGCATGATGGGTCATGGTTCCCATCATAGTCTGGCTGATCCACAACAGCAGTGATGGATCACCTCTCTCTGTCAGTCTTAAGGGGTGAGGTGTTTAAAGGACATGACTCAGGTCTTCCAAGGCTGCAGGATGTGGATGTGTACACACATCTCAACAGCGTTACTCAGCACACATAATGTGCGCACAGTATTTGTATGTACAGTATGTAAAATAGCAGTATCCCATGTGGCTTTGCAGCCCTAAGTCAGTCTAACTGTGCTCTCTCTCTCTCTCTCTCTCTCTCTCTCTCTCTCTCTCCCTCTCTCTCTCTCTCTCTTTCTCTCCACTAAGCTCACCTTCACAACTTTCACTGACACTGCTGCTCACACAGCAATTAGCTCTGGTAAATTAGACTGGTTACAACATACTGGAGCTCACAGAGCAAAATCACAGGATGGACGGTTACACTCAGTGAACAGGACATAAGCACATAAAGTGAATCTGGAGGGCTGCCCTAAATTCAAGAGTCTTTTGTGTTTTATTTCACGTGATTCCTCACCTTTAAGAGCCAATCTCTTCAGCTATGGCTTGCCAGGAAATGTCTTTTTTAAATATTATTTTCATAACGCTGGGACTGTTGGTCACAGAGGTCTGGATATTTTTATACAGTAACAGCATGTTTCTTCTTGTCTATTTTGACAGCTACAAGACCACAGAAGAACACGCGCTATCACTGGCCAAAGGAAGTACTGAAGATACAGTGGCTGTGATGTGCCAGTTGAAAGAATTGCTTAAAAGAAAAACAGCTGCTTTTCTGGACACTGACCAGCATTGATGCTGGAAAATAGGACAGCGGCATGCACTACAGCATTCTGTTGGGGGGCCAGTGCTTCCGTGTGTGCTGAAGTGGGCGTCGATAATATAGCAGACAGCAGAAGTAACTGACATCTGTTGCTACTTTAATGTTTTGCTTTAGATATATATATTTATATAGTTTATGCATGATTCAGGACTGCTTTGGGGGAACAGCTGGCTCTTGTAAAAATTGTAAGCAATATTTACCAGAGAAGAGCCTACTACTCTTACCATTTCTGAAGGGACACTTTAAGGGGACAGAACTAAGGGGTCAGTCATCATGCCAGCTAGTTTGTCCTTGGTCTGGTGTCTTACTGTACGTAAGACACCAGACCACAAAGGGCACAATCACTTCCCAATCCCCTCTGTACAGGCTAACATGGATTCTGTGAGGATTGACAAAGTCAGAGCCTACATGCTAAACATTTCTGTACAAAATCTATAGTCACATGTTAATATAACCGAATCAATGCAAGAGGGCTTACTAAACCTTCTGTAATGCCAGTAATGTCAGAAACTGGAAAAATATGTAACAGCCCAAAAGGATGGATGTGTGTAGTCCCAACAGTTTATCAGACCACTGCAGGACGAGAGTTGGCACTGAGCTGGCAAGGCGAAGGAAGAGGCCATTTTCTTGGAGTGACAAATATCTGAAGGAGTACAAACAGAGAGCAGAGCCCCTGTTGGGAGAATGCCTTAGCTTTTTCTTTGTCGCACTGTGTGACACAGACTCACAGTACTACTCCCTGAGGTGTGTGGTTATGTGTACGTGAATAGTGTGACTGTCTGTGTTTGTGTGTGTACATGTGTGTGCGCCCACGCACACACACACACACACACACACACACACACACACACACACACACAAATAGGAGACCAATCTCAAACTCTACTCTATCTCAACACTTGGCATCTGTGCTTGTGAAAGACACCAGAAACCCAAACTTTAGCACTACTGAAAGCAAAGGAAGTGAAGGATTCTGGGAATGAGACTTGCCTGGTCTCATATATGGGACTGATTATAAATCAGCCAAGGTGCCAACACTGCATTGTCACCACCTCAGGTTGAGCAAGATTGAGCCTGTGTGAGCCAAGGACAGATACATCTGGGCCTGTTATGGCAGCGCCTGGTATGGGGAGTGACGTGGAGTGAGGTGAGGGAACGCTAGCTCCACAGTACTGCTTTGAGCCAGCAAGATTAATGTAGGCTCTCTGGAGCAAAGGCAACATCCAGAGCCTTAATAAGGTACAAACAATCGGTTCCACTCCACTGGCTTCCCAGGGAAAACTATTGTTGTGCCGCATTGTTTCTTGGTAAGGCTCCTTGGAGACACGGGCCGACTGCAGTATGTGACTGTCTCCATTACAGCCAGGGGAGAGCTCACTGTAGACCTGTGTTTGTCTGTGTCAGGGTGAAGGCTGGCTCTCGTCTGCTCCATACCAGCCCCCACCCAACTGTTCCACCCGTTCACTCCCTCTAAATCCAAACTCTTGTAAGCACACTCACCTCAACTCCCTGCACTTTCAACTTCATGTGATCCTCCCGTGTCGTCTTCCCGTCTTTCCTCTTCTTCCAGCAGTAGCCATCCTTTCTGTACTTCACCTTCTTCCTATTGTACAATATCATCGACCCATTCTGCGGCCTGGATCCGTGGAGACAGGACAGAGAGAGGGAGAGCAAAAGAGAGAAAGATGAGATGAGAATAATTTTTAGGCAAAGCTACAGCACAGCTCGGGGACTCATTTTAGAGATGTACAAAGAGGCCCGACACGAGTCGGCGCCAGGCAGAAAATGCACCAGTGACTTAGATGACAAGACTTCTTTATGGTGTTTTTCAGCATTGGTATGCACAGTTTGACAATGAACAAAGTACCCTTCAGCATACATTTCTCCCAATGAGAAGTGTGTGAGCTGTGAGCAGCTAAAGTGACACTTCTTCTCACGGAGTAAATTACATGAAGGGCAGTGTGTAAGGCAAGCAGCATGGGGTTGTGGGGGGGGGGGCTTCCTTTCCGTATCTCTCATTCATCCAACTTAAATGAGTTGTGGTGTTGGAAGTCCCTAGAGGGAAGCGAAGATCCTCCCTCACACTCCATTCATAATTCATTCTCTCTCCACCAGACCACAGCCTGTAGGCTCCTAATGATATAATGTAACTATTTGATGATAATCTGCGTTTCCACTTCGATTTGTAACAGAGGCATTTGGCGCTCAGTGTTAAACATTAACAGAAAGTGTAGCATAAAACATTTATGAATTACTCAACAATTAGTGAGCAGTTCAACATGTGTATTTGTATTTGTGTGTATTGTGGAGTGCACATCACACTGCACATCAGTTTCTCTCTCACACACACACACACACAGCTGCTATTATTTGGAGCTTTCCCAAATGACGACAGGTTTTCCTCCATGTTTGGGGCCTCACAGTGAATGAGCCTGCCCAAGCTGCTGAGGAGGCAGCGTGACTGTTGAGGGGGGGACCTTAACCAACCAGTCAGCTGGCGAGCCTTGTTAGCCTTGCACTCACTGCTCACATGCATAGGCACAACACGCACAAAGACAAAACTAGGAACACAAAAATCTAGAAAGACTCCCATCAAAGCAAAGAACAAATGCTGGATTGATGTATGTCTTCCCTAACAATATTCAAAATCAGAACAGTTGTTTTGCATTGTTTTGTTGTTTATTGTAAAGTTTTTTTTTTCCACAAGGTTTATTTATAACGCTGCATGCATCATTTTGCAGGGCTGCCTTTGGGGGCCAGGGCGCGTGTTTATCTTGGTATCACTCATCAATCATTTCCCCGGCCGGATCTCAGGGGCCAGTGGAAAGGGAGGAGAAGGGGGAGGTGGGGTCCCTGCAGTCCCCCCTCTGTGGCCCCTGACAGCACCTTCTAATGAGAGACGCCACTCACACACTGACGTGCTCACTTCTTGCTGATCTCCCTTCTTCCCTTTCCTCCTCCCTTCCTCTCTCTACAGTCCTCTCTTCTCGCCGTCAGTCAACTCAAGCTGCGCACCAGGGACTGTCTTTGTCTCCTCCCTCGCTCCGACTCCTCGTCTGCTTTCTCTCTCCCTCTTTCATCTGTCTCAGGATCCCTCACCTCCACTCACCCACACCTCCCTCTCTCCTGCTGTTTTCTCCTCACTCACTGCCCTCTCTTGTTTAGTACTCAGCATACTTTGCAGAAAACAACTATTAAACAGACACTTTTATTGGTCAGTTTGAAAAGTGGAACTGCTCAATGACTGTGTGGAATATACACAAAGTATAAATTGTATCCTAGTTTACAGCATCCGTAATGTCACCCATCGCGGAGGCCCGATCATAAATGACACTCATGAGCTAAGAACTTTGCAAATTCCTGCAATCTCAACATGTACTTCAACAGATTTGCATCCCAAATGCCACTTGAAGGACACTCGTTTAACATGCCTACATCAGCACTTGGTAATCAATCAAACGGCAGAATGGCCCTCTCTAACAGTGCGATTCTATTATTTGTTTTGATATAATTCTGGGTTTTGTCCTTCAAAAGAAACTAGGAGTGTGTGCTTCTTAAAATGTAGCTCTGCTTGAGACAAAAAGATAGGCGCAGATGAGATAAGGCAGAAAATCAAATGACACGGGGCTATCTGATCTCCTCCGGAGCACTGGAAATTGGGGTGAGGCTTCGGTGTCAGAGGCTCCACGCCGTATTTATCGGCTCTGCGCAAAAACGTATTCGCTCAGCTATTTTTGAGGGACTGTTAGGTAGATGCTATTTTCAATTCAAGGCACTTTGGACCCGAAAGAGAGAGCCTAGGCACCCACCCTGGAGTAGGTCTGAGGCAGAGGCCAGTCTAAAATGCATGCTTTGGCAACATAATGTGTCTCCTCTCCCTCCTGCTGTCTCCCTCTCTCTCCCTCCCACTCATCTCCTACCACTGTATACTTAGGCGTTTCAATTAATCTTATCAGAATTATACATATTTATACATGAGGGGAAAAAGCTAACTGCTCTGTTATCAAAGAAGCGTGACAGGAGGCTCTCTGTCTCAGATGCCTAAATGTGGCAGATTAATATGGAAATGCAGGCCTCTGACAAAGTGCACACAGGCTCCACAGCCGCTTCTCTCCTCTTTGGAGTTTGCAGCGATAATAAGCTTTACCCTCAGGGTGGTGCTAGGCCTTGTCCAGTCCTCTAGGAATCATTCATTTACCCAGGTAATGGCATTCGCTCAATCAGATTTGTTCATTTGAAAAAGTCAGAGGAGGGTGGGGGGTTTATGAGGTGGGTGACGTGTTCAGCATGGGTAACAAAGTCAAAGCAGGGGAGCACTGGCCCACAGGCAGGCAAAACAGCGCTCAGAGGCACAGCTTCACTGTCTAAAAGCCAATAGGCACTAACAGAGAAAGGAGGAAGAAGCTAAAACAGACAGACAGAGAGAGACAAATCTACGTGAGTGTGAGAGATTCTCCTGTTCCAACAGGGATCAGTGGGGGAGAATCCACAGATCTGGTGAATCATCCTAAAATCCTAAAATGTTCTGTGAAAACACAGTGATGCAACTTTGAAATGATCTGATTTGAATAAATATATTTATGTAAAACACAAACACAGTGCGCAAATGCAGGCATGTTTTTGACAACTATTAGCTATTTATAGAAAATATTTTAAAAAAATCATAGTTTGTCCTCTATATATTACTTACAATAAATGAAATAAGCTATTAGTGTATTTCAAGACTCAAAACTCCTCAACTGTATCAAGTGTACTCTTGTCAAAACGGTTACAGTGAATGGAAGAGGTGTTGGTGAACCTGTGTAATGGCTGGGCTCTAGCCCCCCTCCTATTCCCCATGATGCCCTGGGTTTGATTAATACGATACATGCTGTTTTTCCTCCCAGCAAGCTCAACTAGCAGTGCAGCCAAGAGTAGAGTAGAGGAGAGTAGAGGAGAGGAGAGGAAAGAGGCGGGAGGCGAGTGAGAGGAGAGGAGAGGAGAGGGAGGAGAGGGCGAGGGGGAGGGAGGAGGGAGGAGAGGAGGAGGAGAGGAGAGGAGAGGAGAGGAGAGGAGAGGAGAGGAGAGAAGAGGAGAGGAGAGGCTTTGAAGATCGGAGTTTGAGCAGGTTGGGGCCTGAAGTGGCTCAGGAGGGAGGCGACTCCTGCTGTTCTCAATTACCCATCAGAGCCTTTAGTCATCACAGCCTTTACCCCACTGTGTCAACAACCGCACTCACACCTACTACTGGTACTCATCCAAACACATCTACACATACGCACACCTACATTTGGTATCACACACACACACACACACACACACACACACACACACACACACACACACACACACACACACACACACACACACACACACACACACACACACACACCCTATTAAGTAAATAATATGAGGCCCAAATATGCCCCTGAGCTCTCACACACAAGCATCAACGCTCATACACACCAAGTTTCTGCCTGGTAACCCTGTTGCTCCATCTAGGTATACAATTAATAGCAAGATGGGTGACAGAACATTAATAACACACTGATGCTGGTCATTACTGGTTCTGTCAATCACAGGTAAAACATAGGGCCCATGTGTTAAAACACGTGTGAGTGCAAACACACACACACGCACACACACATCCACATCCACATCTGGAGATGCCGACGCTGAGTAGAGGTGTTTTTCTATGTGTAATGTAATTAGACTTCCAGCAACTGTGCTCTATTAGATGACACATCATCTTTGAGCTGGATGTGTGAGCAGAAAGGTGCTGGCGCCGTGTTGGGAGCTGCTATCTAGAGGCATCACGTGCAATTGATGACTCGCAGATAAGCTGCTCCCTTCAGCCCTGTCAAAGAATGCATCGGGAAGTGGGGCGTTCGCTAAAACTACTTTAAATGTAAATCTGCCACGGTCTCAGGATTGAGATTCATTGTCTGCGCTGCTCTGAACCCCTCCAACTCCCCCGCTAGTGTTCGTATGTCGAGACGCTGCGGGTCGCGTACCTCTTTGACTGCCAATGAGGCCTCAGCGCCTGGTCACAGTGATGCCCACAGTTCTAACTCCTCTAGTCCTGAGTGGCCCCAGCCTTCAACCATGAATGCTTAATTATACATGGTAATTAAAGGGGTGATGGGTCAGTTAGCTGGAACGAGTTATGCAACATCTTTTAAATCATATCGCATTATATTATAACATGTTAATCTTTTTTCTACTCTGGACTGTCTGGTAAATGGTCATGGTCGCCATTAAAAAAGAATTAAGGATAACTACTAAGAGAGAAAACGGTGACAGCAACTAACTGAATTAGACTGAGATGAATCAAGAAGTTAAGTTTTCCAAATATAATATCACGTATCTCCAAGGCTGTACAGATGGAGCACAATGTTTGTTTACCCAATGTGTTCAACTAAATACAACAGTAATGATGAGAGCGTAGCTGGGCCCTCTGGAGTTGTAATTCAGGGTAAGGAGACAGATTGTGTGCCTCCCCCCATTTCCCTCTATCTATACTGCCGCTGACTGCCACAGAACTCAGGCCCCGGCCCACTGCCCTCCAGCACAAAACAGATGTTCCCCCCGCACTTATCTCAATGAAAAAAATCACAGACAATTTACAAAGAATATAAATTACGGTCGTAGCTACACATCAGTGTCTCTGTCCCTATAAGACCTTGTAAAGAGGATAAGGGTGAATTGGTTTGGGAGGGTGGGTGGATTGCTGGGAGACAACGTAAGGCGGATGGAAGCAGCAGGGGAGGGGGGTGATGTTGCTCTTATCTGGTCCACAGCAGCCCAGCAATGAGAGGGAGGCTGGTGACTGGCGGTGATGCTGCGCTGATAGCGCTAAGCCGGTTTCATGCACATTTCAGGGAGGCTGCCATCACTACTCAGACTTAAAGCTCAGCTCCTGCCAGTGGATGAGGTTGGGACGTTATTTACAAATAGCCATGTGATACACTGGTTACACCGCTTCATTCTCTGTGTCAACACACACACACACACACACATAGCAGCAAGGGCTAATGTGCGGCTTTGATGTACAGCTTAGGTGACATGGAATTTGAATTTCAGTGCTTGTAAGGTTTTGGCTGTGAAGACATTCCTTATTCACTTGAAATGCACACTGTCACTGCTTGTGTGTGTGTGTGTGTGTGTGTGTGTGTGTGTGTGTGTGTGTGTGTGTGTGTGTGTGTGTGTGTGTGTGTGTGTGTGTGTGTGTGTGTGAGAGAGAGTGCATATAATATCTTTAACTGGGTTGAAATGTTGATGACTTTCAACTGCTTGCTCAAAAGGCTTCCACATCATATTTGGGGTGAATGCTATTTCCAGCCTTTAGTCAGTATGCATATGCTTACTTGGAAATAGCGACTACTGAGACGATGATTCATACCTCACATCCTCTCCGCTAATCTTCACAAATCATCCGTGGTGTATCTCAGTAGGTTGTAAATAAAGGGGCCATCAGAATGAAGCTTTTCTATAGCCGGGCTGCTGCTGACAACTACATGCTGTGTGCATGTGTAGACTTAAGTCCTGTAGCACTGGCTTGTTATGACACTTGTAAAGAGGATGGTTTTGTACTTTCAATAATGCATGGGCAGTAGGGAATTGCCTACAGCCTTATTTTATGTCAGGGGGTAGAGTTGCTGTTTTAGCAGCTTACGTTCTCCCATGGTAAGAAATACTAATGCAATTAAATCTACGTCGAACGAGACTGCAGCAAGAAAAGGTAAGTTTTTCATTATTAGTAACAACAACCTTGATTTCTATGAAATTTGAAGAGCTGGAGAATTCAGTCACCAAATTAATAATGTGGTCATGTACTTTCAAGAGCCCAATCCAGAGCAGAGGACTGAATTGGACCAAAAAAGGTGGCAGTGCCCCAACTCAGCAGTTCCATGACATGATCATCGCATTTGTCTTGAAAAAATATGGTAAAGTACATCTTGTAGGGGTGACCCTGAATAGTCGACTATTTGATGATTCGATCTAAGGAGCCTGATTCGACTGCCAATTTGTCTGAAAATGTAGTAAAACAAAGGATCATTTCATTTGGGCTATATGGGGGTGCTGAATGTCTGATTTTACATAGCATTGCTTGTTTCTTCCCCAATAAATCATTATACATATACATATATATATATATATATATATATATACACACTGTATATATATATAGCATTGCTTGTTTCTTCCCCAATAAATCATTATACATATATATATCCTATTTTGGTATAAATATCAGACTATAAATAAAACAAATTACAACAATTAAATTAAAAGTGGCTACCTTACCTTTAGTAAGGCAAGCCTATCATCAATGTTGTGTAAATTAATTGATGTTGTTATTCCACAAATAGGCCAATTTATCTTTGCTAATAAAATGTTGGATTTATGTTAATGTGCTGTAGATTTTCAGACATATTAAAATTTGTGGAGGAAAAAAAAAATCAAACAAACAATCAAACAATAATTTGGCAGCCCACCTGCAGTAACTCTGAGGACCCCCTAGGAGTCACGGACCCCCTGTTGAAGATCTCTGACCTAGATTATAAAGCTGGACAACAAACTGCAAAAACTTAAAACCTCAAGCCTGTCTGTGCTGGCTACGGTTTTTATGAATTTTCATATTATTATTATTATTATTATTATTAAAAACTAGTGCCAGTGCATTATAAGTATTTGTATAAAATATCTACTAAATATCTAGCGCGATAAAACATATAACAAATTATATAATTTCACACATGTACTCATTACTACTACTCAGAAGTGGAGCATCATCCGAGATGATATGGGGATGACAGGAGGACATTGAAGCCCACCTGAGGTGGGGGAAGTTCAGTTTTCTATCTCTCGAGAGTCCAGGACAGAGACAGGATGGGCAAGGACAGGCTCTCCTCCCCATCTTACCTCATGCCAGGCTGAGCTTATAGATCACCGGAACATGGCCCTCCTTGTCTCTGCTCCAGAGCAGTCAGTGCCACCACAGCGCTACTGACCTTCCCCTATTGATCCCCGAGTGACGGAGCACAGCTAAGGCCAGCTATTGAACCACTTATGATTAATTCACAAATCCTGCCTTGTCCACAAAAAACGTAAAAGAACAAAGCACAAGCAGTAGGAACAAGTGAAAAAAGGATGGATAAAGAGCCAGCGAGGTCAAAAAAACTCCACTTTCTAAAGTGAGACAGAACTACAGAGTTAGAAGTGCTGCTTTACAAGCTGACCAAGCTATAAAGCACATCTCAGAGTCCCTTCTGTCACAAAAAAAAACATCAGCACAGTGATGGGAGGGAGGAGATTGAAAAGAGGGAGTAATAAAAAAAAAGAAGAAAAGGGAAAGAGACAGACTGGAAAACAGAGAGAAAGAAGAGAAGAAGCTATTCTTCCTCTCCCTTCTCTTATTCCTTGGTCCTATTTTAGTCATGAGGATAGACCAGTGAGGGCGAGAGGTTGAAATTGAGCTGTAACTCTATCTGTGTGCTGGAGCGAATCAGAAAGTCTATCCCACCTTTCACCTGGGAATCACAGCTCTCTCTGTGCCCTGTCTGGTCACCATACCAACCACAGCCAGGCATCATGGGCTTAATTGGAGCCCAGGGCTCAGCGGCAGCTCAGGCACAGATAGAGAGTGAGGGGGAGAAGGACAGACATCAGCCATGGTCAAGTTATGGTGGCCATGCAGATCAAATCGAATTTCAGGCACTGCAGAGATGATACGGTCTTGAGGTAGCACTAAACATATTGGAGTCCAAGCCACCTCCGCAGTAATGCTTGGATTAGATTCCAGGATGAGGTTCACGGCATAGCTTTCGCTTTCTTTTCTGATCCCTGTGTGTGGTGTGGGGATTTAACACAAACACTGACACACTGTGATACGCCTCTGTAAACACAACCTGTGCCAGAATGTTTAGTATACAGAGCGTCAACAGAGGGGAGCCTACATGTATAGTCTTGATAAGAGATAAAGGGAAAATGACAGGTGTAGATGGGTAAATAGAAATACATTAATTGGCACTGTCCACTAGCAAGAAACAACATAAAGATAATTTAGAAGTGATTTGCTTGAAAAAAAAGTCGTTAAACTCTTAGAGTCATACAATTAAAGGAGGAGCAGTGTTGTACTGTATGTCAATGAGAATGCTATGCCAATATGACGGCATTTATTTACCGCAACTGCTAAATGAAATGATAATACATGCTGGTCACACCTGTTTAGTTGATGGCAATTAAAAGTAATGTCCACTGCAATCAGGTAATGTATTGATCATCAAGCTCAGCTTTGACAAGCCTTTGCACTGCTGCAACAGAGCAGTGTGTGGCACAAATAGTATGATCCAATTCTCTACAAAACAGATTAGAGCTGCTCAGCTGGCCAAAAGATCAGACAGTGGTTGGATTGGTAAAACCTTCAGCTGCAAAGTGTGCAACTGTGTCAGTGTGGAGAAGGGCATTCATTGAAAATAGCATCCCGACTCAGTGGACCTACTGGACCCTGGTTAAACAAAGTGAAGAGAGAGAAGAAGAATGATGGCCAGCACTGGTGGGGAGCGCCGGTGTCATGCCAGAACCAGAGCCGGGGTTCAGCAGCCTCTTTGGACATCATGGCAGAGGCAAAGAGACTGAAGAGGACACGGAGGAAGCTAGGAAAAGAAAAGGACAGTAGCCGAGCAAGAGTAAATCGCGGACGGGCTTTAACTTATTGGCGAGAGCGTCACGAAAAATAAAAGGCTGCAAGACGGATGCCGAGCTGGCCATCTGGCTGTTGGTCTAACATTAGTAAGTAATATCAGCTGGCCTGCTATGTCTTGTGTGGTTGGACTTGCTTGATGTTTGGCTGTGTGGACTCGCTAGTTTTTTATTATAAGAAATGTAGTCATAACAATGCACGTGTACATCTGTCCATATTTACGCCTGCTGCATATAGGTGAACTGCAATCCGAAACTGTAGGGGCGCTAAATCCCCAAAAAACCTTTCGGAATGTTGCTTTAAATGACTTTTGTAGGCTAATGATGGCACCAACTTAATTGTAAAATTGTATAATTTTCTGACATGTTTTTTGTTGATGTTTCCTGATGGTGTATACTGAGTTTCCAATAGCAGAATGGAGGCAAACCATATATATATATATATATATATATATATATATATATATAAAAGAAATGTATAAAGAGATTGACTGAAAGGAGAGATGAAACTGAGAGGGTGTGGGTAGTATTATGATGTTGGGTGATAGTGTTAGTCAAGTGGTCCCAGAGGCCCCGACGCTCCCTCACACTCAATTTCTCTGGCTATGTTTGTATATGATGACCCTTGACCTTGGCCCCTGGCAGATGTCTGAGATCACTCAGCTCTGTCTCTGATGCATCAGCTGAGGCCAGGACCTCACACACACACATACACACACACACACACACACACACACACACACACACACACACACACACACACACACACACACACACACACACACACACACACACACACACACACACACACAGAGATAGAGAGAGAGCATGACTCAGCGAGGCACAGGATATATTCTTCAAGACTATTCTTCTCCTGGTTATATACAACAACACTGATGGGCTTTACCCAGGCAATGAAGATGATAGACTGTGTGTGTCCCACTATGTTTATCTACCGCCGTCCAGCTACAGACTCCCACAGCCATCGGCATGCGCATGTACACACCACACACATCTGAATACACTCATAAAGTAGTCAGCTAGGCACACCTCTAATCATGGCCACCTCTGCCTTTTCATTTTCCAAGTTCAGTGGCCCATTGAGCCCCTACACACTAAATCACATCAACACTCTCTCCTCCATAAATGATCCACACACAAACATTCTCTCTGTCCTCCCTTCCTCATTTGGTTTCTTAAAAACATACTCAGACACACAACACACATACACATAAATATACAGACAGAGACACACTCAACCACAGCTGACGTGATAGTAGGCATAGCGTACTAAATCCAACACAGCTTGGGGTGGACTAAACATAGATGCATTGAGCATCTAGCCATGCCTTCCAGAGACGGAAGAGGTGTAACCCCCTATTCCAAAACCATAAAATGGTTATCCTCAGTCTGGCACAGAGCATATCTTTTTACACACTTCCTGCAGAAGCATTTCCAAACCACAGCAGCATGCAGGCCTGCCACACCAGCCTAGCTGATTGACTATTTCCCCCATATTTGTCACACCAGTGAGTCTGCTCATCAGTCACCTCAGCAAGCAGGCTGTGAGAATATTGAAGGTGGGGGGGGGGTGGGGGGTGCAAGGCAACAGCCACAGCATGGCAAAAAGTTCTTGCAGCATATAGGGCCTGGCAAAGGGAGACTTGCTCTTGAATGAAATCTACATGGTATGTACAGTTAGTACAGCAGTATACACAACTTTACTCCTCATTAGTTGCTCATATTTCTTTCAAATATCATATTTCTTTCAAATATCATATTCTGCGGGGTTTTCATTCTTTAAAGAGCGTAGGGGGAAAGGAGGCTGAAGGAGATCCCCTACTGTCACCCTGAGACCATGTTAAATATGTAAAGAATATTATACAAAACTTAAACGTGACACACATCCTTATTTGTGATGTAAGTCTCTAAGTCTGGTCTATGTATTCCCTCGTGTTAGCATGTGACATGCTTGGATATAACCATTGCTAATCTCAGCTGGAACCTGTTATGTACAGTACAGGCAGTGTAGGGAAATTTCCATGTAGATTACTGAATGTTTTTCCGCTGTGAATATATACCATGTGTCTCTCAGGACACTGGGTCAGCCCTGATGAAACACAGGGTTAAGAGAGACAGTGGGTTTTATATATTTAGAGGACCCCGGCATCCCCGCCCACACACACAAACATGGTCTGCTGCTCCTGCTGGAGCCCCACTGTCCTGCTCAGCAAAATTCTTGGAGGACAGTGAGACACTGCTGTTGCCAGTGTTGGCATTGTGATGAACTACTTCTAGAAGCAATCATGCGAATTTACATCATCCCTTGACATTTAGCCTCTAACTCCACGCACTATCAGTGTGGGGTGTCTTGTCTGTGTTGGGTTTGAGTGGGCATGTATGCATGTGTGTGTGTGCACGTGGAATTAAATATCTTTCCCTGACATTTAGCCTTGTCCACATGGCGCTCTGCAGGAAGAGGCAACATGGGAATGCCAATCTTGAAATCTTGCAACATATTATTTTTGTGTGTGTATTTGTGTGTGTGTGTATGTGTATGTGTATGTGTATGTGTGTGTGTGTGTGTGTGTGTGTGTGTGTGTGTGTGTGTGTGTGTGTGTGTGTGTGTTTATGTGTGTCTGTTTTTGTGCAACTGTGTCAGAATTGGAATACCCAGTTATTAAGGGGGAGGCCTGCCACTCATGTGTCTCCAGAGGATGAGGAGACCAGACACCATATAGGAGGGAAAGAGAAGGGAAAAGGCAGACTGAGGGGAGAAACAGAGAGAAGCACAACTAATGAAGGAGAGGGAGGGAGTGGTGAAAGTGTCAAGGCACCCATTGTATTGCTGGGCAGGAGCAGTAAAGACAAGCTAGTGGCCTCTGCAACTTTAAGATTGCCATTAAACTCTCGCCTTACTCGTGTTTATGGTTGGCTTTGTGTGTCAGAGGAGAAGGGGATCGTAAAGCAGGGCTTTGTCTGTCTGCCATCGATTTATTTCCTTCGTTAGGGTGATGACACTGCCTGGTTATGATGTCCTAGCACAGACTGTAATTACAGAGCACTTCTGTCTTTATTGATGTCACTTTGTTAGTTTAATTACGCTATATTGGGTTTTAGAGTCGCGGCAAGAGCAAAGCTATGATGTAGGGCAAATATCATCAATGGAACATCCTCTTTTGAAGATGTCGGGGGCAGAGAGTTGGTAGATAATTATTTCATAGACAGACATCTAAAATAGACCCTGTGCATCTCAACATCTACAAAGGCAAAGAGAAGGTAATCTGAAATTTAATGACAATTCCGTCTGTGTTATGACCAAAGTCAGAGGGAGGAGGCTGTGAATGTGATGAGGGCCTTAGTGGAAATGAAACACCTGGGTTCAACCTTGAGAGCGAGTGTTTACGCACCCACTCCCCAGGTGCTGGGGTTGACTGAGAGTCGCGCAGTATGAGAACCATTGGTGTGTCTGTGTGTGAGCACAGGTGTGTGTGTGTGTGCATACAGTGTATAGTATATGATGGGATTGGACCCAGGGGGAAGCAGTGCCACGTGAAGGTGACCCTTGAGGGGAAAAGGAGGGGGGATAGGCCACCTGCCTGCTGGCGGCAGTGGCAAAATGAGGGTGACAGCCATCCACCTGTCTGAGAACACTCTCATTCCAGACCCCATCTGCCTACCCCCTTTGGGATATCTCCTCCCCAGGGGACCCTGTGACCCTCGCTGTCGTCCAGTTGACCAGGCCTCCTGTCCACTGTCCCTACGGCCGGCTGAAACTGCCACCGCTCACCTCCGACCAGAGGCCACTCTGGGGCACTGTAATACAGTACAATACATTGGGGGCTCTGCAGCAGAAGTTGGCAGTTTTACTCTGTTTCTCCTTTTCTTGTTTTAAAGTGATACAAGCAACCAGACTGTACTATAAGTCTCCTGGCTTGGCTAAGTCATCACAGATAGCCAACAGGGAAGGCCTTTATTTGCTCTCTTTTTCCTCCCTTTCCGATGTTCTCCTAGCTGAAAACTCATCATGGTGTTCTGTAGCACAGATAATCGCTGGCCAACAACAGAGCAATTTGGCAACTCAAACAATGGTCACATATAGTGCACTGTCTATTTGTCACTTCTTTCTCTCTCTCTCTCTCTCTCTCTCTCTCTCTCTCTCTCTCCCTCTGTGCATGCAGCTGCCTGTGTTTCTTTCCATTGTAGAATGGAACACACACACAGAATTACATTATCTCGCCAACCAATCCACCCTATGGATAGATCTCTGTCAGACTGCAGTAAGGCAAAGCAGCAGCTTCCGTACATGAAAAGTGAAGCCAATGCAGTGCCTTAAACCTGAATTCTATCTAATTTCCAGCAGGGGGCCACTCCAGTGGCTCCAAAAAGAAGTCAGTTTCTATAGCAGTCTATGGGGAAATGCCCCTACTTCTGCATTTATTTATTAACTCAGTAAACATCTTACTAACACAGATTCAAGTCAATACAACATGATGTTCATTTTGTGAATGATGGCCCCATTTCTTTTAAAATGTATGATAAAACAGGGGATGCTTTAGGTGCGTGGCTACACGTTGACCTGTCAATCGTGATAGAGGCTTAGCAATGCTTATCCATGGCCCTGTGTACATTAAAATAGACGTGAACTTGTTTTTTGGTGTTGCCCATGTTTCATCAAAAACGTTGATCCTCTCAAAGTGTTTTCACTTAATCAAAGTTATATGGAACACTTTGGTAGCCTAGAAATGTCTTGTTAAGCATTCTGTCAACCATGGAAGTTAGCTAGCGCTAGCTTTATGCGTCATCCTCCCCAGCTCAGCCTTTTTGTTCTTATATATAGTCAGTTCTTGCTCCAAAATACCAAGATGGTGACGGCCAAAATCCTGGCTTCAAAACAGCAGTTCACAAACCAATGGGTGACACCACCGATGCAACATCCATTCTTTTTACAGTCTATAAAAAAGGCCTATCCCTGTCTCCTATTGCTGCAGGCCTGTGGCCTGGACCTAGGGCTGTGTTTGCACATTCTCTATTGGCTTCAACCATATAACGGAGTGAGGTCTGTGTGGAAAAGACCCACCACACTTCTGACATGTCTTCTGATCTCCAACAGTCCTCCAGGGCTGACAGGCCCACTGTACTGCAGAGGAAATTATGCTCTGCTCCAGCAAAGTAGCAAAAATACAGAGACAGAGAAAGTGTGATGGAGGGATGGATGGAACGAGCAAAAAAGAAGGGGATTTGAGAGATGGAGAGAAAGGGGATGCAGAGATATGGAGCATACTTAAGATAAAGAGAAACATTAGGTATTTGCTCTTGCGTGTAAGAAAAATACTGACTTGCTAGAAAATGGTGTGCCCACAGTAAGCAAATCTAATTTAGAGAAACTCACAAAGGTTTGTAATTAAGGAAAGTTGGGGCTTAGAGTAGCACCTAGGAGCTGGATTTCTGTCCTCTCAGGCTATCAGAGCTCTCTTCATGTTCTGCATGATTGCCTGTTGATTCGCAGCATATTGGTGTTGCCCTGGCTACCTCCTAGGAAAAAGACACAATAATACTACCTTTTCATGGCAGACATCACAGGCAGAACCTGAATAACTGCTCTGCTCTCTAGGTAGGTGAGAGGTCCTTTCTTGCTTTTTTTACTTTTTTCAGTTGTAAAAAGTTGAAAAAGACATGAGGGGCCCTCTGAAGATATAGCCAAGATGAGCCAGGAAAGTGGCCAGTGAGTGCCAAACTGGAAGTTGTTGAATCAAATAATTAAAAAAACAAGAGCAATAGATTGATTACAAAGGAAATATGCAAAGTAAGTAAAAATTGGATGGGTGAAGAAATCAAAGTAAAACAAAAGTTTAGAATTGGTAGAATGAGTTAATTAATTAAGTTTGGTTTTAAAATGTATGGTGGGTCCCAGTTGGCCCATTATTTGATGGTGAGCTGGAAGTCAGGTGAAGGTGGAGAACGGTAGTGAATAAGGTGCTTGAGAGGGTGTTGGAAGCAGAAGAGAGCTGTGCTTTGATGCTTTAAAGGTGCCAGCACACCAAGGAGATCGTCTGCCGTGAGCGTCCGTCGCTCTAGTTATTGCAGTGCATCACGCACCGTCGCTACTCGTCAACCATAATTGGCTTCTTTTCAGCACAATTCAACATGTTGAAGTGGCGTCTGAGATGTTGGTGAGAGGAATCCCTCTGATTGACTACGCAGCTTAAGCGAATTAGTGCATGAGAAGAAAAACAAAAGGGAAGAAGTCGAGAGGGCACACACAGAAGGCTCTTCTAATTTTTCCTCTTCATCTAATCTGATCAATCCAATTGAGCTGTTAAAACTGGCCAAAAATGACGTTCAAATGTTCCTTGTAAAAAAACACAAGGGTTTGAGCTATTGGAATATCTATTTGCACATAATGACCATACGAGGGCAAATGTACAATGATATACAGTACATTACTAAGATTCAAGATTGTGTGTATCATAGCAACTGTGAATATCCAGTTTCCATTTTTGAATGACAAATAGATTACTGCCACCTACTGCTAGCATGGAGAGTTATTTCCTTATTACGCAGACACCGAATGTACAGTACGTGCTAGTTGGCCGTCGACTGTAGTATTTGTGGTGTGTTCAAGTGCAACGTTGTGGCCAAGACAGAGGAGATGTGAGGTGACGCCATAGTTGGGCTTCGTCGCCACTAGTTCTTTGTCATCTGCCTGGTGTGTCAGGGCCTTAAGAGTAAATGCATCAGTGGTGTTGTTTCTGGCCATTAGCATGCCTCTGGCCATTTAACATGCCTAGGGCCCGACCTCATTATTGAAAGAGAGAAACACACACTTACATTCTCGCACATGCACAAGCATGTACTCGCATACATTGAAATAATTACACATGCACACAGTACAGAGGATGCTGACAAAATCAGCTCGTGTTTTACAGCAACCCTACTCGTGAGGAAACTCAAAACCCAATTAGACCAGGACACATTTCTGGGGATTCCTTTGACTACCACTGTTATCCGGCCTCCTGTCTCTGTGAAACACCAGAGTGCGAAAATTGAATAGTTGTTGCCATCCTTACTCTAACTCAAATACTCTATATTCCAGATGATTGTTGCTTTAGACAGGAACGAATGGTCTGACCAAATTCTAGCTTCATTAGGAAAACTGAGGCAGCAGTGCATGTGGAGTCCGCAACCGACGGCAGTATTGTGTTGACTTTTTGTTACAGCTCAATCCATCTATTACCATACATCTGCAGATCTACACTTGTGATTAAAAAAGATAAACAAACTACTCTCATATATCTTTGCTTATCACAAAAAGCTTAACTGTCTCCCACAACAATAGCATTAGTGCGCGCTTTGGCCAAAGGCAAGAGACAGTAATTGATAGTAATAGGGTTTACCACAGGAAGGCAGGAGGCGCAGACAGGGAAAGGCACACTGACAGACAGAAAAAGGGAGAATGTGTATGAGCAGCGGGAGATGGGAGAAAAATGGTAAGAGCGGAAAAATGGAGTCTGAACGAGAGAAAAGGAAGGTAAGGGGTGGTGAGAGGGTTAGGAGGATGGAGGGTGACGAGGAGGAGTGGGAAGGTTGGTCTCATTACTATTAGACCTTCTCTCTCCCTGCAGGCTCAGGTGACCCCAGCTCTCTAGCCCTCTGCCTTGCACACCACTAATCATTTGGTTTTAATCACCGGGATATTCTCCCCCTTTGCCCCTCCCCCACTTCTCCTCCCCTCTCTTCATGCCCTACTGTGCGCCCTAGCCTTTGCCAAGGTCCAGCTAATTTTATTCTAATTGGCCATAGCCTGGGCTGGGACCGATCTGCCTCATTGTCCTCATCCATCCGTCCATCCTGTCTCTGTTCCACTCCCCGTCCTTTCTGTGTTTCCTCTGTCTCTCTCCCTCTCTCTTGCTGCCTTCATAACTTTACGCCTGCACTTGTTTCTTCGTCTCCCCACTGCCTCCTCTCTCCGCCTCATCTCTCTTTCACCTCTAATTTTTCTCTTTACTCATACAGTATGCTGCCGCGGCGGCTCCCTCTCCCTGTCTGTCTTTCATGCCGTTCGTTGACATCATAGTTGTGCAAGCGCTTTCCAATTTCTGTTCTTCCTCTCCTGTTGACCTTACATTCCACTAGACAAAACAAATAGCCTTGATGTTGTCTGCCAACAAAAAGCTTCGTGTGACTGCCTTGATCTGCACACAATGGCATGAAAGAGAAACGTGAAGCTGTTCAATTAGGTAAACCTGATTGCTGAAGTCAGTCTGATGTTCTCTCTCTTTTTATGTAGGAGTAAGAAGACTGTGCGTCAAATGATGACTGAAAAAAATGAGTGTGCTGTATGAAGAACAAAGGGTGATAAGATGCCCGCTGGCCAAAAAGCACACAGAATCGGAATGAAAACAGACAGTCCAGGGAACTAGCTGTCTTTCTCATAGGCTTGTGTGAGCACAGTAGAAATTGTTAAATTACAGCAAAGCAAACAAGACCTCTCTGAAATTGTATGTATGCTATTTTACTTTATGTCACGTTTGCGCATGATTTATGCGAGAGAGAATGTCTGGGGGTTGATTTTGGTCGTGCTCATTTAGCTCTTCTCAAGTCGTGTCATTAGTGTTAAATCATTTGAAGTCAGGAATTCAAAAATATTCCAAAAAGGACGTCTTATTAAGTATCCACATATTAAATATTTATAGCTGCTAGCTAACTGGCCTGTTGACAAAGCTCTGAACACCGAAGCCAAATCTCACTATGCTGGTCATCATGGCTAACTTTACCTGTCGCTGCAAGCAAAAAAGGAGAGAGGAAGATGGAAATCCTGCATTACAATCACACGCTACAAATCCTCTACTTTCTTTTTCTCCTCCGGATCAACAGCTCCAATAAATTTTCATTACACCTGTGTGAAGCGCTTCAAATAGAGCCACAGAAGCAGAAACTAATTACTTTCTAATTTATTGACTAATGGCCACAGCCCTGGGAGACAGCTGCAATTGTTCTAACAGTCCTGCTGCTCCGACTGCACTCAGGTCCACTTTAGATTCATAACCAAAATAATTTATCATTACAAGCACATTAAATTGAACCGTATAGACCATAATAGTGGTAATTTATATCATTTTGTTGTTAGGGATGCTTTTCCCTCCCCTGTCTTGAAAGCATGCAATCTTTGCGATAGGATTCATCTCCAGCCAGTCGTTCTATGTGGCAGGTTCACTTTGTTCTTCAAAGACCTCTTTGTTTTGTGCCTCATCACCATTTGTTCGGGCTTACAGTAGAAAGGAGACAGAAATGTGTGGCCTTAACAAAGCCTGAGAGGAAGATTCTGTGTTACATATAGCATGCATAATGGCAAAGCTAGAAGACTTCTTTCATTGCCTGCATGTCTTATGTACAGGGCATGATCAAAACACCAACATGAAAAGCAGATAAGCTAGCTCTTTACTGAAGTAAACTTTTTGTCATGATTCAGGTTCCATCATCCCTTCGTCAGCCAGGCAAAATCTATGCTGATGATATATTAATTTACAGCAATTGCCTTTATCTCATTATGCATCTCTTTCTTGATTGGAACAATGCCTTCCAGGATGTCAATGTCTCTATCAACAGGGCACAAATGGTCACCCAGTGGTTTGAACAGCGTGATAACAACATTAGCCATGTGTCAAGGCTTCCTTAATCACCACCGAGGATGCCATTTGCGCATTGATGGGATATTCAGGAGCAAAGTATGAGATGGCATTTTCCGTCATTAAGATGGAAGACCCATATGATCATGCAAATTCATTATGTAAGCAGTGATTAGCGTTGACCTTGCCCTCTACGAGGTGAGTGGTCTGAAACAATGCCAGAAAAAGCATCTCATGTCTACAGAGCCAGGATGTGGCCAGTATATACAATACAATACAATACAATATGTGTATTCAAAAACTGACACCTTTTGAGTTCATTGTGGTGGAGTTTAAGCAAAACATAAATTCAGTCGTATTGAGTCATCACACAACACAATGTTCAGCTTCTTCATGTTGGTGTTTCTGTTTTTTATTCTACCTTTTAAGCAAAAGAAAAAATATCCTCGAGGTTTCAGAGTTTAGCCAGATTTCAGCAGAAAGACCATTGGATGCATGGGAGGAATTCCAACCTCCCACGGCAACAACAACCGATCCAACCATGTTGATAGTACCAACATTGTATTGTGTTGTGTTAGTAAAAGCTTAGTTGACAGTGTGGCCCTGAGGGAGGGTCTGAACAGTAACAGTCTGTCTCCGTGGGAGGCAACCTCCATTCACACCTCCCTGTGCACAGACATGCCAACTGCTCAAATTTACACTTCTACCATTCTTTTGAACTTTAAAAGCCACATACAGCAAAACCGCAAAATTACAAAATTCAACTGTAGTTTGCCATCCGTAAGAACAATGCAACCTTTTCCCTGCAGTTTCCTGTGCTCATGCACTGTGTGCCTATTCTTACAACCTGATAAGTGACTGAAAAGTTTACGAAATAGGTCTTAACATGTTATGGCCTGGCTGTAAATCTTCCTTCATGGCTTCTGTAAAAAGAGCAACACACAGAGGCAGCTCAAACGGGCTTAAGTATCCATAGCAACAATATTAGTGAATCACCAATGAGCCTAATAAATGCAAGATGTAAAGTTTCTACCTGAAAGGGACGTGGAGGGTGGAGCCTGGCAATTATTTCTATTTTTATTTAATCACAACCACAAACATACACACTCATAAATTGAAAAACACATATAGGCTCACAACTGCCACTCTCCACCCTCCCTTTTTCAGACTCTCTCTGTGTCCTCCTCTTTAGACATTCAAGCTTTCACAGGCTGATCAATAGAATCCAGCAGGCCACAAATACAGAAAAGAGGGTGTGTGGAAGGGGGGGGGGCCCATGGGAGAGACAATAAGGACATTGAGAATAAAACAGAGACCGGAGACACACAAACAGATACACACACAAACACATACACACAACCCGTCCTATATTCCCTAGCCAAGTGGTGACGTCAGCCTCCTGTTTAAGACACAGCCCACCTAATGGAGCATAGCCAAGGCACGATATTTGTGTTTGTGTGTGTAAGTATGTGTATGTGTGAAATAATGTTGGAGTGAGAGAGTTTATACCCGCTACAGCAGAGCCAAGGGAAGGACACACCACCACAGTGGAACACACACAAAGTCAAGCACGATAGCCATTAAATCAAAAGCAATCTCTCTGCTCCTGGCAATTCATACTCAGAGTGCTCTCACACACGCATGTACCCGGTACATACTGTACACACACACACACACACAAAACTGACAAATACCAATATCCAATAAACTGCATTACTATTAGGTTACTTTGAAAGTGTGGAAAGAAATGAGGGTGGAAATGAATGACATTCCGACAGTACATCCTCTCCAAACTTGAACAAAATGTGTCAGCAGTGGGAGTATAAAATCTCTGAATGAGAGTTTTTTGGCATAGAAGATATGGAGAAAAATCTATTTCAGGGCCAAGTGTGGTGCCAAGGACATCCAGAAGGGCATAGCTCTGTTGATCTGTTCATATCAATTTGCTCCCTCCTGCAGACGGAGAATGCCACAGCGTGCAGCGCTGCATCTTTAAGGAATATCGCCCAGATAACGGTGCCATAAAACACATCATTTTACAGTCAAACCATCTCTGTCTCAAATGCACTTGGAGCGGAAGCCATTTTCAAGCAACATAAAGTTTAACATGGCGCTACATCTGCCGAGCCGCTAGCTTCCACGCTACATGGGACTGGGCGATTTAATTAGGGGACATGGAATTGTGTTGTGTGGTACTGCAATGAGCCCCACCCTCTCTATCCATACCTCCTGAACCTGCCGTCAGCTCTGGAAGTGTAGAGTGAATACTTACAGTATTTAAGATGCACTCTGACCAATAGTTGAAAAGTTTGCCGCAACTGTGTCATTAAACACTGTGATAATTCACAGCATTATGGCACAAAGTCCCTCCATGGGTGTGATTATACAGATGAGCAGCTAGTTTATATCAGCCTTCCAATTTCAATTTCTAAATGGTACAAAATATCACGATTTCTATCACTTTAACCTCCATGATTATGTGACAATGTTAAACATCATGAATATTTTAGATATAGCTATAGTCATGGCCCATAATGATGTTATAACAGAATATTGCTGCTCCAAAATAGTTAATATTGAGGTATTTGTGCCCATCCAACTATCTTGTCTATGCGGAATACAACATTTCAACCATCTTGAATTTTCTACATGAATAAGTATTGAAAATAAACCCATTCAAAGGCTAGATAAATTTCACAGAAATCGTAGCAAATACCTTGAAAATAAAGTAGAGATATAGATGAGCTGCTTTAATAGCCATTAGTCAACTGAGAAGTGACTTTCCCCCAGCTGAGATAACTTTTTGAACAATAATGTCTCCCTTGAAAAGTCATAAAGAAAATGTCTTTTAAAGTTTCCTGGTTCTAATGGAGCCTCCCTCCACTTAGCATTTCAACTAACTGAGTAAGAAGGGACCAGATCACTAATGCATCCTAATTCAGACAGTATGGATTACAGATTGTCAAGGGCAAAAGTTTGATTTTTGCCCTAACCATGCGCCAGCAGGCTCCCAATATAAATGTAATGGATCAATGTTGATAGAGGGTTGAGAATTGTGAGGGACCGTACCACTTTCTATTGTATATATTACCATGAACAATTGGGATCACTGTGCTCTGTGGACCCTTACTAACTGCCAAATGATATATGCACAGCCTAAAAAGAAAAAGTGTCAGGTGTTTAGACTACTGAAAACACTGCTTCGTAACACCATAAAAACATTTGAAAACCAGACACAGAGTTACTTGTTACCCAAAAAGCAAGCACTGTGACACATCCTCAAATGCCAGAAGAAGAAGAAATGTCAATCTTGGCTTTGTTTTATTTCTCTATAGGAGATTGTGGGCCACAACATAAGTTCCTTAGTGGTAATCCAGATAAAGATGTGACGTGTGGGGTTGTGTTTGAGAGGGGATTGGCCAGATGGAGACACAAAAGCAAAAGTTCAATTGTTGTTCAATTTGTTTGCCTTAATTACTTGGAAATGTGTGAAAGCATTTACTTCTAAAAATCCTGTGTTAAATTCTCTGCTGGGATAATGGAGCTTCAGGGAGGGAGGGGCGATTGGTTGGGCAGAGTGCCTTTTAAATGGCTCACCCTTTGTTTCTAAACACAACACTCAGTATGCCTGCTAGCCTGTCCCTGAGTCTCTATTGCAGGGTGTGTAGGTAATAAGGCCCTCCTGTAGTGCTATGCTCCACTCCTCTGTTGGTGCAGAAAAGCGCACCCCCGCCACGCTCTGACATTCTGACAGATAGGAGCCGCGGAAAGCATATGGCCAACGTGGCAATGGCTCCGACGCCCTCCAAACTGTCGTAGGGCTCAGGCATAATGAGCGGTAGAGAGATGAGCCCAAGTCTTACACATAGGAGACATTAGTCATCACACTTTTCCTCATCTGCCACAGATCAGCTGGAAAATGAAAAAAAAAACTCTTACTTCGTATAAGAGTCAAGATATCCCATGAATTTGTGACTTTACAGAAGAAAGCCATGTAGTTTAGCCTGGCAGAGCCAGACAGGAAGTCTGTGTGAGAGTGCAGATCTAGGATGACTGCCACAGACATTGGTTTTATGAAACAATGTGAGTTCTTGCAGATACATGGAATAATTAAAATTTGCTGGTTGACTGGTTTGGCTGCATTTTCCATGTGCCACAACATGGAGTCAAGTGGCAGACAGTCAGGGTAGAAACAAAGAGGGATGCCATTGACTGAGGCAGGAGTGAGTGATGGTGTGTTGGGCCAGCAAGTGGTCGCTATTCCTGTCAACTGTCAATGCTGTTAGTATCTAGAAGCTGAAAGCTACAGCGACGAGACATGATTTCAGATAAGGTGCCCATCCAGCCATGCCCTCGACATGGCCTCCCTATGGCCCAAGTTCCTCTGCCAGTCGCCTTCCTTTTCTGTCTGGCCTCTTATCCCTGACTGTCTAGACATCTCCCAGCACGCGATCCCTCACCCCAGCCAACCCGGACTGTTCTCAACTCTTCTGCTTTCTCTCTGCTCTACACTGCGTCACAACACTGGCTGGCTGGAGGGGTGAGGAAGGCTACTGAAAAGGACAGAACAATGCCAGGCAGTTCTCTCTCACTCTCATTCAAGTCATTCACTGGAAGGCTCAGAAAATGCTGCTCAGCATTGCGTTTCAATCCTTCTGCAAGAGCAATGCTGTTATACTATTATCACAATCCAAGACTTGGCTAAAACCTATCAGACAGTCTCGAGGGTTGACTGTAATTGTGAACAATTGTAATGAGGCAGCCTGCACCAATCACTCAATGATGTAGACGCACCTCTGAAAAACAAAAATAACAATTGAAAGTACTTCAGACACTTTTTGTATGCGGAGAGGCAAATGAATGAGAACAATGAGCAAGCCAAGAGGCAATTATAGAGCGGATGGCGTCGGGAAGAGACTGATCTGCTGGTGGCAGTGAAACCACCTGAGTGCCTGTGTTCTGAAGCTCAGGCTGTCAGTTAAAAACAAGAGTGCATGTGAGAGAAGCCACAAAGTGTATGTCTACATTTTCTACTTCTAAATTTCCCTTTGTTCAGCCTCCGTACCCTCGTTGCCCAACAGGTGGAGCGTGGAAACCATACATTCATACTAACGCAAATCCCTTTACCCTGACCTGCTTCAGTAAAAGAAGGCAGGGGTTGCAATGCATCAACGTTGCTTCCCTATGCACAAAGCAAAAGCCTCACACCCATGACTGATCTCTATTAAATTACACGGATTAAATCAGAGATCCTTAATTAGGCCCCAATAAAAGCGTCATGTGGCTTTTGAAACCTCTGAGCATGCCGTGATTGGATAAAAATGTGAAAACATACTAAATGAAATTGGTTTACCGCTGAGTGTGCGCCCCATGACTCTTGAGTGTAGCATGGGGAAATAGAGTGAGGGGAAATAAGTAAGAGTGAGAAAGAAGAGAGACACAGATGCAGAGAAAGAGCGAGAGGGGAGTCTCAGGGCGAGTCACACCTCTTTGCCTCAGAAAAGCTCTTAAATTCCATGTGTGACCTAAGGGAGAGAGCTCTAAAGATTCAACCTAAGATTCCATGATACAGAATCTGACTGTTTTGAAGCAGTGAGCTAATACAGTCTGCCACAAGCCACACAGAGGAGAGCTACAGGCATGACACAAGGCTCCTGGAGAAGAGCCAATCTTTGCATATATACGTATGTGCATACAGAACACAAACCTACACATACACACTTATTAACACTCAAGCACACACATCTGGGACTTGCTGCTCTCTAAAATCTGGAGCGTGATTCCTCCCTGCTCCTCTGGACCCTTGCATCTCCTGGTGTCAGGACGGCCAAAAGCTTTTAAGTGCTTTAAACTCATAATAACCCTAATGCTTAGTCCCCCTGTGAGCGCTGTGTTTGTCTGTAAGAAAATTAAATGCAATTGAAATAGATGCAAAAATGGGGGGTGTTCAGACATTTGGGGGTTGCTGGGGATTAGGCTCCCAGGACGTGTTATGCGGCGACAGGAAAAGTTACAGAGTAGCACAGCACACACTGGGCTCTTTGTTTTGCCCTCTTCTCCTCTTGCACATTGGCTTGTTATGTTGTTTGTGATGTTTCTATTTTCGAAAACATGGGGATTGAAAAAAAAAAAGTGCAGATCCACTGCCACAATGCATAGCAGGGAATAGTAAGCGCACAAACAAAAAACAGCCTACAACCACCTTCCAACTCGCCACTAATCCTCTCATGCCCTAATTGTGGGTGCAGTCACCCCAGATTCATTTCTTCGGGGACAGAGAGAGAAAACGAGAGCTAAGGCTCTGGCTGAGAACAGACCACCCTGTCTTCCCCTAAAAATGATTCTCTCTGCCAGAGGACGCCAGAAACGGTAGGTGGTACTCTCTCTCCATTACATTTCACTTTTATCTCACTTCCCCTTTGCCTCTCCATCTTCCTGTCATTTCTAGCTCTCTCTTCTCTCCCTCTCCTCTTTCTACTGTAAACCGCCTAAGGTGATAATGGATTGTGATGGTGGTGGGTGGGGAAGGCGAATCCCTGTCTTTGTTTTCTTAAAATAGGTTTAATACAATTACCCAAAACATTTGAGAAATGGCCGTGTGATTGTTACAATGGTATAAAATAAATCCTCACACCAGCATTGAGGTAAACATTTTGGTCACCAATTAAAATCTGAGTGGCTTGCTACACACTGGTGGATTACTCTCCTTGGTGGTTAGAGCTGGTAGGTTGCATCAATCGTCCCAGGTCTGCATATCAGGGAAATCACACTCACTAGAGACACATTAAAACAGGCTATTAAACTCTTTGGCATTTGATTTCTTTCAATCAAAGAGGCCATCAGTCAACTGAGCAGGATCCCACACCACAGGCCTCCGAAGAAGATGCTAGAAAGGAGCCAGCGACTGGTGGCTGGCTGCGTTTTGTCTGAACAGTGTTGCTACTGTTGGGAAGGCTGCATTGGAGCGGGGCCATGCAAACCTTTACAGCAGCCCTCTATTTTCCTGTCTGGTTTTCTCTCTCTCTCTCGCTCTCTCTCTCTTTCTCTCTCTCTCTCCCTCTCAATGTGTCTATGTGTCTGTCTCATACTCTCCTCTCTTTCAGGCACAAAACCAAGGCGCACATTAGGTGCTGGTGCTGCACATTGTGATGCTTGGCTGTCACTGTATCATTGTCTGGTGACATAAAGCACCGTAAAGCACTGAGCAGTGATGAAGTGGAGAGGTTTTAAACCTGTGCTCACTGGCACATTTCTTGCCTTTCAACCAATGTCATTTGGGGAGTGTCACCATCCCACTGTGAAAGTGGCCAATGCCCGCTCCCCACCCAAAACACTGAAAAGAGAAAAGAGAGAGAGAGAGAGAGAGAGAGAGAGAGAAAGAGAGAGAGAGAGAGAGAGAGAGAGAGAGAGCTTCCTCCTTGGCAGTACTTGCTCCATTATTCTGCTGGAGGCTTGATTAGACAGAGGGGGTAATTTACGAGCCACTTCATTGCCAATTCACGGGCACATCACCTGTAAATAATTGAAACCCTTCATGTCCATTCCGACATAATCATATCGCTATCATGTTAATGTATCCAGCAGTGCTTTCCTTTGGGTCAGGCGCAGGACTACTTTAAATCTTAGATGACCTATCTCCATAACTCCCCCGAGCACCACAATTGAGCAAACACAAAGAAGGACTGCTCTGAGAAATGATGAAAAATGTAACATACAGTAAACAAATACAAGACCTGTCAGCAAGGCAGCGGTGGGTTGCAGGTGGAGGTCACTCATTTTGCACTGGCTTGTTAATTATCTTTACTCATGATGTGGATAGGGGAGATTCATCATCTTCTTATTCATTCATCTTGTTCAGAGCTCAATCAGTCAAGCAGTGATGTAAAAAAGTCTGCAGGATTTGGATGGTAGTAACTATAACAATGAGTTAAGGGAGACAAGGAGGACGAGAGAAATCAAACCCTTTGCTTTTAATTGTAGGGAATTGTACCACCATGGGAATTGTCTCACTCAAACACTTTTAATTATACGAGTGTTCAAAAAAAAACTTGATATGAAATTGATAGCTATTTTTCTTACTTCATTTAAAAAAAGTTATGAATATTAATTACCCAATCTGAAACGGTTCTCACCTTTCCTTCTGCGCACTCATCTCAAATGCGACAAAAAAAGATTTGAATAATTTATCAATTGACTTATATTTGAATTGATGAATTCACTGATGCAAAATTAATAGATGGCTATCCTCCACATTCCACCCACTCCATCCTCTCCTCTCTTTAATGAAGCATTTAAAGTAGTAAGGTTCTGGGTGTGGAGGGCTGTGCTGTCTATCTAATACAAATCTATGGTAATGAAGATGTCTCATCAGAATCAACAGGATAACCATCTTCCAGAATAACCCAGAGTGTTTCATGCACAGTGAGCCAGTGAAACAAACTGTGCCAGTCAACCAGAAGGATGAAGGGCAAAGGTCAAGTAAATAAGGGTGCTTGTGTATGTGTGTGATCCACAAAGCAGGCCTGGGTGTAGAACGCACATAGCAAGCCAGTCTGCTACTCTTTCTTGGTCGATAAATAATGAAGATGTGCAAGGGGTCAGTCCTGCCATTTGCTGTTTTAACACACTGAATGGTGCCACTGGCAACTCATCATCCGCTGTACTTCCTGTACTGTGAAGCTCAGCTGGGGCGAAGAAATGGGACAGAATGTGTGCCAGTGTGTGTGTGTGTGTGTGTGTGTGTGTGTGTGTGTGTGTGTGTGTGTGTGTGTGTGTGTGTGTGTGTGTGTGTGTTCGTGTGCACCCATATCGTGCCTGTTCTTTGCTAGTGATTCACCCAGCTCTCTGGCAGCTATACAGGACCTATTTTCTCCTTCTCTTTACATAACAGCAAACGGTATCACTAAAGCCGTGTGTCCTGTCCTATCTCCTCCTCCTCTTGTTCCTCTACCACTTCCTGTTCTTCCTTCCCTCATTCTCCACCTTCCTGTATATGTGGGAGCTTTTACTGTAAACCGTGCATCGCTCCCTGATGCTATAGTGCCACCCATGGCAGTGTATAGTGACCAGTCCGGAACAGGCATTCTCGGACCACACCCAAATCAGAGTGGTAGACCAGATTCCAGGGTATGGCATAGAGAGGTGCGTGGGACGAGAGGCTGTTTTTAACTAAAATGCCCCCTAGAGCTTTCAAAAGGCCTAGGATCCGGGATCCGCTACACCATATGCCTACAGGACAGCACCCAACTGGGCACAGGGGCGTGACGGGCTGAAAATAGGGACTCGCAGTCACAATCCTCACCGTAGAAGCCAACATACGGCCACTCGGCACAAACAGAGCAGAGTGACGAGGTGGAAGAGGACGGTACAAGAGGGGGTGGAGAGCAGAGGGGGGTTGAAAATAGAAAATCAAGGGGATGAAGGGAGAGGAGCTGAAGAGACTTTAGTTTGTAGGGAGGGATGAGTGTGAGAAATGAGGCAGGCAATGTGTCTGTGTGTTGAGAATGTCAGTGTGTGAGTAGGAGAGATGTGTAGGCAGGGTTTAGTGTCTGGACTGCTCAGTGACTCAGGTGTGAAACATATGTTAAGTGTGTGTGTGTGTGTGTGAGTGTGTGTGCGCGCGCGTGCGTGCGTACGTGCGTGCGTGCACGAAAGGGAGAGAGCCAGAGAAAGAGAGAGCAAAGTGAAGTGCTGGGTCGGTGCAGGGCTGGTCGTCTATGTGTCTAGGTGGCTGAGGGTGTGCTCTGCTGTGTCTATGGCCCGCTCCATGACAGCCAGCCCTGCACGCTGCTCACCGGTGCAGAAGCGCTAATTGAATTAAGTCTTTATTATCAGGCTGCAGAGGCAGCACTTCTCCCCATCTCGGCCCGCTTGGCTGACACTTTCTCCTTGAACACCTGCTTGACATCAACTTCCTCCTCTATTTATTTATCCCCTCTCTCCTGTGGCCAGCCACTGGCTGCACTCCTTACTCCCCACCACCTCCTCCTCCATATTGGCATACTGAGTGAGGCCAGGCCTGCTTGTGTTTCATGCTGCTTCTGTTATGTGTGCTGCGCAATACTCAGTAGCTTGTATAACCTTAGCATCCCAGAACTGAGTATCCTTTACTTCTGTGCCCCCTTTTTTTAAAAAGCTACACAGTCAACACAGGTAAAAACATACCTTACACTTCATTGTCTATTACCATACAAAAATGGACACGTAATAAAAAGGATTCATTCTTAGAGCTGATCCTGCCCTTCCTGGCCTTCAGAAGCAGCCCTGGTGAGTATAGAGGGAATAAAGGCGATAAAGCTAGATGATGTTCTATGTTCTATTGAATAGTCTCCAGTGGGCAAGCTGGCCAGGGTAATATACAGCAGCTGGGATGAGAACTAACATATATCTAGTCCCCTGTCCATTTCCACTAGCCTCAGGCTCAGGCTGCTTCCATGGGCTCGGCTTGGGCATTACTTTAGAGGACAGACAAACAAGAGGCACTATTAAGTTGGCTAGGAGTCTGAGGCCCAGGCACTCGGCCCAGCACTAGCTGTAATCTATTGACCGTTTGCATTCTCCCTCCCATGCCCCAAAACCACAGGACTTTTCTCTATCTGTCAGTTGAATCCATTGCTCACCTCGCTCCATCTCTATCTGCTGTTTACCCACTCTATTTTTCTCGTTTTTCTCTCCCTCGCCCAATGTCAGCTCAATCCCCATCTATTCCATCTTTCTCCCGCTCTTTCGTCGGTTTGCGTAAATCCTCTCACCCCTCACTTCTTCTTCTCTTCACCCCATCCATCACTATACCTCCCATCTCCATCTCTTCCGTTCTCTTCTGTTATCGACATGTTTCCATTTTCCAAACTGCTCTCGCTCCATCATATTCACTCTTCCTTCGATGGCTATTTTTCATTTTATCGCTTTCATTCACTCTTACCTCATGCTCTCTGGGTTCACCTCACTCATGTCCTCTCTGCTTTCCCTGGTGGGCTTTATTTCACCCAGCCCGCAAGGCCCCAGGTGGGCATAGCTGTCCTTGTCAGGGCTGTTGACTGGGTGGAAGCAGCGCAGCACAGTGTCCTCCAGCACCCGACAGAATGGGGCAGCCAGGGGAGAAGTGTCGCTATGCAACAAACTAAACTTTTACTCATGATGAGTTGGGAAAAAACAAAAGAAGAGAAGGACAGGCAGAGGAAAGAAATGAAGGAGAGCACACTAGTTCACCTCAACAAACAGTCTCTTCACATTTACTTGACATGTTGGCTTTTTCATAACTCTGGCTTGATTCAGTGCCATGTGTCCTACTGTCTTTGTTTCAATGCAATCTTATCTAACGCCTCTTTATCTTTTATGCCTTTGTCTCTGTTTATGTGCCTCTTTCTTTGTGCCTTCCCCCCTCTCCGACTTTTCCTTCTCTCTCTCTCTCTCTCTCTCTCTCTCTCTCTCTCTCTCTCTCTCTCACTCCTGCTGTTCCTGTCCTTTTCCACTCTCCTCTGAAACTCTGCCAGCCAACGAGTGCCACAAAGCATTAGGACCAAACACTATCAGACGCCCTTCTCGGGCACATCCTACACATCAGGCCTAGGGAGGTCTTATTCACTGTGGCAGACTCACCCATATACTACTTCTCTTATAAAAAAAGACACAAGCATAGTATACACAGGCACATTGTTTCTAATTCAAAACACATCCACACAGTTTCACCGCTAATTATGCATACACAGGCCCTCTCAATACATTCATAGATGCCTGCATATGTTCATCCACAATGCGTCTTTCAAATGTGTAGTCACGCATACGAAGAGTACATTTACGTATGTATACACGTGCAGAAACACAATCCCCTCTATCTATTTCACACACACACACACACACACACACACACACACACAGTCACACATACACACACATATCTACACAAATTCACAGGCTACTTACACAATAGCAAACACCACACACAATAGCAAACAAACAGTCATTAGTAGATTTCAGGCTGCCTCTCAGTTCTGCTCTACTCTGTTGTTGGTGTGCCCGCGCCTCTGGGGTGGCACCACTGCTGTAGGTTTTAATAAAAGCATTGTCTTTGGAAACTGTCTAAAGGGACTCGGTTTCATTTTGGAGTGCTGCTGCTGCTGCTGCTGTTGCTGTGGATGTGGATGTGGATGTGGGAGGAGAGAGGGCTATTGCGCTGGGACGTAGGGGCGGCTAGGTTCAGTGTCATTGCAGGGCCCTCCAAGGACTGGTGCTTATTGTTTGATAGTTTCAATATACAATGTGTGTGTGTGTGTGTGTGTGTGTGTGTGTGTGTGTGTGTGTGTGTGTGTGCGTGTGCGTGTTGTGTAGTCAAGTAAGCACATGTATACATTTCTATGTTCCAAACTTGCGTAGAAGTCAAAGCAAATGGCTGATAGCCCACCAATTCAACACTCCAACAGCTGTAACAAGTCTACCCTATGTTTTTGTATTTTATGCAAGACAGGAGTAACACAAATACAGAGCGATCTGGATGACAGGCGTAGAAGCACTCTCTCTGTTGTGTTTTGAGATGGGTTACTGTTAACCAGCCGTATAAAACAAACAGTAGAGAAAAGAAACACTAATGTGCGACTGTTACACTCATGAAACCGTGTTCCATTTATGGGATGCTCAGGATAACAAGCTATCTCTATACGACACACAGGTGTCCATTACCTCTTTGGGCTGACCAATTTGTGACATCCTCTACTCAATAGTTTCTCCATCTGTCAGCATAAAAACACCCCTGAAAAAGCCCCTCAAGGAGACATTTGTGTCATTTATGATGGACAACAAATGCCTGCTCTCAACAGGAGCACCATGTAACGCCCATGATGAGGTCAAATCAAATATTATTGTCTAGATTTGAAACCACGGTGTGTCTGTGCCTTCCCTCTGTTTTCACTCTCCTCCCACAGGCACCTTCAGATCCCATCAGCTGAAGCATCATGGACACAGCTTTAAAAAGGCAAATGGAAAGAATGAGTATGGCTATCTGGAAGGATGTAGGAGAGGAAAATCCTAATTGTCCCTTTAAGTGTGTTCCCTCCTGTGGAGTGAAGGTGCGGGGTAACGGCCATCTTAAATCACAACCTGGCTGTGGCCTTCATTAAAGCCATAATGCCAGGCTCTCCCTTTAATGGAAATGGAAGCCAGCGAGGCTGTGGGTGTAAATTAAAGTGTAAGGCCCGAGAAGGAAAAGATTTCCCCAGCTCTGACAGGTGCGGCCTGAATTAGCTGTAGTGCTGTTCAAGCAGTCAGCGGGAGAACACTGGTATTGATTTTAAGCACTGTTGCACTTCCTATCTTAAAGGGAATGTGTATTACTAGAGCTAGGCACATCAATCACTCAGCATTCCACCACTCTCCCCTGGCACGTTACAGATTTTAAAATGAAAAACAAAACAGAAACAGACCCAAATAAAAGACAGCACTGGCTGCACTGCTACTGTATGAGCCTGGCTGATGTGCATTAGCCTAGTAAAATACAATTGTGCATGCAAGTAATTGGTCCACTTCATCTCATCTTCCTTGTGTTGACAGGATGGCATTTCAATTCAGTGCATGTCCTGCATCGCGTGTCACATTGGTCAAACAGCTAGCGTCAGCTCCTTGAGCTCTGGCTGTGGCCCACTACCGTGTTTACGACCTGCATGTGTCAGAGTTGTTACATGCATGCGGTGCATCCATGCAGTGCAGTGCGTCGCCTTGTATGACCCTGCTGCTTATCTCTGCCTCCCATCATGCCCCACTGACCCTGTCTAGAGGCGCTGGCAGGGGCAGAATTAGCCTACTTAGCCTATTCCCCACAGGGGTCAACCCACACACAACAGACATGCAGATGGCACATCCACAATCAGATGCACAGAGCCCCACCCACATGCACCCGAAGCTGTGTGATGACAATTGATAAGGCAGCACTTAACCACAGGTGTCCCGAGTTTGAACTTTTAACCCATCACCTTGTGCAGAAAGCTTTTCATATAGAGGCCAGCCATCAATCATCTCCCATCAATCACATGCTGCACCCTTTCCCCCCCCTCAACCTCTCCTGGCCCCAACATCCATCACTACATTGTACCCTTTCACTGACATCTGGGAAAACACAAACACTTCAAAACCGCTCTCCCCACCTCTCTTGTCTAGAACACGCACACACGTGCGCACACACAGACACACGCGCACACACACACACACACACACAGTAAACGCACACATGGAATGTGATTTTGTGCTGTCACGTGATCTCAGGTACACACTGGGGGCTTCTTTCTGGTGACACATTTGCTGAGATATCAGCACCTGCACTGAGACATGACATGGGGTTGAAATCCCTGAGCACACAGGCAGCTAAGACCACTACGTAACAGTCAGCAAGTGGTGACTGTGGCCATGAGCATCCTGAGGACCATTTGACTAGAAAGTCACTGGATCAAAAGTCCCTCACATCTCACTCAAGTGTCATTTTTAGGCTGCCTTGTGCTGAAGGATGTGAGTGCTCTGACATTTATAATGCTCTAGCACCCTTCACAGTCTCTTTTTTTAAATCCTAAACCTTTTATATTTGTTCCTCGATGTCATTTACCATACTACTACAGCAAGATTACAGCACCTGCATGTTCTGGAGAGATTACTAAAGGTGAGTCTACTACCAACTATGCAGGCCACATCAAATACGCCTAATATTTGGTTTCATTTTTGGTTAGTTGGAGAGTAGAGGACATTCTTGATAATAAAAAAAAAAACAGGTGAGCTCAGTGCTCTTTTGGCCCACGCTCTATAATTACACCATAGAACATATTCTAATTGGCAGTGTCTTTATGCAAAACTATTATCAATGTCCCTCCGAGGCAGCTGAAGAGAAGAGGGGTGGGGAGAGGGACGAGAGGAGTGGGTTCTATGTCAGTGAGCCCAGGGTCCATTTACACACGGATGAGGACTGCTAATAATGCAAGCACAGCCAGTCCAGCTTGCAGAAAAAGAGAAAGAACGATTTAACATATTGAGCTGATTCCAAATGCATGAAAATGTAAACTTTAGTAAAGGGGACATTGTGTTCACTTTGCTGTAGCAGAGAAGTGATTGTGTGGTCTGACAGTCGAACAGTAAAAAAGAGGCCAAGGGTGTCAATTCCACAGCTGTCCATGATGAAGAGATTATGGAAAGCTACTCAAACAAAGAGGTGTCCACTACTGTCAAATGTAGAAAAATTCTATTACAAAGCCACATACATTATTAATGATTATCCTTCGTAGATGATACAATTACATCACAGTCAATGCTGCCATAAAACTCATTAATTTACAGACTAAAAAAAGCCAAGGAGAATGTGTTCTTCATTTGCACATTGACCAAATATTTGTACCTGCTTACATTTACAAAAATAAATGAATTGCAATGCTGGCACCCCTATTCTGTTTCAAATATTACAGTAGCTCTTGGCATTTAGTTCCACATGTGGGTGTAAAGTCTGACCCAGACAAACACCTCCAGCTTCAACAGCATTATTATTATTATTATTATTATTATTATTATTATTATAGGAACACATTAACATACCATTCAAAACAGATGCTGCACCAGTGCATGTTATGTTAATTGGCTCGCCAAAAGGCAATTATTAGTCAATATTAATATTCTATCATTTAACTGCAAACTGTAAACTTTTCTAAACAGCCATCAGCAGCCTGTAATATTAAACATCCTGCACTGAACTTGAAGGAGGTTGCAAGCTGTGCATAAGGAAAATGGTCTTGAAGAAGAAAATATGTAAAACTAAAAATGGAAATGTTGGCTCCCTGAATGTAATACTTTTAGGGCTATGAATCTTAACTAATGTTTTAAAAGAGGGCAGAAGTATAATTGTCTTACCTTGTTTTAGGGGATGTCGTTAGCCATTCTTCATGCTTTTCAAATGTTATCAAGTAAGCTGCGATCTCCTGTGAAAAAGAGAAGAGAGGAAGGGAGTGAGGCTTAGATATGTCATCTTTAATCACTGTTCTCTTGTGTTTGTAATACATCGGTGAGACTGCTTCATTGATATTCAGACAGTCTAACCAGCAGCACAAACACGGCAAAGACGGAAACAGGGGCAGCGCCGGGGAGCTCAGGCAGGTAAATGGAGACTGGTAAAAGTAAAGTGAAAGACAGAAGTGGAATGCAGCTGAGGTCAGATCATCTTCTGAGACCATCTTTGTTACCAAAGCTTTGATCAGGTTCTCCTCTGAGGACATCAAGGTGCTCTCAGAAAGATTGATGTCTCTGTGTTTGACAGTGAGCAGCTTTTAACATTTTTGGTCCGATCCTCCCCCAAATCCCTTTGATCTGCCCTTGACACTCCTCTATGGATCAATCCACTCTTTAACCTTTGAATAATAATTACACGCTAGTCTCACAATATTGACATGTGTGTATACTGCTACTTAAGAAAAGGGTTTAGAACCTTTGGAGTCAGTTGTGTACAAAGAGACGCTATAGACACTGAAGTAAAAAGAAAAGAAAAAAAGCCCAAACTGCCACCGGTATAAATAGAGATACTTCAAACACTTTCAGTTTCCCATGCTTGCCCTGCCTACTGCATCAGTCTGAGGGTAAGGGCGAACATGCTCGACCATACCCGGCCATTTTCTCACCAAACTAATGGGCAGAAATAAAAGCACTTTGGATGCTGGTAGACAACCTAATGATTACCAGCGACAGCCAGCAATTCACCCCTTCAGCAAGAACATTTGTCAGCTTCTCAGACTGTTAGAGAGAGCGAGACACAAGGATAGACCTGCTGCCATATTCCACAAAAATATATTTTTCAGTTTTTTAAGGATTTGCATCTCTCCTCATGTTGCAGTGTCAACAATCCTTTAAGTGTGAATATGTTGTTCAAATATTGTCTTGTTTGGTCTGCGATTGAGTTTGATAAAAGCCTCGTCCGGGGCTTTATGTTGTTACTTTGCCTGTGCACATGGGGCAATAATGTCTCCAAATACACCAGCTTTCTCTACAGAAGGATTTGGAATAATACGAGACATATGTGGCAGCACAAAGCGATCACAAAAACCGAGCCAGTGGTTTTTGCTTCCTTCTTTTCTTTTCACATGCACACACACCATCAACGATGCACCACTGCAAGGAGGCTCCCATTGGCTCATCAAGGCTGTGTCATAAGTGTGACCTGGCACAGAGACACAGCAAACTGGCCCATGGGGATGCTGCAGGGCGCTGCAGTGTGAGGGGTTCCCAGGCTGGCGAGGGTCCCAACAGAGAGAGGGTGGTAGCATGACTGGCACCCTTGCCTCCAGGTGCAGGCTGGGAGATAATGCTGCGTTGATTAACTTCCTGTTCTCCTGCCATAATGACCGGAGGCAGTAAAGCCATGACAAGATGGAGTCTTGAATTGAAAAAAAGATAGGAAGGGGATGAGGCTGTCAAGAGGAGCTCTAGGCTGCTCCTCTCCTTTATAACTTCTGCTGTATGACACAAAAAAAAAACAATAAAGCAATGAAAAGTATAACAATAGCCACATTCCGCAACCTTCTTGATGGAATGAACAAAAAAAACTTCTTCTGTAGAGAAAGTGTAATGTTAGCTGTGCCAACAACAATTACACTGTTCACAGGGAAAGACAAAATAAGGCTTCACTACTAGGGTCACAATAAAGTTACATCTCTGCATACATTTGTAAGTAAATGAGACTAATACGGCAGTGACTAGATTAATCCCTGCTATTCTGTGCTCATTTTGGGAGGGATAAACGGCAGCAGGAAGCTCCTTCAGCGACCTCTGTGCCTGTTAGCACATAGTCCCTTCCATCACTCTTGTCTTTAAAAACCAGCCACGGCCCCGGTCTCAGTGGCAGAGGATGAAATAGGGGGCCGCATGGTGTCGTATTTAAAAAAGTAGAAGTGAGCCTCTACCTCTGGCTCTTTGCGCACCCCTCCCTCTCTGAACAGATGCCAGGGATTATTCCAACCCCCCGACCAACCATAAAGGTGCAATAATCTTATGGCGAGGAAACAAACAAAAACAGACGTGCAGCCATTAAACAGCTGCAAAGAGACAAAGTTTGCATGGGCGGCATAATGAGAGGCTACTGGCGTTCAGGTTGAACAAACACGCTTGCGGGTTAGTGCAAGAGGAGTGGAAGGGGAAGCAGGCAAGCGGTGTGCTGAACACTGATGGTGCATCAAAGTCAAACCAGCAGCTGTCAATGGGCTCTGGACTCTATCTGCTGACCTCAGTGCCTCCGGCCTGCTCTCCTTCACTGGGGATATATTCAGAAGAGGCCCTCTGTACACACAGATTCTAACTCACTCTACCTCCTAGGTCAGAATCCTTCTCGTGGAAGGCTGTTTGTACTTCCGTCCTTTATGCCTCAGCCTCCCTCTGACATGATCTTAGCTGGGATTTTATCCCCAGGTGCTGTTGAAATATGCTGTAGCAGTAGGAGCTGTATTCTGCTTAAATTGAGGCAAACTCCCTTCCAAGCCAGATCTAAATAAATAAGAATCAGCGCAAGCTACCAGTGAACCAGAGAGTGAGTATGAGCAAGTCCTCCTCTAATTGACACGGTGGTTGCAAAAAAGAGGCCTTTCATTTTCCAGGGGAAAGAACAACCCGGAGCTGTTTGTTGTAACCCAGCCATCTCATTTGTTTCTTTTGTCTCTGTAAAAGCTGCGACACACTGTTAGCACAGGGGGCCGCCCCAGAACATGACGGAGCAGTCTAGCGGTTTCCGGGCTGATGGAGATGGAGAGCCAAGAGTGTTTGTGTGTGTGTGTGTTTCTGTCTTCCGTGTTACAATCAGAGGGCCTGATTACTGGTTACCTGCCTGGGCCTGGCACGTTATTAACATGCTCTTCAGGAGGTGTCACTGCTGTTCTCATCAGTGTGTCTCCCCTCTAGTTCTCTCCTCTCATATGCCCCACACACCTTTTCCAATCTGACACTCACTCACTCTCATTTCTTTTCTTTCCTTTCCCATAAGCGCTGAGGTGAAAAGGAAAGCCGCCATGAGAAAATTTTCATTTGGAGATGACTGGCTTTTACTGTCTCGCCTTTCAGATGATATTTCCACTCTTGAGGTACAACATTTTCTCCAGAGAGAATCAGCTTTTGAAATTTCTACCTATTTGAAATTGGAGATGACACTAACATATTCATCCCATTTCTCTTCTTTGCATCCAGGAAGGGGTGTGTGGAAGCAGAAGCAGTAAACTCTCAGAAAATAAACACTATTTGACCTGTCCCATATTGATTGTCTCAAAGTTAGTTGTCGTGACAATTTGCGGAGCGACTGTTTGTAGACTTGATAAGATTTTTAGTAGACCCTGACCCTTTCTTGCTGCACAGAAGTAAGTCAAACATAAAGCGTGTTTGATGGAGATATTCTACGGTAGATTCACTGTCCCGGGATGACCTGAGGCTAGATTGTTTTGCTGTTCCCTGTGATTCTCTCTCCCACTAGCAACTTTGATTTATGGGAGAAAAGAGAGGCGTTGAGAGGACCAACGCTCCAGCATTTGGCTGACAGACCTGATCACTTGAAACAACTGTCGCTGTTCCATTAGAAGGAGAGATAGGAGTCTTTTGGCATTATCTCAGGACACATCAGGCACCTGTCTCTAAACACCATCCATAACGTCTCTCCTCTCCTTCTGCATCCACGGTGCATTTCAGCTGACAGAAAATGAAAGGTGGGAACGATACAGGGCTGGGAGGAGAAAACCCTGAAGCACATTCCCTTCTGTGCCGCCCCTACATTAAAATACCAACAGTTACATCATTGTCTGAGAATTTAATCTTAGTTTTACTAGAAACATTATGTAAAAACATTAAGTAATGAGTCATTCTTTGTGAGACTAACCATTTAAATCTTCATCACCCAAAAGAAGGATTCAACAATTACAGCATATGTTTGTCCATTACAGTATTATTCCAGTTATACTGTTGCTCGAGTGACACTAATGAAAAGGCACTTAATGAATAGCTATATTAGAAACACTAACTTTAGCAACAGTATTGATTGAGGTAAAAGCTTGAGCTAATGAAATGAATATGAGAGAGCAGGAAGATGCAAAAGAATAGAAGGAGCAAGTCTGGGAGGAAAGAAGAAGAGTACAGCGCCTCCAGCCTGCCTTGTGGTGAAGTCTGGGGAACGCATCCTCAAAGCATTGACCTTGCACTGCACTTGAAAGCAGGAAGTGGATGAGAGGGGGCAGAGGGATGGATACGGTGAGAGGAGCCCTCCCTGATGACCTGGGTTTTGCTGTGGAGTACCAGGTCATCTGATATTTCCTCCAGGGCAGCCCAGGAAACCAACCTGCCCAGGGCAGGGCACAAATGGACTGGGGGGTGGGGGGGCTATCACAAGATTACACCAGAAAAAAATTCAAATGCAATTAGACACAGAAAAGAAAGAGACTGGCACTAAAGAAGGGATGGAGGAGGAGGGTGAGAGAGTTACTGAAAAGGGAGAGGATAATCAAAAAGGAGCGAGGAGGAACAAAGTTTAAAGTTTTTTTCCCATGACAATGATAAATGCATTTAAAACAGGAGGAGCGTGAAGGTGTGGTGATTAAAAAAGGAGCGCTTCGGTTCAATTCTGCAAGCAAAAGCGCCTTTGCTGAATCATTTTGGGCTTTCTTTTGTTTACACTTCATGAATTCTTAATGCACTCGCAATAATGTATCACACACTGTATCTATGTAATCTCATATGGCCATATTACTCTTTTAAGCTAGGAAAAGGCAGTGAGGTAGAGTGAATCTATTTTAGTAAGCTGTAACCTCTAGCTAGCCCTTAAGATTGTCTGACCATGGCTCATAATAGGATGCAGTGGATTTGCTATCAAGGAGAATGGTCAGGACAGTGGCGAAGAGAGAAAGTGAGACGGTTGAGACAGAAACAGAGACATAGGAGAGTGAGAGAGTTGAGAAAGTGAAAGTAAGCAACAATAGAGTATGGAGCTGTTGACAGCTGCACTTGGCATCTGCTGAAGAGGAGTGAGGCTGTTCTACGAGTCCCTGTGCTGGATTCAAACGATGCCCTCTCCAGCATGCTGCTCATTAGGACCTGCATGGGGCTTACTAGGGATGGCCCATGCCGAAAGGGAGGGGTGGAAGTCACACTGTGTCCACTCTGTTGCTCCACTCTACCTTGCCCACAACCACAAACCACCCGGTGTTTTTGCAACTTATTGATAAAAAAAGTAAATAAAAAAGAATTGCATCATCATTTCTAAACGACATCCTCACGAAAATGTATATTGATGTTCATGCATCACCCAGCACATTTAGGATTTAGTATACGTATGTTTAAAACACACATGAAGAAAATGTGTTCTGTTCTCCATCTAGTTCGCTCAGCTCCTGTGGTTCGGCTCTCTGTTGCCATACAGGAGGTGAGAAGAGTGAGGCAAGCCATCCACTGCCCTACATTATACATAGTTCTTGGATCAATTTAACATTGATCCTGGATAGCTTAGATGTTTTCCAGTAGTTGGTCAATGCCTCCCTTTCACATTTCTGCTTGGCATGCTGGTCATAAGACTGTTGTGAAAAAGGAGGCATTCTCTTGGGGAGCCTCCTCACACTTCTCAACGCTGCACGCCTCCCTGCTCCCACAATCAATGTATCCCACAGCAGCTGCTCCGCCAGCACTCTCCTTTTTGTTTACTGTATCACTTCTATACACTCTATACTTACATACGGACAGAGGACTTAGCAATAAGGAAGAACAGTGGTGGAGGAGGGGTCTTAGGCCATACCCACTAACTTAATGCATTAATGGAATATGAAAAAACAATATTGGTGTGCATACAACAGAGATCTTGTGCAAGTTCTTGCCCACACACATACATTAGTCACCTGGGTTTCTACAGAAGGGGTGACATATCAAAGGTAAAACCAGAATAAATAAGAAATAAGAAACTGCAAATGTTTCCTTACAGGGCATGGTGTCTGGTTTGATGAGTTTAAAATTAATTTAAAAAAAATATGTTGCAGCTTTCATTATCACCAGATATTACCCCAACTGAACACCTATGGGATATTTTAGACAACACTCTCCCTGACAAGCTCCAAAACACCAAATTAGGGAATATGTTTTTGGAAGAATAGTGTTTCATTCGTCCCAGAGAGTTTCGGAGATGTGTAGAATCTACAGTATGCCAAGGTGCATTGCAGCTATTCCAGTGGGTTTGTGTGGCTCAACATGTGTCACACATCTGTGTATTGTCAAGACAGAACAAGTGTTCAGCAACCAATTAAGCACCCGGCTTGTCAAGTAGGCCTATTCTACGATTCTTAAAGTTTGTCAGCTTTAAGAAAAAGTCATTTGCAGAAACAATTAAATACAGGACCAGGCACAATACTACATGCTCCAATTAGACAGCAGCACTACAGCAGGAGAAAAAAACGTTACTTAATTAGGATTAGCTAGAGTAGCTTCATCAATTAACGGAGTTAACCACTAACTAAAGGAGAAGTCACGTTCTTTGAGGGACAGTGGGAGACGTTGAGAGAAAAATAAATATATTTCTATTAATATTACTACATTGCAACGGGATTTCACAAAAGACATCATTTACTAAATAAACATAATTAAAATGTAATTAATTTCATAATCGCACGAAAGATATTAGATTCCCTCTTCCTTTACAGTTTTTATTCCCACTGCTCTGTTGGGGCAGCTACAGACAGGCCCCCACTAATGAGTCTGATAAAGATGTCATAGTGACTGAAACTCATTCTGGTAATAAACTGTACATTATTTGTGATAAATGTCTTTATTTTTGAAAGAAGGTATTTATACGATTTTACTATCTTGCACCAAATATAGGTACGTACAAAATCATTTCTCATCAATATTATTTTGTTCTGCTGTGTTAGGGGGGCAGAATACTTCCCACCTCCTCTGCCTCGGAATAAGAAGCTGCGCAACAGGACAGACAGAAAGAGAGAGAGAGAGAGAGAGAGAGAAAGAGAGGGAGAGAGAGAGAGAGAGAGATAGAGAGAGACCAGGAAGAGGGAGCTGGCATGAAGCAGGATTGTTCGGGCTTTGGTGCCATGGCTGCTGTCTCGGATGTTCGTTGAGAGGATGTAATTATTTGGCCTTGAAGGACTACAATGGTCAGCCACTGCCTCCCACACTGTAACAAACCCAACTGTGTGTGTGCATGTCCTGTATTTCTATGCATATCTATGGTAGTACCCTTGTGTCTATGCTAGGACAGAACAGGAGAGGCAGCAGAGAAGCAGCAGCAAAGACAGAAAAGATGAGAGAAGGAGGAACGCGGAGAGATTAGTGTACAACCGAGCACACGGAAAACCTGGAGGAATCACGAGAAGGATTATGTGGTCTGTTAGGGACACACTGAATGAGAATTGGACAGACCTTTGACTGAGATGAAATACATCCATCTTTGTCAGCCATAATTAGGCAGCATTGTGACCCTGTGGTTGTTGCTATGGATGTGTGTGTGCCTGCTGATCTAAAGCCCATATGGGACCGCCTACTGCTGTACCCTTGAGAGATGTGTCTTGTGTAATGATTCTTTTGCACATCTCTCTTCCCTCTTTCCCTCAGGCTCTAACTTCTGGCAAGACTTTAAGACGTATTGGAGGCTCAGCGGAAACACGGAGCACTACATTAGTAAACAGGGCAGAAAATGTGTATGTGTGCGCACGCGGACGCATTGTGGTACGCGGCAGGGAAGCGGCCAGGTTCACTTCCTGGCGCCCCGTGGCTGTCTGACCTCTGGCGTCCACGCTGCACGTCCTCTTCATCATCTATGCAGCAGGATGTCTGTTCCCCCCCTGCTGACAGCCCAACCAAGGAGAACGGAGTGGCGGAGCCTACGTGATGCTGACCTTACCCCAGCCCCACTGCAGAGACTCCAGGCTGTTACCCCACTCTGTTGCTGAACTCTCCCCCCCCCCCTCCTCCCCAAACCCAACTTCTGTCCACCAAAAGAGGGGGAAAAAACCTGCAGGAGCAGTCAAACTTACTAGAGGAGGTGGTTTTTTATGTGTCTCCTCTCTCTAATTCTTTACTGTACGTCTTCTGTTTGACAGATGCTCTTGTTTTGGTAGACAGCGGATATTGAAAGTGCCATTTCATATTGTACGCCCAACAGCCGCTAGGTCTGTTTGACTCTGAAAGTAATTTCACAATTTGATATAGAGTGCAGACATAAATGCTACATTTGTTGCTTTCTTGTGCTTTGTGCGAGAAAGATATTGCAGTCAAAATCCACCGAGAGGGCATTAAATGTCATCTAAATATAATTGAGGTGTGATTTCTCTCTGTGGAGACATTGTAAGAATCTAAGCACTATATCTTCAAAGCTCGACCAAATTTCCCCAAAAGTCAAGGAGCGATGGTATCATGAATAAATGAAGTGACAGCGGAACTAGAAGGTCACCATTCACTTCATATCAATCAACTGATGTCAACTTTCATTTTAAGGATCTGCTGGACCTATCCAAAGAGGGAAGGGGAGAGGAGAGGAGGAGAGACTCCCCCGTCTTCCTCGAAAGGCACAAATGAGCAGAGTTCTGTCTCATGTGAGCCTGAAAGCCTATTTATTTCAGGCTCCAGAATCAATTAATGCCTGCATTATCCTTTGAATTCCCCTATTCAGTGCAGCCAAATGACTGGGGCACCCTTGCATGAAACCAATTTCTAACTTTCAATCCGAGACACACCCCAGAACCACCTACAGGTCTTCCTTCAAAATTGCAGCTATCTTTGACCACGGAGTCATGCACGTGTACCGATGAGCAAGTAGTGCAAAAAAGTGTGTGTGCGCGCGTGCTTGCATAAGTAGCATGCTGTGCTGTTTGGTTATGTAAAGTTCATAGTGTTTGGTTCAGCCTGTTCTCAATATGCAGCTATAGTGAAAGAGCTCCTAAAAAATACAAAAATGCTGAATGTTCTGACAGGAGAACAAATTGTGACACACAAAACGAAGCCGGCTCACCATGTCAGAGGCAGGAAGAGAAGAGGCGAAGGAGAGAAAGGAGGAGGAGGAGGAGGAGGAGGAGGAGAAGAGAAAGTGGCAAACAAACAGACTGAAGAAGAGGCAGATGATGTGTTAAAGGGCAAAATGTTATGTCTTTAATCGACTACAGTATATGTCGGAAAGAGAAACAGGATGAAATATTGAGCCCACATCGTCCTGTCCATTCACAGCGTTCGACACACTCTGCTGATAGACAGAGAGAAAAGACATGAAGACAAGACAAGTCTGAAAATTCACCAAAGGGATGGCCAGATCTCAAGCTCAGGCCAATTAGCCGGCAGAAACTCTTTTTTCCCCCCCAACTACTTGTCAGCATGAAAGGATCCCCCTTTGTCTGTCAGACTCATGCCTTTATCCTCTATTGCTACTTCCTGTAAAGTGTGTACGGCACACACACATCCTTTTAATTCTTACATGAACAAGTTACATTCCTGCAACTCCCTTTTCTGTTCCTGTCATCTCTTTGTACGCCTGTCAGCACACACACGTCCAGGCATACCAAACACATACCAGCCCTGACTGTATATGCAGGCACACATACCACACACGAGTATCAGTCAAATCCTCACATGAACTGCTCTCATTTTATCCCCCCTCAGCTCCCGCCATCTCGCTGACTGATGTGATTGTTAGTTCTGGAGGAGGGACCGCTTTAATTGAAGTGGGTGTGAGTGCATGTGTGTGTGTGTGTGTGTGTGGTGTGTGTGCGTGCGTGCGTGTGTCCAGAGCATCGCCTGGCCATGGCTGGTATTGTTTGGCCTATCAGACAAGCTGTCAAGTGCTCTCCCTTTCTCTGTCTCTCTGTCTCTCTGTTTTTCTGTCTCTCTCCGTCTCTCTCTCTCTCTCTTGGCTGTCTGCCGCTTTGTGTTCATGTTACAATAACGGGAATGTGGGACTGTGAAGGTCACAGATGCCTGAAGCCAAACCAGCTTGCCGGCATGCATGTTTTGTCTCCGAACAGCAAACCCCAACACCAGACATCTATGTAACACTAACCATCCACATGAGCTACAGTCAATGACTGCTCAACACCAGTAATCATCATGCTCAAGGTCATTTTCACCAAAGTACACACCAAGCTACCAAATACTAAAGTGCATCTGTGCAGCCGTATAGCTTTCACTTTTTCTTTTTCAACTGAGCTCACTTTTCCTCAACTTTTCTGCCTCTATCTGCATACTCTCATCTGCCTTGTGTGCATTATCAGTCTTGCATCTCTCCCCTCTAAAAGTTTGGCCCGTTGAGAGGGGAGGCGCAGGCTGCTCTTTGTGAAGCCTGCTCTCTGCAGACGGTAGGGAAATCGATCAGCCAGACGCTCCAATGGCCTGCTCCTTTGTGAGCCCAGTCTGGCTCTGTGCAGCTCTCCTCTGTTTATCTCCCACACGTCGCTCGCTGGCTACATGCTCTTAATTAAACATGCCGCACGGCTATTAATTGTCAACCAGATTCAATTTGTTCCCCGGGCACGCTGTGAATGGGCCTTTCCTTCCAGAACAAAGGTGTCCGAACAGCCATGTCAGAGTTGAACAAAGGGCCCAAGGCATCACTTCTATCTCCAAAAGCCTGAGCTGCTACTGCTCGCAGGCAGCCATTGAATGAGGTGTTATCCCGGCAGGTTTCCAGGCAGGTGTTCAAGAGGTGTTCAGAGGAAACTGTCTTGTACTTTACCACACCATCATTTTTTTCACCCGATGACATTTGGGCTGAAACGAAGCACTCCATCAGAATGTAGTCATAATGCTTTTACCTGCACAAATACCCATTCGGTAAAATACTTTAAATCCGTCTCATTTTTTATTCTTTTTTTTTTTTTTTTTTTTTTTTTAGATGGGAAGTCTTTGGACAAATTGTGGAAACAAATAAATAACCCAATGACTGCTAAGATGAATCTGGGAGTAAGCAGCTGCCAAGGCATAATATAATTCATGGCCATGCATCAGTGTTACTGGAGACTGCTCCAGCATCCAGCCAGAACCCACAGAGTCAGGTGCCAACACATCCATCCCCTTGCAATTCCCTCATCCGTCCCACCTCTCACTCACTCCAGCCATCACCCCAATCAATGCTCCCTTCCCAAAAACCTAAAGCTCTGGGCCACAGCCGGTGCCAAGGAGGCCTGGCTGGTGCTATTGTGTCACTGCCTAAACCCCTCTACAATACAACGATAAACCTGCCCCCTCTGTGCCTCCTAAGTCACACACAGAACGGATGCCAAACCAAGAGCTGTCCATATAGACTCACATAGAGACCTCTTAACCACAGGGCTTGCAAAGAACTGACACAGTCAAACACTGCATGTAATCTGAATCCAGTTTTAAAGCCCTCCCTGTACATTAAGGCAAAAAATGAAAGGAACAACATTTTAATTTTACCATGTTGACAAACAAAAGCAGCATTGTAGTGTAGAATATACTATTGCGAGAAAGCCTTGTTCTAACAGTGCGTTGTGGAATTTTTAATGAGAGTCAGGCGAAGGTGGTGTAGCATATAGAGAGAGGAGATCTTTTCCCCAGTGTGCCTCTGTGCCTGCCTCTTCAGCAATCCCAATATTTTGCTGCTGGTGAACTCACTGAGCAGTTGAGGAATTACTTATTTAAAAGATAAGGTTTCCTCTGTTGTCAGCAAAAACCGCCTCTTGTCCATAACGGGAGAAAACCAATGCAGTGTGAAATCAAAGGTCACCCGGAGACAAATAGCACTAACAGGCGAGAGCAGGGGTGACAAACGCTCCCTCTCTGTGCTCGCCAAATTAATTAAGAGTGGAGATTCAACATGGCATCTCCAACAAAAAGGAGAACAAGCAGCTTTGTTGTTGTTTCAGCAAGACTTTCAAGAGAACAAACACACTACGCTTTTTCTCTATTGTAATCAAAGCCTGTTTACCCGCATCTCTCAAATGACTCTTTCATTGAATGTTGTATATGGCAGCTTTGAGAAGTCATTGATCTCAATCTAGGCCCTGAGATGCCTCCGTAGAGCTTGCCTCAGCCTCACAACTCAGCCTGCCATCAGCCCAGGATCCTTGGGGCACTGTATTAAACGCCTTACCCCAGGCTGCCTGCTAATCCACAGCATTCGCAGGTGTCTCTGTCTGGCCATGACCACAAGATAAGCCCGTGCCTGGAGGAGACAGCAGCGAGCAATAGACAGAAAGTGCACATTTGAGTGTGTCTTTGCATCCGGTCCACAGTCAGTCACCCATTTGAGGAGATGGGCTGAAAACAGCAGGTCTGAGACCAAGCCTCGATAATGACACCTCATCTGGGAACAGCTAGCGAGAAACATCTGCATCCCCTTATCTCTGCAATGGCTGCACTGTCGAAAACGACACGCCAATCATTTACTGGATTACCCTACAGTAAGCTGCCGCCTGATGTTCTTTCACAGATCAGTATAGTGGAAATGTTTATACAGAGCAAGCTGGGACGAGAAAGTTGTCTCAATGTCTTAGATAAGCGTGTAAAGCCAGCATGCTGGCCTCAGGCACAGATCGCAGTGCACTCACATAGCATTGATCCCAGTCAGAATGTTAAGTCAACCAATTTGGACCAGGAAATGTAATAAGGTGGAGTTTGACAAGACCAAAAAGTAATCATGAGAAATTGTAACTGTTGAATGGGATCACTGTATTTAATCTCATTAACCAATATTCAAGTAGTGGTAGCACAACAATCCACAGACTCTATATATAATCAAGGGCTTGAGCCAGGAGAATGAATTTAATTTCATGAAATGTTTAAAGTTCTCATTTTGGGCCAATTAATTTCACGATACAATTGTTCATTCCAGACAGAAAGCTTGTGAGAAATAAATGTTTGGTTAATTAGATTTACAATCAAGGGCAGTAAGTAACAACTACATAATATCCCAAAAATGTATTGCATTTAAAAATGTTTCATTTATATTGCATTAACAATGCCCTTGATGTTGGTGAAATATGGAATGGGGAGCTCATGGTATTAAGTCAAAACACACCAATCACATGTAAGGTCATGTTCAGCTGTAGCTTTTGGCCTTTTAATGGTCATTTAATTGTTCATCAAGTGTGTGTATGTGGGTGTGTGGGTGTGTGTGCATGTGGATGAATGCTTGCAGGTTCCTACGTGTGTGTTTTATGTGTTCTCTCCCCCCAGCGGGGGGCAGCACCACCCTGGCCTCACTGCCTCCACCCACTCATCCATCCCACGTCTTGTCTAATTAAACATCGTTAACATTCATCCCAAGGTCTTATGCAGATGAGCACAGAGGGAATGAGGTGCACTGCGCATTAAGAAAACAACTTGGGGGGTGGCAGAGAGGTGAGCACAGGGATGAGACGAGGTTGCATCCGAATTGAGACGTGCATGGATATCTCCGATTTGACCTCATTCATCAATTAATTACCACCATTAGTAGGAGGTGATGTGGAACCAAAGCTGGAATCACTGCACCGTTGCGTCTCCAACACCAGTTTGTTGACTGTGTGCGTGCCGGCATATGTGTATGACAGACAGGCACCCATTAAACCAGGTATGTTTGAGTGTGTCTATGTGTATGTGTACAAACAGTATGACCAGAAAGGCAGACAGATAGACAAACTGATGGGCATCCAGCCAAGCACTGCCATCGGTGTCTCCTCAACAGAGCTGTGATCACAGCTCAGTCCTGTCATGTGGCTGTCAGTCTATCACTCACAGTCACACACACATAGACCACACCACAACACACCACACCCCGCTGCAGCCGTGCTAACGCCTGACACTGTATGGTCCCATCGTAGAAGACACCCTTTGTTCCTTTCTAGCTTGTAGGGTACTTGATGTGTAATTAGAAAAGCAGACTGTTACCCTTTTGTACATACCCGGTGCCCTGAATTCGCACCAGCTAACATGCTGTGCATGGAAAACAAGAAAACAACAGGGAAACCATTTTCAACAGAGTCTATGTAAGACATCATCAGAATACCTAAAAGCAATAGAGGTTATGAGTGTGCCAACAACCTAGTGTAAAGTGCACGTCAGTTCATTTTCGAATATAGCTATTTTTCACAAATTGTGAAGGTACCGGCAAACATTTCAGTTATTCGAATGCAACATAAAATCCATAAAGCTGGCTTTAGCTCTGCATGCATTGCACAAAGATCTCACCAGGGGTATACTATGTGTGAGCAGGTGCATTTGTCAGAGACAGAGACAGGGTTTGTACACTAGCCTGGGCATGAATGGCACCTCACAGTATTTAATCCCTGAGACTAAAATGGGTTTAAGAGACTGTGGTAGCTGTTATGGTCTGAGGGAGGGAGTGCCTGCCAGGGCAGTGGGGCGGGTGTGGCAGCAAGGCTGTGAGTTATGCGCGTCGCACATGGACTCATATTTTTGAGGCCAGGCTGACGGTTGGCCATGCACGGCAGCACAGCACAGCACTTCCTAAGATCCTGTTTGTAACTGTCTGTGGAACAAGAGCCCGAGGGAGGAGCCTTCTTAAACTCACTCACCTTCACCACCCGCCTCAGATCCATCTTTGTGCACGGCATGCATCCTACATGCACTTATGCACACATGCACTAAAAACTAAGTACACATGTAAACAATATACACTCACACACACACACACACACACACACACACACACACACACACACACGTCACGCAAGCTGTGTGCAAACATAGCACAGGGTCAGCACACCACATGTGGGCCTTTGCAAAAATAAATAGTCCTCCTCAAAGGACCAGTGTCAAATAGGCATGCATGAAAAGGCACAAAAAGCACTTTGCCCCCAAACATATCTGATGCACGACAGCCAAGGTCAGTCAAATTCCTCTCTATCGCCGGCCACTTGAATCACCTTCAAGGATCAACAACTTTCATATGGTGCTCTGTGCATCCCCTCCATAAACATGTTATGCTACTTGAATTCCAGTTAGTCTAACTGAGTGATAAACTCATTGTAGGCTAGTCAACAGTGCCATAGCTAGAGCTAGGAGCAGGGGGCGCTGTGTAGACAGTTAAGTACAAGCAGTGAGGGTGAGCAGGCGGGCTCAGGAAACGATGATGAAGTGCAGCATTAGTGCGGTGATTAACTCCTTCTCCCGCTCTTCCTCCTCTCGTTCAGTCCCATTTCCTCCCACTGCGGGACGGGAAGGGAGCCTCTGATCAGTGTGTGTGAGATTCCCTTGACACACCGTCCATCTGTGTGTGTGAGCTGGCAAGCAAGCAGGCCTTCTTCACCAACATGCTGTCGAGATCCCTCCTCAATGTCTCTCCATTACAAACCTTCCTTCTCAGGCTCTCCAAACAGCACTGAAACTTTGATGAGATACAGTATTGCCCCATTTGGCATGACATGATGTTAACATGCTATGGAGGATAAGTGTATACAACAACAATCACATCTCACACATTCTCTTTTCCCTCTGTGGTCTACAGTGTGCATAACTGTACAGGCTACTGTACGCTTGAAAGAAGAGCAACATGTAGAACATTGCTGAAGAAAAGTGATGACTCTTCACAGCACAGTGTCAGCTGGACTGAAAAACTATTTGGCACTTGGCTAAAAAAAACAAAATCCATTTCAGGGGATTAAGACACTGACCATGAACCTAATATATTAATATCAAATATCAAAATTTTATTTGAAGAATCTACTTTAAGCTTTTCTAAAAAAAAAAAAAAAAAAAACACACACACACAAATGTACAAACAAGTATTTTCTCACTTGTTTAAGAAACATTTTAATTTGAAAATCTATGGGACCAAGTTGCTTGTTAAGATGGACCTGTTTGCAGAGGCACAAAGGATACCAGAGGGGAAGACACAAGGCCAGCAACTACAGCCCTTTCCAAGCAGCGATCAGAGGGCCAGGTGGCTGTGGCAAATGACCTGCACTCAATGATGCAGTAATAGCTTCACCTCTTCACCAGAGAGGCTATTCTGTGATCTCATAGCCCCCACTCATATCAGATTGCATCACCAGCCGCCAAGCAGGGAAGTCCTTTCTTTTCTCTCACAGGTGAACAGAAATAAAAGCAAGCCCAGTGGAAACCCAGCAAGCTAAAAACACAGAATGAGTCAGACTCCTGTTATTAGCAAGTCTGCAGGAACTGACTCCACCAGATGACAATATAACTGGGGCTTATTATACTCTGCCTCCTGACCCAATTTTACCCTCTTTACCAATAATGCTATTGTTAGTAAACTAGTTGTTCCTTTGTGCAGACCCAGATGCACCTTTTTTGTACTTCAGAAACATGCTTGTGTTACTCACAGTTAATACATGTTGTGGCAGATCCAGCCCTTACATCCCTCAGACAATCTCATAGGTCTTAGCCCTCTCCACGGGTAATGGGAGTATCTTTGTCACTTAGGAAATGCCCTTTGAGAAGTGGGTGGTGGTATTGAGCATGTTTCACAGACAGACACTCCTCCAACAACCTTCTCATTTGCAGATTGAGAATGCCCCAGGGACTGCACACCACGTGCACCTCTTGTTAAGCATTCAACAACATTCTGATGCAATTCGCTGCCAAAATAAACTTCCTCTTTGTCATTTCAACATAATTCAAAACTTCTTATCAATTCAAGACCGCTGCTGCTGAGGCGGCCTCTAGCTCACCCAGTAAGAGCATTCGCCCCATGTTGGCTGAGTCCTGCAGCGGCGCGGGTTCCACTCCGACCTGCTGCCCTTTGCTGTGCGTCGTCCCCCATCTCTCTCCCCCTTTCCAGTCTATCTGCTGTCACTGTATATTAAAAGGAAAAGCACCCCCAAAAAATAATCTTTAAAAAAGACTGCTGCTGCTGTTTTCTGCAGAGGATAAACTGTGATGGAAGAGAGGCACTCTTTCACACAGTCAACCTTAATAACAACAGCATTTACAATGTTTTGAAGATTTTGTAGACTTTCACTTGTTATAACCATCAGTATTAAGTGTCTTTCAGTAAAGGTGAATCTCACAGTGGGATGTGTATCTCCTCTCTATTTCTCTTCAGTGCCCTTATAAATTCTCAACAATTACATGCCAAGGCTTTTTTTTTCTCCAAGAGTAGAAATTACAGCTGTCTCCTCTCCTCTCTCTCATCCTGGCATCGCTCATCTATTATTCAGTTTTTAATTTGGCTATTTGAGGTTTGTTCCCTCGTTTGGCGACAAGTAAGCCTCTGCTAAACAGGCACCTTATCCATTACACTAAATCTAGCACACAGCAGACAGCATTCTGGAATTGACCATTAGAGGGGTTATTGATATAACCACATTCCCTCTCGTCATTATCCCTCTAATTTATCCGTAATTGTATAGCAGCTTTTTGGAGTAATTCTCACCTTGGATGCAAAGAGAAAGCATCTTCACTTTTTGAAACGTATCCATGTTTGGGTAGTTTACACAAAAACCTATCCATCAAATTATGGAGGGGCAGTATTCAGTCTAGGCAAAGCCAAGTCTCCATTGTGGCCATTTTGTTCAAGAGCTTTTGTGTTTATGACAAAAGTTTCCAAATTGCAGTCGGCTTTTACTCAGGGTACCATCGCACTGGTCATCGTTATAGAGAGATAGGCCTCTCTGACTGATCCTCAGACTCCTATAATCATATGCAATTGTGGTAAAGTGAAAAGAAAGACATGGCTCTTTACTGGGATCTATGGCTCATTGTATCTTATGTGTCACAGGAGCCAAGGATCAATAGCACTCAATAGTCTATTAATAGGCAAATCTTGGCTCTGTTCAGACTACAGCACCAGTCTGTCCACTAGACCAGGCCATGAAAAGAAGAGGGTGCAATAGAAACCAATCCTCGCTTTTCTGTTAACAGTGAAAGCCTCTTAATCATCTCAGTTTCCCATTGACTTAGCCCTCGGTGCTTCTCTCTCTCTCACCGAAAGGCCCATCTTAGAGGGGATAGTTAACCGACCCCCACCTCCCCTCCTTGCCACAGAGAAGATGACTCTTTCTATTGAGGAGTTTGGAACGGAGGTCAAGAAGCTTTTCTTCAGTTGCATTGCAACATAATCCCAGTCTGGACTGAAATATTTGAGTTGAAGCTCAAAATATCCCATGTACAGTGTTACCTGTGTAGAACACCACATTATCTTAATCATCGGAAAGAACCCTCTCCAAATTCTACTCCAATGATAATAAGTGGCCCTGTAACAGGAGTGATTACTGATAGGCACTTGGACAAGTCCAAGAGCATCTTCATCTTAAGTGTAAGTAATCTGCCTAAAAGACCATAGTATGTAGTTATCTGATAGAGACAGTCACCAAAATAAGACTCCAGTCGCTCACTCATGCAGACAATCAAAGGACACCTGAGTAATATAAAACAAATATTGCTATTGATCTGCAGTCTTTAATTTCCTCCCACCTCTAATGCTGCTGAGAAACCAAATAGAGCTTGGGGCCCTCCGCTATTTACCATCTTGCACAGATTACCGCATCAATTCTGGTCAAAGAAGATCTATTGATGAATTCCTTTGCGTTTGTTTAAGCCTGTTATTTTGTCGAGTGCCTTTATTAAATACTGCTCTGAGTTTAAAGAAGCGTTTGTTATTGCTCATCATTTACTTCACACAAAATAAATATACTGCCTAGTTTGGGACGCCTCTGTTAATTCCATGTCTGTAGTATTGCTGTATGTGCTGTTTGATGGAAAGAATATGAGGGGAGAAGAGGGGAGAACTTAAAACTGTAGATCTGGGGTAATCGTTCTTTTCTTTTCTCTTTTTTCTTTTTTTTCTTTTCCACTCTCAGGTTTTCCAAGCCAGCCCAGGGGAGTGTGTCTCAACGGGGATCTCCCCTTTGGTAGTTGAGCACCGCCCCCCTTTTGCGGGACGGGGGCTGTCACATTCGTCTTTGTCATGGCGCGGCGTGCCACCCATTCATCAGGCCTGCCAGCAATGGCATCCCTTTCCTCTGTGTGCCCGGAGACTGGGCACGTCTGGGCCTGACTGCATCCCAGATACACACAGAGAGCAACACACAGGCACTCTGATGGATTCATTTATTAGGCCTTTCATTACCCAGGGGGCCAATGGTGAATCGCAATGCACTAAATGCCACAGCAATGCACAGCTATGCTGTTGCCCTCTAGGCCTACTGCTATCATGGATGGGCTTTCAGAGGACAGAATAATCTTCTGGACAGTGTCTCATTAGACACTGAAAACCATCTGGAAGACCAAATTAAATGAGTACATCAACATATCAAACATGGACACGTTTCTCTAAAGCTGCAAAGCAACAGACCTTGAAAAATATGATCCTACCTTTCCTCCTTGCCTCAGTCGGAACATGATTTTATTCACATTTTATCTGACTACAAGCTAGGCTTGTGAACACTCCTTTTTGTTTTACTATATGGCGTAGTCTGCACAATTCCCATGGCTTTATGAACCTTGTTTTAAAAAGCCAACTCAGAATCAGTTCTTCTCCTCTGTGCGTGACAGCCTGCAGATTCCAAAGCAATTGGGGAGAAACCAACCACAGTATATGTGTGAGGATGGAGTTCAATACAGCCTGCAAAACTTAGTATTATTGATTGCCCAGGATGGTAAATTCAATATAGTCTAAAGAAGTTAGAATTGTGGATCTACAAGCCAAGCAATTCAATAGTGTTCATCCAATGCAATGGTGAGGATCTGGGCACTGTCTGATTCAATCCTAGAAGCCGTGGAGAAGGCTAGCAGGGATGGAAGAGCCAACAAATGCAATACGCTGCAGCTTCAGAGAGGATCTTTGGAGTCAACAAATTTAATAGAGCCACTTTATCCCTTCATATGTTTGTGCAACTAGATTTAGAGTGTGGAGGTTCTCCATGTGAAGCTCCTTGGAGCTGGGGAGTTTATCCTAAATAAACTGTCGTCTTTATTGCATCTTTCTCCAAGTCCAAGCCAAGCCCTGGTTTAATTATAACAAATCCACCGCATGTGTTCACCATGTTTGCCAGCAATGAAGGATGCTTAAAAGAAAATTGCTCAAAGCAACTTCTGTCAACAGCAATGGCAGAGGGGAGACATCTTTGCCTTCCTGTAAAATATGTAGGTAGGCTTTACTCCGGGTGTAAACATTAAACTCCTTGTCTCTGATTCTACCCAGAGGTAAAAAAAAAAGGGCATATGGGTACAACTGTCACAACGATAAAGAGGTTGTCATCCGATGAGAGAGATGCTCATTTGAGAACCGCAGTTGGAATTCAAAATCATCTAATCCTGCGAGACCATGTATGACTCAGGCACAGGCACAATAGCGACAAGACTCTCATCTCACCACGGACATTTACAATCAAGGCCAAATTAAGTGTGGCATGAATTAGCCACAGATAACATAAACTAGCGCACAGGGGATGGAGGAGGGATATGATTTACACCACTCAAGAGGATACGATACATTTCTTTTCAATTAAGAATTTGAACAACGTCAAAGCCTAGCTTTAATATTGCCCATAATAAAAGAACTCATTTGAATATCTGCTCCATTCTCTCAAGATATTAGGATGAGGAATCACTCGTTAAAAATGGGGAGAAGAAAGGGAACAAGATAAGCATTTCTAATTGCTACCATGTTTGTTTCCTAATATCTGACCCGTGACAGTAAAATTGTGTAGTTTGAAAACAAAAAGGAAACTGGAAAGGCATTCAAGTGTATGCTAGGAGGAAGAAGAGGCGTGCTAGGAATGCTCAAATACAAATTTAGCTGTGAGGAACCCTGAATAACACAGGCGCTGGTTGTAATCCCAACACTATGCTGCACTGTCAAGCAGCTAATAAAAATAGGCTGGTGGCAGATCAAGTCTGTGATTCAAATACATTCAAAGCCTTTCTTAACTGAACTGCAAAAATCCCATTCAGGCTCATTTTCAGACTCTTTTTTTCCTCTTCTTTTTCACTCTCCCTTCCTGCCTTTTCATTGTTCTCTAGGTCTCTCTCTCCTCTCTCACTTCTGCTCCCTATCTCCCCTCTCACAGTATCATTGCTAAATCTATTTGGAGCCGCCGCTGGGAGCAATTGAGCAGAAATGGGTTTGTGCACATCTTGAAAACTGTGTCTGTCATAAAAACACAAAGGTTCAGCACAAAGAATTGGTTAAATATCCATGTGTCTGGCCACTGGTAGCCTGCAGGTGTCCTCAGCTAGGGCAACTGTTGACTTGGAACAACATCAGAGCAGCACACCCACTGTACTGTAGCTTTGCTTTAGCAATGTGTGTACCGCAAAAATCAATTCTCTGTCTATCCGGGACTGCTTTGTGTGCTACACAGCTTTTACACAACTTGACTATACTGAAAGTGAGCTAGGCTGACCAGCATGTACTAATGTAATGCTATCACAATAACAATACCTCAGAACCAACAGCAGTACAGCGCTGCCTAGAGAGACATCACACTCTCTCCTTTTGACGAATCAAGTCATGGGGATGGCACCTTGTGACAGCGCTGCTTCCATTTGTCGGAGTGAGATAATATGACTTCAGCTAAAGCCCTCTGAACCTCAAAGAGCACGTTCATCTCCATGACTTTGAATTCATTACCCATCAAAGATAAGTCTCCTTTTCACACGCGGGGCTCTATTTGTCAGTGTCACCACACAAAGGAGAGGGGCAACTTATTCATGCCAAACATGCCTCCAGTTTCAACTTTTGGTCGCCCCTTTGAGCACTATTTTTTAATTAAAAGAGGTTCCCTTTCTTTTTTTTTTTCTTTTTTTAAGCGGGCATGTCTCTTTGATACCACTTTTCTCAGCTTGAAATAGTCACGATAACATATCTTTCAATTACAGTTTTATTGTGACTACCATCCGGTTGCCATTCAACCCTTTTCTCCAAGCTGCTGTACCTGCAAAAAGGAAAAGTGACACATGCATAGAAACAGCTCGGATTTTTACCCATCACACACCACCAATGGCTTTTATCTGCAAGCTGAGGGGACACGCACCGCCCGGAGTGAAGCTGCGGGGTGGCGGTGGATGGGGGAAGGGCCGTTGATGAGTGGAATGGGGCGCAATGTGATGGGACGGAGCTGACCCAACTCCCTTCATCCCATACCTCGGCTGTTTCCCTCTTCACACATTGACAGGCGGGTAGATTGAGGGCTAAGATTAGCAGCCACTTTCTCACAGAAGGCCAGGGAGATACAGTATTGAGAATGAATGGCCACGTCATGTTGTCAATGTTGTAACCTTGGCAACAGACAGAGTACTATTTTAGTCCCACCACTGGCCACCGGAATAGTTGGCAAGACAAACTGAATCCTCTCTGCTTATGGCCAGTATTGTTCATACACACACACACACACACACACACGTACCTCCTGTACCTAAACCTTGTCACATATCTTCAATTATCAAGCCTCTCAATCAATACTTCAGCACGTTTACATCTCAAGAATGTCAGCAGAAATTGCTGGACAGAAGTACGATGACAGACAAAGGTAATACAGATTTATAGTGGACACAAATGAACATCTCATTAATGTAATTACAGCCAAGCGTCATGTCTACACATGCAGCAGCCACTGTGTTTAGTTGCATTAATGGTGGTGACAAGTCGCTTAATGGCGGATGTGTACTTCTTAGCGACCAAACCACCAGACAAAGACAAACTAAAGCCAGTAAACATAAACTACACAAAGCCTATATCAAAATCTCAGGTCATGGCTGTCAATCTGTTCTCCATTTCACTGCCAAATCATTGCACTGTTTCCATCACTTTGAACATGGATGGGATTTAATGCATTACAGTTGTTGTTTATTGGTGTTTTAAGCCCCCATCGTCTCCTTCCAGGCAGCGCTGCCTGGAAGGCATTAGGATTAGGCAGTGGTTATGGTTAGGGTTAGACTTAAGGTTAGGGTTAGGTGCCTTGAAGTCAACGGTCGCAGCGCTATCTGGAAAGAGAAGTTGGGGGCTTAAAACACCATTGAGCACCATTGTTGATTTCCTGTTTATGTACAATTCCAGAAAGTGCACAATGAATCAGGAACAAATGTGGGGACACACAAACTTTGGCAATCAGCTAAAGGCCACATTTGCTTTTAGGAATATTCACAAATACAGTCTTTCTTTTTAACTAGAGTTGTTTCAATACCGTAAAAGCCTCTGATACTGCCTAAAAAATGCTGGTATCGTCAAGTACACAAGTCAATGCACCGATCCGATACCATGTAATTTAGCCCCGAAAAAATCTACTTTAAAAGAAGTTAATGTTCTTTTTCCATTATCTGTCAAACTAGATAATAAAAGAAAGTTATATTGCATTCGTTCTCTGTATGTATTTGTTCATGTTTTATAAAGGGTTTAAGCTGCGCCAGGCCATTCAAAAACGACAGCAATCGTATCACATCCATACAGGGTTAGAAGTATACAGTTGTTTAAAAATAAAAAAATACATTTTATGCACTGGTATTGGATCAGTACTCAGTATCGACTCACCTCCCACTATGTGACATAGGCCTGAGCAACCTAAACATGGCAGGTTGTGCAGGCTCTCCTCGTCAAGGGCAAACTGGCATAATCAGCTTGTGTTGTATGAAATAATTCCTGATTTGCTTTTTTTCCCTGTGATTATTTTGCAAGCAGAGTGAAGTCAAAGCGCTGTATTAAAATCTAATCTTCAAACACCAACCTGGCTTCTACTGATCAGCCATGGGCTATTCATCACTGCCATTACCTCACCACACATTTTTATCCTCCTCCTCCTCTGCTGCTGGCCAGCTCTCCTCCCTCTCTTTCTCCATCTGACTGACCTCACCTCTCTCCCTCCATCCTGACTCCCTGCTTTGATTTACAGCCTCCCGTTCAGCCCATTCCTCGCTCTTTTTCTTGCACCTTTCCTCAATTCATTCATTATTTCCTTTCACCAAGTCCCTATTTTTTCCATCTCCATCTGAGAATGCATTCATCCTGCCCTCGTCTTTTTTCCATTAACTCTTTGCCATTATAATTCTGCTTCATGCACACGGGCCTAACAATTGTCTTCTGGGTTGTTACAGCGGCCTTGAGGATCCTTGTTCACAGTCTTTGAGAGGCGGCTATGAAACCTAGCAGAACAGTATGTTTGGGGTTAAAGGAGTCACATGACATTGATTCCCACGTTACACAGAATTATGGTAACTACAGAAAAGCATATTTACCAGTTTTCAGCCTGTTCCAAACAGGCAAAGAATAGTGTTGCAGCAGTGGAGAAAAATTAATCAAACATGAACAGAATTTCTTTCCAAACAAAGAACTTGTTTTCGGTCTCAAGCTCTACAAAGAAAATCTGCCCTACAAAGTGTTCCTTTCCTAGTTAGTTAGTTGGTTTAGTTATTGTTTTATATTAACGTTAGTTTAATACACCTACTTTAAACACAGCAACAAAAACAGAGGACCTGGTAGATAATGCAGCCTTTGAGGCCAAAGGTAAGCTCCCACGGTGTGTTTTGCTGGTCCAACAGATATCTATATTTCGGCAGAGTTTAACAGTAAAACAAGATTGGTAGGGCAATGAAACTAAACACCATATTAACAGAAAGTATCACCTAGTAAAAACATGAACATGGAGCAAACTACTGGACCTTGTACTGAACCTTGAGGCATAAGTAAGCTGTTCTCTCCAGCAGGTATCTGAACCAAAATCAAAAATCTATTTAAGCAGAGTTAGCAGCGTGGTTTGGGTTATTGATCGCAAAAGGTGGCGTATGATGTTTTTACAGTGGAAACTTTTCAAAGTTTGTAATCCTCCACAGATATCATCCATTACGTTATACCTCCAGATCAAATTTTGGCTACACTGGAAACACGTCACATATTGTTTGCAAACATAGCCTTTCTGGCTGCTGTTCAGATTAAACATATGGCTGTCCATGGAGGCCTTTTTGTCTCTCCTGTCTGGATGGCTCTATAAGAATACATCTCTCGCCCTTCTCTTCTGTGCTTGTTCTTCTAATTTTGCCCAGTCCTTGTGCATACTCACAGCAGGGGGTCTCACTTTTTGCCTTTCTGAAAAAGTAAAAATAGCACCACTTCAGGGCAGTTGAGCCGCGAGTGTTTTTCCTTTCCTTTTTGTCGGCAACTGGAAATACTCAGAGACAGGCTGACTGCTGAATCTGGAGGATTAGGGAGACGGCTCTTTGATCAGGGTTGGGTGAGCTCTGAGATCTCTTTCACTCTCTCTCTCTCTCTTTCCCCTGTATTCCTCCCTCTTTCCCCTGTCCTATTCTCTCTTTTTCTATCAATCCTACTCCTCCATCTTTCATATTTCTTCCTCCCACTTTCCTTGTAAGCTGCCCTCACTTTGGCCATGCCTGCTTGGCACTCCAGGGCTCCCAGACAGGAGGTGGCAGTGTTACACAGTGGAGACAAATGGGTGCACTGAGGATGGCATCACAGGAGAGTAAGCACTGGTGAGAGGGAAGCAGGGGATAAGGACAGCACATGAACTACACACTTCTGTACAGATGACATGGGGAATAAGTAATCCCTGGCCCCTTCTGGTCTGACTCAGCAGTCGTTTCTCTGTCTCCCCCACTGGAGATAAGTCTAATGGAATTGCAGCATTAAAAGTGCCGCATCGCCACGGTTGGGTAAAACTAACAATACGCCTCTTTCTGTTATGACACAGATTTGTTTGCTGTTTCTGCCTACCGAGGGGCATGCGTTGTAGGCAGCTGCCCTTCTTTACATACACTACCGCAAAGTGTAGGTGGGCTTCTGTGCATAGCAGAGGTAGCTGCTGGGACAAGGTGGGTGCAGCAATTCTTTCATCAAACCTGTTTTGGATTTGTCTAGTGGATGAGGTGTGGGGATTACTATCCACTGCTACGTAATGGCAGAGAGCTGAGGAGCCATGAGCAGTTACACAGACAGCAGCACATCTGTGTGCCGATGAAATATTCAGCAGTAAGTCAGCTCTCCGGAGGAGAGCAAGCTACAACTCCTCCACACCTCCTCCACCACCGTTAATGATTTATCAATAACTCTACCCTTCTGCCTGGGATGTTGGGCGCACCTCATTAAAAACACCTGCCTGACATGGGGTGGAACCCAACATCAAAAATAGATCCATCCAAAATATGAGAGGTGGCAGGGGTGGGCCACTCTAGATCAAGCAGCAGCTTTACCGGAGGTTTTAGCAGCGCCCCAGCACCTAAGCGCCCACTACCCCATCCACACCACAAGCAGCCTAAAGTGATGTAGGAGGTGCAGCCACAGTGCACAGTATAATGCCAGTGCAGTGCAGTACGCTCCATACAATTCTTTGAGGCTACTTTGAGTATGCTGATTAAGAAAAGGCCAGAGAGATGGTGTGTCTTGGTAAGGTACAGCAGAGCTCTCACATTCTCATGTCAAAAAACTCCACCACTCCTCTGGCAAAGTTGTGTTTTACTATGAAAAGGTGTTGTTGAAATAAACTGTGTTGGCAGCTGCCTATAGAAACATTTACTTTCGAGGTTTCCTACACAGAGAATGCGTAATTTACTGCTCAACTGGACCATGGCACAGTGATTACACCAATATCTCCGGTAATGGTCCAAAAATCTTCCCATTTTCCATTGCAAAGCTACTGGAAGCTGCAACCACATGGTAATAGTAACTCCCTCCCAAATGACAGTAACGTCTCACTGGATGAGGGCTGGGATTGGGTAGGAAAGGTGTCCGAGAGTGGCGATGGAAATGAGGGTGAATGTTGAAACTATAAAAGCAGTGGGTCGATTCGTAGGGAGAACAAAGGGAGGGGCAAGCACAAAAAGTTCATAACCATAGAGGAAGCCTATTAACCTTGGTTGGTACTTTAAATGTCATTATTTTTAGCTGACACAACAAAAAGGCCTGCGAGAGCTGTTCTCTTAGCGATGCGCCATGTAAATCACTTTCGCAAAAAGGAAATTACTTCCCGGGGCCCAATGTTATTAATCTAAATTCTCTGGTTAGTCAAATTGTTGCACATAATAAATATGGAGCAGCTCGTGATGCTTATCTGCTGTGACATCCCATTCTCGCCAAAACATTTTTTTCCTCATTTTCTCTTTATTCATGTCTCGATGGCGTTCTTGAAAGAGACAGCTCTACTAAACAGCACTAACACTGGAGGAGTAGGACGGATAGGGGGCTTGTACAAGAGGAGGGGACAATGCTGGGAAGACTCTCTCTCTCTCTCTCTCTCTCTCTCTCTCTCTCTCTCTCTAGCTTATAGCCATCTTCTCATCTCTTGCTTATATGATGCCTGTCCTGCCTGGCTTCTCTCACTTGCATGTCTTCATCTATTGTCTGTCTGGGACTGTCTAGCTTGATGACACACACACACGCACATGCGCACGCACACACACACACACACACACACACACACACACACACACACACACACACACACACACACACACACACACACACACACACACACACTTGAGCTCCTCCACCCTCTAGCTGGCAGCTGCAGATCTGGTTGCCAATATAGAGCGGACCAGATAACTCACTGCGCTGTCATATTAGAATAAGCAGCCTTGACAGAGAGATCATTTGCATGCACCACATCACCAAATACCAAGTCGTCTCCTGTTTTGCCATACCGTCAGACTGGAGACAGTGAGACACAGCGACACAGAGGGAGGCAGAAAAAAGGGGGGAAAGGTGAGAGAGAGAGAGAGAGAGAGAGAGAGAGAGAGAGAGAGAGAAGAAAAGCAAGAGACAGAGAGAATCACATATAGAAACAGAAAAGAAAATCCTATACACAAACACAGAACACCGCTGTGATTATCAGGCTGGGAAAAAAAAAAAATCTTCTCTACAAAACAATGTAGCCACCACCTTGCGATAACATCTCTGTGCATTCTAAGACTGTTGCTGCTCCATAGTGATTCACTGGCTCTGGGACTGTGGCCGAGACTCTGCTTGGGGGTTCTTTGGGCTGTCTAGATGATGTGTATGTGTGTACATACATGAGTGTGTGTGTGTGTGTGTGTGTGTGTGTGTGTGTGTGTGTGTGTGTGTGTGCATGTGTGTCCTGATTATGCAGGTATAATTGTGGGGAGGTGGGAAAAGCGGAGCCTCAAGGTTAGGGTGGTGTGGCTCATCAGCTCTAGCCTCTATCACTTTAATTAACTCCTCTGAGGGGCTTAGGAAAAGGCCCTTGTTAAAAATTCACCACAATGGAGCCGACAACCATTGTAAGAGAGGGAAGGGCAACATGCATGTTGCTAAAAATAACTCCTCTCAGCACAGTACATGCCTACTAGGACAGGCCATTATGTAATTTCACTGGCTAGGAAACAAGACCAAGTTCAGTCCATGTTAACTTTTTTACGTAATTTCTGTCCATATGTACTAGTAAAAAAACTAAACGGAAAGATACTGCTCTCTTACTCCAAATTGTGACTCTTTCAAGGACGAAGCTGCGCTACATTCCTCTGAAAGGCAGGAGTAGACACAGGCTACAGGGTGTGAAATGAAAAGCTCCAACTGTAGGAGTTTCAATGCCTATGACAAAGGTTGTGGGGATTGGGGTAGTCTTGACTATGTCAAGTGATGTATGTAACTACCACGTCTTGAATTTTATATAGTAAAAAAGCATGAAACCACCATAATCTGCCATGGTTAGATACATAAAATGTTTCTCATTGGTTTGAAGCGTGAGGGGAGACTAAAGCTCAGATGGTAGAGAGATAAAACCACAAATCAGCAACATTGATAAAGCAGGTTAGCTGAGTTTTGAGTGTTAAACTCTTAATAATCGTTTAAACACTGATCGTTGCTTATTTACAAACGTAGTTATTAATTTACTGACTTGTATGTCATTCTTTAACGAGGCACTTCCAGTAAAGTAAAGTGGCTATAATCGATATTCGTTTAATACCAATGTACTAAATGACAATGTGAAAATAATGTGTCAATGTGAAAGAGGTTTCTTCCTACCGAGCATCATCACCTGAATCTGCAGCCCCCCTCCGCTTTATGGAGCTTTAAAGCGAGTTTCAGCTCTTTGTTTAGCTTTGTTTAACCCACTGTTCACTTCCTGCTCAGCACCAAACAGCATACAGACACAGAGACAAGCATTTAGGAGCTAAAGAGACAGATATTTCCCTCAGGAGTTGGTAGAGACAAAAAACACAGAGCTGAAAGAAAGTGAATATTGGACTTACCAAATGAATGATAGGTTGCTCCGTAACAGCTGTATGTGTAAAATAAAAACTCTATGCTAACAAATTTGTCATGTCAACTCAAAATGTGATGATTGGGGACTTGTTTCTGCTCCCTGCAACTGGCCAGAAAAATCAGCTATTGCAGGTTTTTTGGGGGGGGAGGGGCTTTAAAAGGAGGGCCTATTGTGTTTGCATGTATGTTGTATTATGAACATGTAAGTATCTGCAAATAGTTAATATATCTGCAATATTGTTGACAGATTCCTGTACACTATTTTTCATCAAATCTGCAGTGCCAGTCAACAAAAAATTCAATAGCCGTCAGACACAAATAAAAACAGCATAAAACAAATACCGTAAGACACAGGCACCCTTATTCGCTGTGTTAACCAATTAACCACGGAAGTGACCATTACAATAATCCAAAATAAGGCAATCTAATGGATGGCAGCATGGATGGCAGGAAACAACCACAACTGTTGTTTTATGAGGCCATTATGGGGCAGTTTCCACAATGAGACGTGTTGCTGAGGGTGGTAAAGGACAGATCTGTATCACGTTGTTTGTGGATCAATTTGAGAACTTTAATTAGCCAGGGGGTCATGCCAGCCAGCGCAGCAGGCCCAGGTAAAGCTCATCAGTGAGAGGGCTTACAGGTGCCTTCGGTCCTAATCTCTCCGCCCATCTCGCTGAAATTAAAGCGGCAAATGGGAAATTGATTTCTAGCCCCCCTGTCCATGGCAATATCTCCTTTTGTCTTAAGGACATTAGGTAGGTTTGCACTTGCCTAAGCTGTTCTTTAAAACTTCATTATTGATACGGAGGGCTGGGCTGGCAGACAGCCAGGGCAACCGTGAAGAGGATGAAGAGGAGAAGAGCTCTCTGAGCTGCTGGCTTCTTTTTTTTTGTGTGTGGCAACAGGTCGTTCAAGCAACGATCTTCTGAACAAGCTGAGTGGAGAGAATGACTTTGACCTCTCTACTCTACCTCCAACCTGAGCAGCTGCTGACATGGCACCTACTGCAAGATTGAGGAGATTATAACAGTCTGAAGAGAGCTGAGCTCAACTCTTCAAACAGAACCTCTGAATATCATCTGGCCGATCAGTTAAATCAAATATGTTAGTTCTAACTAAAGGAAAAAGCCCCATGGGCTTGCCAACTTCAAGGGAACACAAAGCTCCCCAACTCCATCCCATGGAGAGAGCAGAACGACAAAGGAAAAACAGGAGTGAGTCAGCAGAATCTTCAAACCGACAGGATTGTGAAACCGTGGCTACTGATATCACATAGAATCAAATGGAGTCTAATTCATTTCCCTCCCTGCATGTCACTTTCCTCACATCGCAGTTTCTGTTGTGCCGTGTTGATGTTTTCCACTTTATGGCAGGATGCTATTTGTCATTCTAATGAACTTCTCTGTGGGAAAAAAAGATCCCAGGGAACATTTCTCAAGATGTCAGGGAGCAGAGAATGTAAAGTGTGCAACACAGTTAATTCAAGTGGGCCTGCCCTGCAGGCAAGAGGCCTGCCTGTGTATCAGTTCCTAACAGGGACAATTCATGCCAAATTAAAGCAGGCAATAGAGAATTTAGAAACACGTCCAGAATACTGTGTTGGAAAGCCTCTTCTCTTCATTTGGGAAAATCTGACAGACAGCAGTGACAGCACAGACCCTCATCATTAACCAGCCTTATCTAGGGAACATACCACGGAAATGATGGCCCAATATAGAGTGTGTACCTGTATATATTATGTAGCATGGAACGGTATCATAGTCCTGCTGCCCCATTATTCAGAAGCCAAAGACACCCAAAGTGCCCACGGCTAATGTTGCTGTGAGAGCGGTACAGAGTGTGTTCTGCACCGTAGAGGGGAAGAAGGAGCTAGCTGGTCTGTTGTGTGCACGTGATAAATCTGCTGGTATGCCAGGGCTCTTTTCTCATTTGTTAGGCAGCCATGTGTGAAAATGTTAATGAAGGCCCATATAATCTAGGAAATTCTAACCATTAGAATTTCCTTCACGTAGCCAGGCTTTCTGCTTACACACTGACTATTGTGCTCATCAATCCTTCGACTGTCGTACTAATAATAGACCTAATTGCCTCAGTCAGCCCACTAGCTTTCTCTGCCCCTCTATGCATCTCAAAAAGGAGTAGAGGATTGTCTTATGACAAGCCTGTGGCATAGAACGAGGAGTAAATCAGGCTATATATATATATATACTGTATATATGTAACAAGCAGACACAAATACCAGTGGCACTCTGCATGGTGTCCATCATATATCTAGCCTCCATCATCTTATCTCCTGAAGTATTAAGCATCCAGATGCCAAAATATTTGTCAGGGCTCAGCCAGGCAGTGCACCCCCTCAATCTCATCCATTATATATATGATGGAATAAAACTAGGCCTTGTGACATGATGTCTCCCCCTGACCTCAAAGACCTATCCTATTTTGCAGTTTTGTTGGGTTTTTGTCTTTGTGAGAGCTAAACAATAACTTGCTTTATAATATTTGGCTATTATTTTACTTCACCCCGTCCTTGTACTCGTAATGTGAAACTATGTAGATCCCCTTTGAATTTCCTGCTTGAATTAGCATTCCATGAATCTGAGTGCCTTTTTTCCCCTATTCGCTCAGAGAGGCAGAATTGCGTAATTACTCTAAAAGGAGAGGGAGAGGTGAAGGTTTGGCAGTCTTAATCTCTCAGAGTAGAGCCTCTTTAAGGGAGTGGTGACTGCGGGGCCAAAACATCCATAAACCTGCAGGGAACAGCGTACGCATCAGAGCATGTTGGTCCTGCTACAGCATGGCAGCCAACATAGGCAAAAACAATAAATGCATCCAGAATTTCCAAAGGCAGGGTCAGAGTAGAAAAGCAAGACTTTGCAATTACTTTTGCACCCCATTTGCAGAAGATTAAGATTTTAAAATGTGCCCTGCACTCTAAAAGCCTTGAGGGACAGGTGCATTTGAAAAACCACTCTCAGGACAAAACATAGGAAAAGATAATAAAAAAGCTAACTAAAGACCAGAAAATAAGATATGCCAGTGTTTATAAAAAATTGATTCAATCATTTTAGAGTTTGATAAAAAGAAAGAAAAAAGTCACTGAAAATCTGAAGATCTCTTTTGTATTTTTCATTAGTAGATCTGACTATCTTTCATTCAGGGCTTGCTCAAAAGCCTCCTCTCTCCACTGCTTAGGATAACCTTGTTGTTAAAGACGGATCTTTCTACAATCTGCCATTTCTTTGAAATTCTTTGTACGGTGGCTGATTCTTCTCGGTTTGTCAAATTAGCTCCAAAGTAAACACTTTTAAGAGGTAGGAAATGATCAAAGCTGTCAGAAACTAAAACTAAAACTATTTTACAGTATCTCTTTCTTTTTGAAAAGGAGTGGTCGTCATCGTGCTGTCCTTGAGCATCAGCCACAGATACAGCAACTGACCCTTCCCTCTCCAGCCTGAACTTCAAGTTGCTGTTGAAGCAGGAGTTGAGTTTCCGTTGCAAAATGATTTAAAGGAGGACTATAAACATCATCTCAAGTTCATCAACAACGACTGTAATATAACCACTTCAGTATATTCTTACTACAACACTGTAAATAATTGACTTTTTTTAAGATAATCTTTTAGGCATTTTTAGGCCTTTATTGACAGGACAGCTGAAGATATGAACGGGGAGAGAATGACATGCAGCAAAGGGCTGCAGGTCAGAGTTGACCCCGGGCCCGCTGTGTCGAGGAGTAAACTTCTATACATAGGCGCACGCTCTACCAACTGAGCTATCCGGGGGCCCATATAATTGACTTTTTAAACAAGCCCACATATAAACTACCATAGTTGGGACAAAAAAAAGGCGAAATTCAAATGGAGATAGTAAATGTCAAAAATATTTGTGCTTAAGCATATAAGAAGCCATATATATATATATATATATATATATATATATATATATATTCATATATTCATAGGAAAAAAATGTCATCCCCGGTAGTAATGTAATGACTAAACTGATTTGGACAAAAGGTTGTATGACAGCCCAATAATACAGATAAAGGAGACAATACTTTTGTTTTAATCAAGAAGATCCAGAATCAGGCATGAAACACATATAATCAGTCAAATTTTTGCATATTTAAATGGCCACTCACCTTTTTTTTATCTACTCTGATCCTAATACCACTGAAGCAGTTCTCATCAGATTAGATGTATTTTTTGACTTGGGCAATGTATATTAATCTCCAAATGAAGCTACGATTTGGTGCCGTTTACATATCAAGTGACCTCTGGTATGTACGGAGAGCTGAGGAAAATACTTGTGGGATCGAAATGTTGTCTTTTTGCTCATAAAATGTTCTAGTAGTGAGCTTCAGGCAGCACACGGGACATTTTCTTATCTTTTGATCCTCAGCCAAACACAACCAATCTCACCCAAATTGCTTGCTTGCACTGCGTTGGATGTTTAGAATGTGCACAGGCTTATTTCTCAATTTCTCCTCTCCTTCTCTCTCTTACACACTGAGAGACACAGACACACACACACACACACACACACACACACACACACACACACACACTTTCATCGCTCATTTTGGATTTTTTGGAAAGGAGACTTCCACTGCAGCCACAGAGAGACGAGCAGGTGTGATAAACCCGGGGTCCGGAAGCCTTCCAATTAAGACACATAGAACCAAAACATTCCTCCACACTGACCTCGCCGGCAAACATGAATTACATTCACTTGGATAGAAATACACCGACTGCATACTTCTCTGAGCCGTCCCTCCTGCTGCTCCACCCAGCCTAGTTTTACATCTATTTACATGAGATGTGTAATAGCCCAACTTCATCTGGGCCCAGCTGTTTGGTGACAAAGATGTAGAGTTTTGTTAGCAAATTAAATTATGCACTGAATGTGTATACTGTATGTATCTGTGTGTGTGTGTGTGTGTGTGTGTGTGTGTGTGTGTGTGTGTGTGTGTGTGTGTGTGTGTGTGTGTGTCTGTCTGTCTGTCTGTCTGTCTCTTTGCATGTCCCTATGTGGCCTGGTGTGTGTTGTGTACACTTTTAATGTTTTTCTCACTATCCCCCTCAAAAACTGTGTTATTTTTTCCCAGGATCATGCTGCCTTCTTAACGTTGGAGGTTAAAGTTGAGTACCTGCTGAGCTAAGATACCATTTTCTGCTTTGCTAGGGCTGAGCCAAGTTCATGCTTCACTGAACACATCCCATACAAGCAAGATTATCAACCATCATCTACATAATTCTGTTATTTCCCACTGCAAACAAATAGTAATACCTTTTCAACTAAATACGATTTTTAACCAGGACAGGACAGGAGGAGCCACTGTGAGCCATGTCGATGAGAAGGAAGTATATTTGCAGAACACTGTTAAAGGGAAGTGAACTTTAGTCTCATTTTTGCAGGTTGACCATTAACACCAACCTTATCAAAGTCATTTGTCTCGGGACTTGTTGAACATCTCCAAAATGCTCTTTTGTCTGTGCTTGAGTGACACTGTTTTCTGAAAGGTTAATTGCTTCTCGTAGTAATAAAAGGCCAGATTCGAGGCTGTGATTGACATAAATTGAGGTGCTCTTCCTCCACACCGAGGTTTTCCACTACGTCCATCCTTGCTACCAGGTCAGTTTCTGACAATTGTGATTTATTATTAATGACATTCACTGCACTTCCTGTGACATTCCTTTTATTGGGTCTTGTGCCTTTATGTGGCCCATCTAAGAGGGACACCTGTCCGCCCATGGCCAGCTTTATGGCCTTTAAGAGGGAATAAATTGTCCAATGTCAAAGCCACAGCCAACAACGACTTATTTGATGCTAAAGATCGAATAATTCATTCCGCGATTGTGCATGTGAATTTACTTTTAAGCCACAACAATACAAACAACAGCGCAATAAATCTCTCGGCTCTCCATGCGGCGATTACTCTCTGTCTGCATAGTATTGGACTTTACACACAGTCAGGGACAGTAAGTTGACATAGCCATTTGCTAACGCAGCCTGTTGTGGAGAGAAAGCAGAGGATAGATTGGGCAAATGGAAGTTTAAAAAAACAGGAACAAAAAAAAAAGAAAAACAAGAATGGCTTGGGGAAACTTTACCAGCAGCTGAGGCCAAATGGTGATGCCTGATTTGTATTCACTCTTCAGTCCACAAATTCTCCCCAAGCAGCTTCGGGGTTGGGAGATTTTGAAAGTTTCAAAAAAGCGTGCGCATTTAGATAGTGCTGCAGAGGTGTGTACGGGGGAAGCTGAACCTCCAATGGCTCAGCAGGTTTTTTTTTGTAGACACCCTTGGAAGCGTGTGCCAGGTCTGAAGGTCAGCCTGCCTCCTCATCAGCCCTTTTGTGAGGGCCGCACAGCGCACAAAGCAGCTGGAGGCTGGAGGCCTGGGGTGTGGGGCGGCCCGTCATTGACCACCACTCCCTGCCTAATTACCTCTCTGCCCTGGCCCTGTGTTCATCCAGCCTTCTCCGGTAAGTAAGGCTGGGCTGCTGAGATGGCTGGGAGCCTAGCCTCATTAGATCCAACGGAGTCCCTCTGACTGAAGCAACATGCACACACTACTAGACACCATCATACACTAATGGGCTAGGAGGAAGTCAGAGACAGACAATAAAACACACAGGAAATACATCATAGAAGTACTCATCTATGTGTTCATCCAAGACATATTAGTCCTTTAAAATCGTGCTTATGGTAGGTGCACAATATGGAAATTAACTTTCTTTTACCCATGGTAGTGATTCATCCACACTGTATCTAGGTGGTTAGTCCTCTAATGGTTCTGCTAAGCGAACACACACTCTCATATACACACCAGCTACTATGCTCCCTCCCGTAACTAGCTTTGATTCCCACCCATGTCAGCAGAGTTTCCCTGTCAGCGCCTTCCCAGCCGCGACTGAGATGGAAAAAGCTACTTTACTTAGGGGTTTTATTTGTTTGCCTGTTTGTTTCTCTCTGTTCGCTTTCATCTTTATCTTTTATGACTGCCCCCTACTCCCTTCCAAACTCCCCCAAGAGACAGGCATGGAGTAGGGTGGGGAGGGTGGAGAGGGAGGCGTGTAGGAAACAGACAGAGGAGGGGGGCTCTTTTGAAGGAGGACGAGGAGAATTGAAAATGGCCTGTGTTGTGAAGGAGGCGAGATGAAGAAAGCCAATCTGCCTGTGAGGGCAGAGCCGTGGGAGAACGAGAGGAAAGGAAGTGGAGTAGAAAGAGAGAGAGAGAGAGAGAGAGAGGGAGAGGGAGAGAGGAAAATTCGGTTCAAGCGTCTTCGTCTATGAAGGAGGGAAATTAAGAGTAACGGCATAAAGTACTGCGTGAGGTACGACTTTGATGGAATAATCCTTACCCAGGGAACCATCCCCACCTTGCTCAGACTGCCAGGCTGTTGGTAAAGGCAGAGGCCACAGGGAGGTGCTGTGACAGAGGGGGCTTTGACAGTAAAGCTCCTCTCACCAGCAGCACTGCTCATCAAGCAGTGTGCTGCTCCAGCTGTTTTCTCACCGAGACAGAACTGTAACGATACAAGCAGGCCCTATAAAAACTTTTTGCTAACGGTACAAGAATGGATCGGCGGTAGAAGTTTCAAACAGGCTTTGTTTTATCACCTTTTTTGATATTCCTACCTAAGGCTGTTAGGATCTAGCTACCCTCATGCAGATTTGTAATTAAGATCTCCTTTCTCTCATCAAGCTTCTTTGTTTTTCCATTCACAGTTTTTCGATGGTCTCTTGAATGCCAATCCTCCAGACTGCGATTGTCATAATTGCACTGCACAAACGGAATCAAAAGGACTGAGTCAAGTAAGAGAAAGAAGAAGAGGGGGGACTACGCTGCACAAATCTTTTGCTGTACACTAAACAAGGAACTCTCTAATCTTCACATTTGCACCTTCATCTCTTTTTTTTTTTACACTTTTTAAGCACAGATGAGTGTCATTTATTTATTTGCTAGTTAATTTATTTAGCTGCTATACTCTGGGGTACCCTATGTTATAATAAATAATGAGGTGATTTGTTTTCTCTCTCTCACTCTCGCTCTCTCTCTCTCTCTCTCTCTCTCTCTCTCTCTCTCGGTGTGCCGCATTTGCTGTCCCCCATGGTTTGGTCCATACAGCGACTGTAGAATGGGGAGTCAGTATATTAATCAAGATGTTGACAAAGTAAAGCAGCACACATACTGTCCGGTCCCACTGGTCTGCATCACAACCTATCCCAAAATTCACAAAATGTTACTGCCGTCATCCGTTCCTTAGAAAATGCAGAGTTCAGGCTCCTTCCTATCGATATGATCCATGACAACTCAAACTGTTTACAGGGGACAGTCACTGTCACATGGACTCACTTCCCAAATCATGTTCTTGACTTGGACCTTCACTCAGCTCCTGTACACTTTAGCGCAGTTGTATGAAGGTAAATATGGTGCAAAACGTGAGAGCTTGTAGAATACAATGTGAGAACTTGCAGAACAAAAAAATTGAACTTGTATGTTAAAATTTGCACTTGTAAAATAAAAATTTGCACTTGTAAAATAAAAATTTGCACTTGTAAAATAAAAATTTGCACTTGTAAAATAAAAATGTGCACTTGTAAAATAAAAATTTGCACTTGTAAAAATTATTCACATTTGAAGTCACAAAAAGAAAAAAAACATGAGAGCTTGTAAAAAAAATCTGAACTTGTAAATTGAAATTTGCACTTGTAGAAAAAATATTCACAAATGTGTAGATTGATATTTGCATGAACACAATGACAGCTGCAAACTTGTAATGCAACATTTACTCATGTACTCTTTTTTTATACTCAGGTTGATATTCCATCACAACCACAACTCAGTGATTACAACCTCTCGAATCTGTCACTGTATGCGCTCTCTCGCATCACAAAGAGGCGAATCTGCGCCTCGACTTTTGCAACACTTGTTGCGATACATTTGGTGCAAAACTAATTTGTACCTGTGGACTTAGGCTGTGGAGCTCTGATCCAACAGAACGGGGAAAGCAGGGTTTCTATCGCCAGATGAGGGACAACTCTGTCCGGCTTATTTAGCTATGTCGCATGGAAACCTGGTTGAATAGCAAGCTAGCGTTAGCTAACTAACCAACCAGCCTGATTCTAAATAAATACCTTTTAATTATCTTAACACTTTTTAACAGTCAAACTGAAACACTGGCGGTGAGCTCCAGGTCCTGCAGACGGACCGTCACCAGCGGGTATCGGCCAGCGGAGCAACATCGCTATTATTGCCAGAAAGCTTCGCTGCCGACCTCGACCTGCAGTCGGAGCTCCAGCGGGACACGTTGGTGGAATAGCAAGCTAGCGTTAGCTAACTAACCAGCTTCTAAATAAATACCTTTTAGTTATCTAAACACTTTAACAGTCAAACTGAAACACTGGCGGTGAGCTCCAGGTCCTGCAGCCGCAGACGGACCGTCATCAGCGGGTAACACGTGCAGCTTCTGCATCCCTGCCAAGACTTCCATCCATAAGGGGAAATAATGATTTTATAAGGCAAAGTTAGTTGCTGCTTTAATTAAAATGTAGGCTATATACATTCCTTTGTCATGTTCATCAATGATGATTATAATTTTACAACGTTTAGAGACATCAATGTTTTATCAGACTATCATTTCCTTGCTACCTGGGTGCAAATCTCGGCAGCAACGAGGGTTAAGAGATGACGCATTATTCGGCAAAAATAATTGCTGCTGCCCGCGAGGTGGATGTAATTCTGCAGAAGCTATTGTTGCTGCCTGCGGGGTGCAATGATTGGCAGTGAGGCACAACATCAGCAAAGCAAGCTGTGGTCATGGCCGGGGATGTGCCGATGCTACCGGGTGCGGGGCTCTCCGGGTCTCCGCTGGAGCTCCGACTGCAGGTCGAGGTCGGCAGCGCGCTTTCTGGCAATAATAGCGATGTTGCTCGCTGGCCGATACCCGCTGGTGACGGTCCGTCTGCAGGACCTGGAGCTCACCGCCAGTGTTTCAGTTTGACTGTTAAAAAGTGTTAAGATAATTAAAAGGTATTTATTTAGAATCAGGCTGGTTGGTTAGTTAGCTAACGCTAGCTTGCTATTCAACCAGGCTTCCATGCGACATAGCTAAATAAGCCGGACAGAGTTGTCCCTCATCTGGCGATAGAAACCCTGCTTTCCCCGTTCTGTTGGATCAGAGCTCCACAGCCTAAGTCCACAGGTACAAATTAGTTTTGCACCAAATGTATCGCAACAAGTGTTGCAAAAGTCGGCGGCGACATCGCTATTCGCCTGTGATGCAGAGAGCACATACAGTGACAGATTCGAGAGGTTGTAATCACTGAGTTGTGGTTGTGATGGAAAATCAACCTGAGTAAAAAAAAGTACATGAGTAAATGTTGCATTACAAGTTTGCAGCTGTCATTGTGTTCATGCAAATATCAATCTACACATTTGTGACTATTTTTTCTACAAGTGCAAATTTCAATTTACAAGTTCAGATTTTTTTTACAAGCTCTCATGTTTTTTTCTTTTGTGACTTCAAATGTGAATAATTTTTAACAAGTGCAAATTTTTATTTTACAAGTGCAAATTTTTATTTTACAAGTGCAAATTTTTATTTTACAAGTGCACATTTTTATTTTACAAGTGCACATTTTTATTTTACAAGTGCAAATTTTTATTTTACAAGTGCAAATTTTAACATACAAGTTCAATTTTTTTGTTCTGCAAGTTCTCACATTGTATTCTACAAGCTCTCACGTTTTGCACCATATTTACCTTCATACAGTTGCCGTGGCCTCTAATTGTAAGGCCTGGCGTGCAAAATAAGTTGGGAAAACTGCACTTCAAAGCGCCTTATACGCTGTTCTTGCTCCCTTCTGATCTGAGATCAGCCCCTAAACGACCAGTCTGGAGTGTCTCTGGAGAAATCTAAAACTCCTCAGATCTCTGCTGTGTAGTTAAAAGGCTTGGTTTCCCAAACCAACAAAATTATTAATTTTAAATTAAACTTTTCTTACTTAGCTATTCTCTAAAACCTGTTTCTTTATTATACTGTCCCGCAATGTCTTTTTTTGACTGTGACCCTTTTTTACTATTTGCTGCAAGGCATTTTTCTTTTCCTCACTCTCTCTCTCAAATGCTATTCCATTCAAGGCCTTTTGAGAGGGCCATCCACCCCCCCCCCGACATTTACAAAGGAAATTAATGAAAACTACTGGTATGTGACTCCTCTACAGGGACGCTCCATTATACCTTGGTTTACTCAAACAGAAGCCTCCCTGTCATTGGCTATAAGCAGAGATACCAGACTGAGAAGGGTTACCCTAGATAGCAGAGAACGCAAGGAAGTGGAATAATGGCAGGCTTAGAGAGAGAGAGCCTTGCCCAGTGTTTTTTAGCTGTTTGAAAATTGATTTATTCTTACCGATCCAACAAACCCCACGTATTCTCAACCAATGGATGAAGGATTAAAGGTATCATTTGTCAGAAACCCACTGGTCCACTCATGAGAACAGAAATTGTTTGTGAACACGGACAAAAATCCTGTATGTACACGCCACAGTTATGTGTCATCCAAGTTGCCTTTTCGCGCTTCAAAACTGCAGCCACTACACTGAGAAATGGGGTGAACTTTTAGGGGCAAGAACATGGTTTTGCTTTTTTTTGTCCCCCTCGATATTCTTTAAATTGGATTTCAGTCTTTCCCCCAAATGGACTACTATATTAACCTGTGAGATGGTGTGACAGCATAGCATAATAGAGTGCCTTTACAAAGAGTGTGTTCAACCTTTTCAATGTTGTGAAAAAAAGGAAGAACATCTCTATTTTTCTATCATCCTGTATCCCAGAATGGCTGTTGTGTTATCCTCTTCCCTGAGGAGGCGTTAACAACCTTGAAGCTTTGTAAACATCAACCATAATACATGGAATAAAAAGTAGATTATCAAAGGGGTATTTCCTATGAAAGCAAACATTTGCTATGATAAGTTATCGTCATCCTTTATCTCTTGATCAATTCATACAGCAGTTTTCTCCTTTGTGACTACCTCCATTTTTCCTTTTTTTTTTATTGTAGTGCCATCTTGATAAACAGTGATGTTTATCATATTCTGGCAATGGTTTCGATGTTAGTCATGATTTTCAGCTCTTTAAATGACATGACAAAGGGAGGAAGCGTTAACAATCTTGTATTGTTAATATTAGTGGAGAGAACAGGGAAGCCAAATTAGTGGGAGATAAGACAAGATGCCTTTGTGGTAGCGAAGCCTAAACAGATGCCAATCAAGCAATCTGAAAGACAGCTCGGAGTCCTGGGAGGGATGTAATGGAGTTCAATGTGAAGGCAAGGACGCTCTCCTCGGCAGACAACAAAACAGCAACACACAGAGCAGTGTGCTAAAATAAAACACAATCAATTCGAACAACACCACCACTGTGTTGGGACTTCCTCCCCCCCCCCTATCCAGAGACTTCCAGAGACTTCCAGTCTTTCAGAATCCTGCACTGAAAGCTGGCCCTTGTGCCTCCCATCGCCTCCCTTACACCCCGACTCTCTCCCCGTTCACATCCAGCCTTGCTTCCTCCCATCATAAATCTGGATAAATCCACAAACCACTGTCTGGCATGCTCCATCTGTCTCCCTCACTCATGTACTGCTAAAGAAAAACCTCTCTGCATCCCTGCCTGCCAGCAGGCTGTCCTCCAGGCTCACTTAAAAAAGAATGAAACAGAAAAAAAAAAAGAAGTACCCTGACTGTTCGGCGAGAAGACAGGATGAAGACACCACCTCTACATTATATCACTACTGTTACTCATCTCAGTAAAATAAACTTTCAAATGGGATTACGAACACCCTCATTCATATTTACTCACCCATGATGCAATGTGATAGAGACGGGCAGACATTTAGACTGAGGGAATTCCAAAAACAATATTTTTGGTGGGATGATTGTATAGCTCTTATAAACGTAGGGGTCATTTATTTAAGATCAGTTTGCCAGGTTTTTTATCAAAATGTGTCCTGCTTCAATGTTAAAACAAAAGCAAACTGAAAAGAAAAAATGTTGCATCCAATTGTGATAAAAGTGGCAATTGCAACACTGATAATTTAGTTAGTAATTATTTTCTGGATTGCTTTGTTATATTGTTTGCCTGTATAATACGAGCATTTACAAAATAGGACAGGCTAAATTGTTCTATAGGCAAAATGTCAAGTTTCAGTATTTCTCAATGAGCCCGTGGCAGAGACATCAAGCCTTAACTGTAATGGACGGTGTCGGAGGCAGATGGGTGGAGTCACACTACAACAGGCCTTTGATATCCACCAACAGGGAACACAGAAGGAGGGCCCTGCATCCATGGTGGCATACTTAAACAAACACGCATGCATGCATACACACAGTCGCATGCACATGCACACAAAACCTGCTCCAACAGACCACGGCCCAGCAGTACAGACTGGGCTCATTACATCCCACCCACCCCCTCCCACCACTACCACCGGGGTCCTGACCACACAGTGGGTCGACGCCCAGCCACTTGGGGGCCATGTGTTAGCATTCAGCAGAGTGAGAAACAACAACACCATCGGACTCATATCATCATCCACCTCACAGCTCCCAGGGCTTGACATCTCCTCACGGTGCTATTGTTTCGCTTGAGCGCTGCTCTCTTGCCCTTTTCTCTCCAGTACAGCACTCAGGAAAAGGGCTGCACAGTCGGGGGGGTGGGGGCTTGTTTAGACAGCAGGGGACCCCGCCCGCACTTAGGCACTCAGTGGTAAACATCAAATATGATTGGTCAAGGGAGGCAAAGGGGAGTTTGACAGGAAAATAATCAGACAATTTCAGGTACCCAGAATATTTTATCATCTGTGTGTAACACACAATATATCAGAGTAGAAAAAAAAAACAGATTGTGTTTACCTGTTGATGACAGTGATGGCCCAGGAGGATCGATAGACATAAAAAAGAAGAAGAAGGAAACCGTTAGTTTGTTAGCTTTGCGTACCATATCTTTCATGAGGCAATATGTGCCATGCATGCATATGTGTGATTATAAACAATGAAGAATCCCCTTTAATTGAATATTTCCAAAGGGATTAAAAAAAGAAAAAAATGACTTAAGCAGGCATATGGAGGCTTTGTTCTTCTATTCATTTTAGTTTTTAGCTGCTGCATTAGGAGATGAGGGTGTTCCCCTGCAATCAGACTGTTGCAACATGCCACTTCTGGCAAAATTGGATCTGGAGAGAGCAATAGCCGCCACTCAAGACAATGCAACCATCCGCGACACAGTGCGTCCCAGAAGCGTGCGAGAAGCGGCTGTCCACTCCGCTAAAAACACGCGCCAGGTCTTTTTTGATGTGAGCCGCTTGGTGCTCGAGTCGGGGGCAGGCGAAACGCTCTGCTTCGGACGCTCCCGGTGTGGTTATGACACATGGCGGACGACGGAACAAAACCGGAAAGCGGTTGGAATTGGTGGAATTTCGGGGTAAGGCTGTAATTCTGCATTCACTGATGAGATGCCATACTGTTTATGTAAAATATCTCCAGATAAAGTAACTTCTGTGTTGACCTGGGTTTTACCTGCCCAAGGACACTGTCAAAATCACACTGAGGCCGGCTGAATCAAGCCACCCAATTTACTGTATACGACCGCCACTGACACATATTGATATATACATGCACTTCCCACGACTACACTCTTAGTCATAAACTGAGTATAAATCAGTAGGGCAGCACAGCACCTTTCTCAGGCAAGGGAGTGAAACATTACTGCAAAATAAAATGAAATTTAATAAAATAAAAATAACTGTGCCCACATTCCCCAAACTGTCATTTAATGTAATGAAGGACTATTTATGGGTCTATCTGCTAGATAGAATTCGCTTCGCTAAGTGTCTTCATAGAGACTGAAAGAGTCCGATGACCTGTGGGTGATGGTTGATGGAAGGTTGTGGTCTCTGGCTAAATGCCGCTCATTCAGGTCTGGTCTGATTACAATAATCACCAGGGAAGCCAATGATGAGCTCGCTGTCCCAAATGACTTTCCTCGTTGATGTTGAAAAAAAATAAAATGTTCCTACATACGTATGTTAGGGCACCTTCTGATTTATTCATTTCATGCTCCCACCAGTTCACCTCTTATCCCTACATGAGTCCCTCTATAGGTCTACTGCTACATTCACATTACAGCCGCTGAGATTTTGACATGCTTTGTTGAAATGGGCCTGCAGACGCAACACCACCTGTCATCAACATAAACAGCCTGCTAGCAACAAAAACAAACTTAAAAACTGTGTCACACCATTAGTGTAGGCTACTGATGCAAAACCACTTGTCTGACCATGATCATGTTTGCGCTGCGCTGTAATACTGCTTCCTTTGGTTCCTCCTTTTCATATTTGTATGAAATGGCAACAATTTATTTCTTCTTTACAAATAATACAAATAGGGATGATGAAACTAGCAAGGACATTTGGTGTGCTGTCTCTTAGAAGACAAGAGACCCATTGAATTTCATGAATAGATGAATGAATTAAAATTCATCTAATCATACTTCAGGAATCCCCGCCCCCTACCAAACACACACACACACTCCTGCTGCATGACTGCAGAGGAACCTCCGTCAGTAGTTCCACTTGCAAACATATATGTATAATGTCAGAGTACACAAAGAGGGGGGTTCACTATAGCAACGGCACGTATCACCTTTTTGCAATACGTCTCTTTGTGCATGCTTCTTCATTAGGATTCATGGATCATCAATGAAAACAATTCTTTGTATCTCATTTGGCACCGTGTGAATGATTGTTTGCGCACCAATACGAGGGAGATGAAAAAATAGACGCTCCATATTTAGACTAAATAGATTTTTGTTTTGCCTCTTGTACCAAGGCTGTAATATATCGGACCACTGAATGACTGCATGTGCAGTTCAAACATCATTTCATGCTCACTGTATTGTAGTCCTGAATTAAACATGCATTTGTTGGCCCTATGAATATAAGACGTAACCGTATCTTAGACCTATGCAAACTACGCTTCAAACATTAGCATATATACATCAACACACACACAAACAAATGACTTGCTAGCAAGGAGGTCACAGCTGTAGTTGTTTTAGATTTTAGGCTGATAATTGATTATCTATCATATACTGCTTTACTTTTGGTTGGATTAATTGATAAAATAACGAGTTATACATAAACAGTTGCATTCTGTACAGTGTTCTTTATGGTGTGTGAGGCCCAAGACAAGCAACTCATTACCACAATAACTCTTAATGTTGGCGCAGAGATTTATTCAAAATATAAAAAATAATTTAAAAAAAATAACACTTAACCAAGGAAGGCCAAGCTTTACATTTGTATACTTATTCCTTCTTGACAGCGCTACAGGAGCCAGCTGTTTCAAAATGAGTCTGGAGACCACAACATGCTCTAATTGATATGACCTTTAATTGCTCATTCAGTGCAGAGGAAAGAAGAGGAAGACATCAAGCCAGTCCACTGTGGCTCGGGCTAAAGAGGCGCTGTGTAGATTGGCCTACACTCCCAGGCCCCGTGGACATAATTAAACCTGAATAACAAACACACAAGTGCTCTACTCTCCTGAACAGGATTCTGAAAACATCCAGGACACCAGCTCACTGCTCTTTTAGTTAGTCCCTCAATCAGAGGGGATTTGTTCCTGTGTTGAGATTAGAATTGAAGCCAGGACAATTATGGCCAACATAAATGAGGCCCCGTTATCAATGGCTGAAATTTTGTTAGTTGTAACTAAGCTCTGGGTCTGCAGTTCATCTGAACTGTTAGGATAGTTTGTTGCTCATTCCTTAAAACCACTGCACAAACGAAGACTCATACTAAATGTTGCCTTATTCAGATGTAATGGGAAAAAAGTCAAGGTATCACATGAACCCACTCTCTAAGTGTAAGCACATCCCCAATTCTCTGCAGGTACACAACATGCACAAACTCTAAATGGAAATAGAACATCTGCATTGAACTCTTTAACATTTACAAAAAAAAGCCTATCTGCATTTCCTCAACCGTAGTCCACGGGGAGCTGGAAAACTGTCCACATACACTTGAACAACTGGACCTTTGCATGGAATTAGACATCATTAATTCATTTATACTGAAGTCCACAAGCCTTTCCTTTTGAGTGAGTGCTTAGCTTCAGGTTAGCTATGGGTTCAAGTCATCCGCCGGGGCCGTGGCAGCAGTGTGTTTGACTACTATGTATTCAAGCTGCAGACTGCTGGTCACCAGATGATCCCCCTGGTGGGGCTCACTGCTGGCCTTTTGCACACCTCCATCATCTCCACCTGCAGTCTGCCTACACCCCAGAGAGCTCCCAGTAGAACAGCTAAGAATGCAGGTGCTGGACGTCTAGACGAGGGGCTCATTAGTTTTCCTGCGGCTCACCAGCTAGTGATTGCAGAGGCCTAAGCTGCCTTGCCTGGAGGGAGGGGACAGGTCCTGATTGAGAGCGTGCTTTATTACAGGGGCTTATGTGGGGGCTTCGGGATTAACACATAAGTCTTCCACCTTCATGGGTGCGACTTGTAGTGCTCCGTGCAGCTAGAGGGGGAGTGCAGCACAGGGAGTGAAACAGCTTTTCTCACTTTGCATTGATAGACTGACCAGAGGCTTAACACACACGTCCTGGAGGTCTGGATGGATTTGTGTTACTTACAGCAGTCAACCTAAATCTCTAAAAGGGCGCCTATAAGTTTTTTTTTAAATGTTAATTCAAGTTAATTAGTTTTAATAACTTTGGCTTTACTTTGTGAGCCTGTTTGTTTATGTGTGTCTAACATTTCCAGACATCACTATGTGAAAAACCTCACAGTGGCCTGTAATTGTTTCAGCTCTGTTTTTCACCGCAGGGGAGAGCCGGTCAAGAGTGGCAGCCTGCGCCCTTTCCTTTCACGGGTCTCTTTCAAGTGGGCCGACCTTAAGCCAAGCTGCCCTTCAAACTGATGGCTGAGTATGAGCTACAGGTGAGTGACATTGCTCCAGCTGTATGTTATGCCTTATTAAACAATCTGAGCATGTTGCTGAATGCTGCAATCAGCCTTTATCTTGAAGCATATTTGACACATCACTTTAGTTTACATGCGCAGAGGACAATTCCAGGAAATTCTACATCATACATCATGGGGCATTTCAAAAATCTAGGTTCACACATTTCAAAATAGAGGCTTTATTTAGTAAAAAAAAAAAAAAACAGATTTGAATTGCAAAATCTGAGTCATTTACATGCCTCCAAATTCACTACATATAGATGTATTTCTAATCTAACTTTCAGATTGCTTTCAAGCCTAATGTTTATAGTCAACAGAGGCACCTCTCTATATATTACCACAACCACTTTCCTCAGATGATTAAGCGATAGGAAAGAAAGTCAAAACAATAGTGGAACAAACAACTTTTCTCTGCTGAGCTTTTTGCATAATTATGATGCCCGAGGGCCAACTGATTCACTGAAATCTGTTCTCTGCAGGGGGAGGGAAACCTAAAATAGCAGCCTCTGATTGTCACACAATTGGCTTCGAATGCACTGTGCAGCTGTGCTCTGAGCCTGTCTGTCTGTCATTTAACTGATTGCTGCATGGCTGCCAACCTATCAGGTGCATCATCACTGGAATGTGAGCTGCTAAGCGCACCACACAATGTATCCACAACTCCTTCCAGAAACATAGGGTCAAAAACTGTGTATATATAGAGCACAGTGTGCTGCTGCATTAAACAGTTCTTCGAAATGTATTCCATTTTTTATTACCATAACGCCACAGTGGCAGAGTTCAAAGCTGGGATTGTACAGCTGCAGATATGAACAGAGACAACCCGCATCCCACCTTTCCGTATTAAAAAGAGAGGAATAAAAGGAGAAGGAGAGAGACAAGAGAACAGACAGTGAATTCCAGGGCAGTCCTAGTTGATTACTGGGGTACAAGCGTGATAAAACACCCATCCACCTCTGAGGGCTATTACTTCCTGCCAATACCTTCATCATTGCTTTCAGAGCTCATACGAATATGCAGAAGCATAACTCCTGGATGCAACAACCTGATTTAAAGTGCTTACAATTTATATAAAAAGGTTATTGAAGGTTAATGCTCGATATGGTGCCAGATTAGTCCGTAGAAGTTAGTGAGGCTTGAGCACCCAGCTCTGTTGCCATTCACAAGCTTTGTCATCAGTATGAGCATTTAGCATGCATACTGAATGAAAAAAAAATCAATTAGCACAAACTAATATTTTCCATGATTTTATCACCTTTTGAATTGTGGCAATTTTTCAACACTGAAAAGCTGCATTTTTTATCACCTTAATAAAATAAATAATTACCCCCAATTTCAGGTCGTAATGGCTATTGCAAAATACGGTAGAACAGAAGCAATAAGAAACAATAGCACCAAATAGTAGTGCTGCACGATATGAGTAAAATATCTAATTGCGGTTATTTTGACTGATATTGTGACTGCGATATGATTCACGATATTGGAGGGAATAATCATTTTTGTATCGCTATTCTCATTGAAAAATATTGATATAAAATTATTTTTTTTTAAATGATTATAGTGTGATTTATGCGAGGATCTGTGCCTAACAAAGTTTTTTTTTTTTTCTGTAGGATACGATTTGTAGGCCGGGACATCTCTGCAGGACCACGAAACTTAATTCCGAACGGTTTGACACATATTTTGCCTTTAACAAATATTGCGCTCCACCTGCGATTTGGATATTGCCCTAGTCCATATTGCAATTTCAATAAAATACCTACCAAACAGCCAAAAATCTTCAGTACTTTGTGTCAACTTCATGTCATTCTTTAACTGTGCCAGTGTGTGACTGCATGGCAATATCTTCAAATAATAATTAGCCTTGTCTATGTATCTGATTACTGACATGCCTCAAGAAAGGGTGATAAAAAAAAATGCCGTGTGGTTTATCTGCTTCCTTCTTCATTGAAAAGGAGGTACAGATAAAACTGGTATCATGAGGTTCATGCATGGTGAATCATGTCCACAGTATTTCCTCTCTCTTCCGAAGTCAATAGGCCTGTAACGTGAGCAGAGCACCGGGCTGTCCCTAGGCAGGCTGACTGAGCCCGCTAATGAAAACGGAGCAAGGGAAAGGGAGAGAAAAAGAAACAGAGAGTTCTGTGTGTCTGAACAAACACAGGAGGAGTACCTTCAAGGTCACCGTCAGAGGGAAAAAAAGAAGAGAGAGAGTGAGGGAGATAGAGTGATTGAGAGACAGAGCGGGGAGACGCTGAAGAGATGAGTGAAGTGATGATGAGACCAGGAATTTGGGCTTAAAGAGAAAAACAAAAACAGAAAACTTTTCTTCTGCACCCTTTGTTTTGGCCCGGTGCTGCACATTAAAGCATTGTGGCCAATGACATGGAAGCACAATATAATATTCCCTAAATAATTCTTTATTTTCACAGTTCACTTATCTCCTTAAGTGCAAAGGATTACATGGGCATTACAAACAATAAAACAATGCAACAAGAGAATAAAAAAAGGCAGGCACTGTATCCTACTGGGCAAACACACAAATGGGCTTTGTTTCATTTTTACGACCATCTTAACATTACTTTATCAATAACAAATCAGGCATGTTTTTTGATAGCTCAGCACTCAAAGTAATAGGCAACAGAGCAATCCATGGAGCATGCTAAAAGTGTTGAAGTAAAATGGGCTGTGGCTGCACAGCCGTGTAACAGGAAAAGAAATGGGAAGAGGCCTGTCATAAGGACGTCAGAAGCTGGACTGCTTCAGAAATGCCCAAGTGTGGACATACACTCAGGCGTGACGTTACAGCAAACCTATTATCTACTATTCTGTCACTTTGGCTTTTCCACTACAAACTTGGGACCAGATTCAATTTCAGCACCAGAGATGTCTGCTTCTCTGACCATCACACAGGCGCTCTCTCTCTCTCTCTCTCTCTCTCTCTCTCTCTCTCTCTCTCTCTGAGTGGGTGTGTCCCCTCAGGGAAGAAGATGGTGCTTTTTACAGCACTTCACCCAACCTTAAAAAAACACTTAGCACCAGATCCAGAACAGATTTTTTTCCGCAGTATTACAGTCAGTCAGTGCTGCCACTAATAAAAAAAAAACTGGGCTGCAAACAGATATCAAATGTTCACAGAGTATGCAACTATCGAAAAAGATAGCGGTCCAAATGGAAACATTTGAGGAGGGATGCGATCATTCAGCTCTCAAGGATTTATGGTGAGGAGTGTGTATGTGATGGGTATGAGATGGTCGTGGTGTCGTGCATTCAAGATAACACTTCAGTCTTAGTGGGCTTATCATTAAAATTCCATCAGAGATATGGAAAAGGGAAGGAGGCAGAAGAAATGCCCAAGATCTAAAGGACAGGAGGCGTCATATCACAGACAGAGTGATGCTACCTCAAGCCCCTGCTTTTGATCTCTTCGTTTACCTGGATGAGAGCTGTTTGAAAAACACACCAAAAAAAACCCGGACCTGTCACCACAGAAAGCAAACTTTAAGGTGACGGCTGGCTGGCTGACTGTCTGTGTCTACCCGGGGCCGGGCCCTTGAACCCTCCCAACCATCTCTAAACAGGCAACTATATGCCAATCAAAGAAAGGCTGGTATGTTAAGAATCTTGTGGTTTCTCAGACAGTGATGCACCAATAAAACATCTATGCTCACAAACACAGCAGAGACACAGAGAATACACTTCCCAAGGCTTAAGCAATTATAAACACTACCCCATGTAACTCTTCCATGCGTGTCGTGTCATTTGATGCAAGGGTTAGTCAAAGCGGGGATGGCAATCTCAACTAAATCCATGACAGTTGAAAAACACGAGCCTTTCCATCTCTGTCTCAGTGGTCCTTTGTTTCAAGGTGTTGTTGTTAGACACCCCTTTCGTTTCGATAGCTCAACACTTCACTCGATCAGGCTTTTGTCAAGAGGGACCTGTATGTTCAGTATTAAACTCACAGAGGAGAATTAAGGAAAGGATGTTACACAGATCAAACCAGAAGACTCCTGGGCCTCTTACTTTCTTCAATCAATAGGCAGGATAACACCAGCCAGCATCAAGAGGCAAATGAGGACATACACGTAAACATAGACATTATAACTTACAAACACTACACATATACTGCTAAACAACTATGGTTGGCTGAGAACGTATATATGGTTGGTTAGTTGGGAATATATCACATAATTATGCTAGGCAGTGCACTGTATGAATGCATGGACAGATCAATGCTTACTTTACTTGCATGCCTATTACACAGCCAAGCCGTATTTAAAATGGACGCTACATTTTGCACTCAACTTGCATCTGCATCGATGCATGGGTGCCTTTAGTTTCAAAGGTAGCCACTTTAGGTAATGCAAGTGTCCCTCTAGACTATGCACAGTCATACCCTGACTCGATAAAAGTCTGTTTCTGGGTTTCTCAGCTGGTGGGGCCAATTAGTGTGAAATTTGGTGACAGAACTGCGGAGGAGCTAGGACAGTTTTATGTGTAATTATTGATCTAAGTTTACTTGCCTGCTTGGCTACATGTGGGGAGAGGATGCACTACAGGGTTGTTCTCATACAGCGCCTAATTAATAGTGACATAATCTGATACTATAGCTTAAAGTTGTTGAGGAGTTCTGATCCCCCCCACTGGTGTGTGGACTTAGAGTGCTGCTCGTTGCGCCGTAATTGCAAAGCTTTGGCTTGGTGTCACAATTAGAGTGGAAACCAGCCTTATTATATCCACTGTTATAATCTCTGCCAGACCCTATTTACCCCTGCTCTAGTTTGGTTTCTTTTCTTTTGACACTGTTCTAATCTGTACAGAATACTGACACTAATCCATTCGACTGCAGGTTTTTAATAGGTGCTCATGCAGGGACATGTATCGGCATTCGGTCTGTTTTTTTTGCGGGACAGGTGCAATAATTACAGTGACAAGACAATAACTATGGAGAGCGATATCTAGTAAAAGAAGATTTGCGGTTAAACATCAATGTCAGGCATCGTATTGCAGGGAGCGTGTAGCAGTTTAATTGGACTAATAAACAGTGTCCAAGTTTATTGAAATATGCCATATTTGCAAATGATCATACAGTGATTTTTACAGTAGTTTGTAGAGGGAGCTGTTCCCTTCTTTTTCCACTGACAGAGGCCTCTCTCTAGTTCACACATTATGTTGGTCTGAATCACAACCCACTTCTTGATTTGATTATTTTGTGGGCCAGAGGAGGACACAGGTGGAACTGCGGAGCAAAGTCGTTTGTAGAGCAGCTTGAAAGAACCTCCTCCAGTGTCTTATTAGACTGTGCGGGTCAGACAAAGAAACACTGTGGGAAAAGCACACAACGCATGCTGAAATAGCATCTGACTTCAGTTCACGATTCTGTGCCGCATCTCTGAAGAAATGCTAACCAGCAGCTTTCCTTTTTCGACCTCTCTCTGGGATTACTTCTAACCAGTCACTCTCTAAAGGCTCCTCTACAGCGCTTCAGCCAAAAAGACACATAATATTTATCAGAAGAACAGAGGAGCTGCAGAGAAAAAAAGGGAGAGACAATTTAAGTGGTGTCTTTGATAAAGCAGTGTTTTTGAAGCACATCCCGTTTAGCTTCAACAGGACAAGAGGAAATAAGGATGGGAAAGTGTGTCTCGCGACGGTGCTCCACATCAATACACACCGCAGATACCTGGATGCCTCCCAAACAGAGGAGAGACTCTGAAACCGCCCCTCCTCCCTTTAAACTTGCGCTCTTTGATCTTCTCCCTCTTGAATGTAAAGACTGTTACTGCCTGCACCACCGAGAGTTCAGGCACCCCACAACCTCCACCGCACTCACCCACCTCAATATCCACACTATGTGCTTCCTCACTCTTAGAAAACTTTAGAAAGAGGGCAGGGGAACTTTTTCCTCGGCACCAGATAGTCATCTTTTCTTATGCTGCAAGACGGAAAGTGGCTGTGCTGTTGTGAGCTGGTAAATTAATAGGTCAGTGATGTGATTGCACCATTTACCGGCCAAATGATCACTTTTCTGCCCGTTTATCTGCCTCCATTTCTCTCGTATTAATCTAAGTTTTTGTCTTGGTCCATCAAAGGCAGGGGCAACACGGTTTGTTTTTAACGTGATTTCTTTGGCCTCGGCCAATTCATAAGGTCGCAGCAGCATCAGTCGGGGGCTAAATGAGACCCAGGGTACTAGTGAGATCCAGCCTTCACTGACTGATTCAATCTCCCTTCCTCTCCACTGTTGCTTTATCTATTTTGAATCTCTCCTCCCTACTTTTATTTTTATTTTGCTGCGCTTATTACACAAGAACTTGGAATTGCAGAATGGTTCATGGCTTCTATCATTCAGATTTAGCTGAAGTTAGGTGCTTGAAAAATTTCTTTTTGTATATCTGCGTTCGGAAGCATTTGTCATGACTGTGACTTGAAGCGTGTTTGATGTCTACTGAGCTCCTTTTTATGCATACTGATGTTCTATTTCAACTAAATCTCCATGGTGTTACTTAGTTGTTGTAAACAAAACAGAAGCACCAATGCTGATGTGATGCACAACTATCTGATAAGCTGGCTAATGTATAAATGCTCTGCAATTTGTTTTGAGCTGTTTAAACATTAAAGCTTACTGGGTGATTTATGGTATGACTTGAATCATTTGGACAATAAAAGTCTTAGGGTTTTCAGTTGTGGTAAAGTGGATGATTACTTTCCACTTTCATAAAATCTTGGATCGGTGAGAATATAGGATATCCATATGTAATATATTTTAAGTCCTATGTTTACAGTCTGTGCTTCAAACTCTCTTTCTGGATCTGTAAGTTTGGACATTTTTTAAAGAAGTGTGGGAGTCATTTGAATAAAAAGGCGAAAACAAAAACAACAAATTATTTTTTTTGTTGGAAATGTGTAGCAGTGCAATGAGGCTGAATAGGGATGTTCTCCTTTTATACAGCATCATGTCTGGCATTTTACATTTGTTCTAAAATGGTCAGTTTGATTGTCTCCTCTGTCACCATTTTATGGGATCACCTAAACACCCAATGACATGTTTATATGATCTGTTTCGAGGCACAATAGTTTATGTTGACTCTCTATATGTTGATTGTTATGGCACTTTCCAGCTGTTACTTGTGCACGACAAATTGCTACCCTCTGATATTGTGATGGATTTTCCTTCTATCACATTTGCAAGTAGTTTGATGAAGGCTTTTGGCTTGTCTTTCATGGATAGTTTGGTTCTATTAAATGTCGAGCGGCAAAAAAGACCATTCTTGGCAGCGCTGTGTCGTCTAACCACCAATATAAAGTAGACACAGTGGAGTGGTTTCACCGGTCTCAGCCAACTGGAGGTGGGCGACAGTTAGGGCTCTCCCGTCCCGTGAGAACAGAAACTGTTAACACAGCAATGGCTCCAGCATTGCTGAGTGGCACTAACAGGGGGAGGGGTTGTGTAGTGAGAGGACTCACCTCTCTCTACCCTCCAGTTTCCCTCATCGAGCAAAAAAGCTTTCTCTTGTCTCTTGGTCTGGTGTAATGTGCGTCAGGATCTCTGGAATTCAATTACTGTTCCCTTTTAGCCGCGCCTGTAATCTTCCTGTTCCAGTCATATGCTCTGGGTGCAAGCCAGTGTCACACACTTTTCCCAAAATGATTTCTTTTATGACCAGCCAGCGAGAGCACAAACTGCATGCAGTTATAGAACAGATCTGGATCCATTGAGCCCACCATTTTGCCTAAACCTAATTACGTTACATTTGGGGGAATGTCACTATAAACTGTGGGGGTATAACAGTGGAGTCTCTAATGAGTGTTCAATTAAACAGAGAGCACCCACAAGGCAAACCGGGCCTAATAAAGCCAACTGAATGCTTTCCAATTGACACAGTCTCATCTTGAAGTCTCACTGAAGTCTTGGGTCAACAATCCGTGTTTTGTACCAAAGACTTCACAATCTAAAAAAGAAAAAAACATGTCTCCATCCTGCCCTATCAGATGTGAGAACTATTGAGACTGTCCTCACCAGAAGACCAAAGCATCTCTCATTATGTTTAAAAACATATTCACTTTCCTGCCTGGAGTTACATGAGAAGATTGATACCACTTTCATGTCTGTGCGGTAAATATTAAGCTACCACAAGCAGACAACAGGGGAACACAGCCAGCCTGGCTCCATCCAAAGGTGAGAAAATCTGCCTACCAGCACCTCTAGAGCTCACAAATTAACATGTCATAGCTTGTTTGATTGGTAATAAAACAAAAGTGCTAAACATGTTGCGATGTTCCAGTTTTTTTTTTTGTATCTGACTATTTATTGGCCAGGCGTTACAAATAGCAGAAATAGTCCAGCACATAAGCCCCTGTTAAACCACAACGTGTCTTTTTTACACTTAATGTGAGCTTTACAGGTACTGATTGGCAGATTTTGTTTAAATCTTTGGACAGAGGCAAGCTATCTATTTCCCCCTGTTTCCAGTCTTTGTGCTTAGCTAAGCTAAGCTAACCAGCTGCTGGTGGTAGATTAATAATTGTTGCACAGTGCGTGGTATCAATCTTCTCAACTCTCAAAAAAGCAAAATGTCAAACTACTCCTTTAAAACAACCTCTTGTTGCTGTTGTGGTATCTTTAAATCCAGATACTACACAGTGTAAAAAATGACTGTTATCTCTCAGAAGCGAAGGCGGACACTGCGTGATGATGTTTTAATGCCAGAAAGCCCCAGAGGGAGATGGTGAAGGCTGTGGATGTTTGACATCAGAGACATTATTTGCATCCTGTCTCCTACCAACTGTCAACTTAGCTTTTTAAAACCATGTCCATGATCTTTCCCTAACCTCAGGTGAAAAAAATTCTAACAGTCACATGGGCACTGACACACGATGCTGTCCTGGCGATAGGGGCGTCAGATCAGAAAACGCTCATATGGGTCTTTTTGAAAGGCGGTGACAAATTAGGGAATTTTGTCATTAAGGGTCGGAGCAACTCTTGCAACAAAGTTGGAAGAATTGAGAGAGGAGAGGGAGGGTCTGTGGGCATTGTCATCACCTCTGACAAACACGCGGTTGTGTTTAATTATCAAGTGTTTACTCTCCCGGCCCACACGTCAATCTCATGGACCCCCCAAAAATCTGACACACACTGTGGCCCCACGCTATTAACTAGAGTCAACAGAGCAATGATCTGTGCCTGGTGTTCCTGTCTTGTGATAGGTGAGGATCTACACCCCCCACCCCTCCGCTCCACCTGCCTCTCCTGTCTGCCGGAGTTAATTTATCTGGGTGATAAGCAGGTGGACGAGGGGAGGAGCGGCCCTCAGACTGAGCTGCACTGTCAGACCTGGCAGACTGAGTGACAATGCTAATAGCCCGGTCCCATTAACCTCACCACACGCTTCACCTTTATCTACCACACAAAAGACTGTTTGTTTGCTTGTTGGATGATAATATTTACCTCGTGATTTGGCGGTCCCAGACATGACAAATATATTTGTGCATTTTGAGAAGGCACTGTGATTCACCTAAAGAGGGGCGCTGCTGAAAGAAGACAGTGCTCTCTACAGCTCCAGTCTGTGATAAGGGGTAATGTCCTCGGCCTAATCTGTAACTTTAAAATGAAAGAATATTCCTGTTTCCCTTTTCTTACTTTTAAATGAACAATGTCCTTGCCTTCCATTATTCCACCATGCTCTTGGCTTACCACTATACAATACAGTTCAGCCTCATAAAACACAGTGTAGCTGTGCGTTGCATTAGTGCATTTAGGCACTTTATTCTTATCTTGGGTCCACGGTCCTATTATAAAGAAGTTTGGTATTTGTATACGGACGAGTTCTGTGGTGAGCTCAGTGCTCTGGTGCCAGGCACAAGACTGAAAGATATTGCTTTAATTGGAGAGTTACTGATCCTGCAAGGCATTTGGGTGCCAGACGTTAGCATCAATGCTTCTCGCTGTATTCTGCTGCGCAATCACAAAAATGATATTGGGGGGACAGCAGGTGATCCATAAAAGCTGTGCTTTAAAGCCTTGTTAATTATTCCTTCAGAAGTCTAATGAACAATGGGGATAAAACCTTGTGCAGGGCAAATCTATTTGTGGGAGAGGAGGAGCAAACTCTCTTTCAGATACAGTACTTCAGAGCCTTTACCCCATCTCATCTGTCAACATGAGTCTATCATTATTAAGCTCACACGCACACACACACACACACACACGTGCTTTGTGCTTTGATCATGCCCCTGATATTAGCTGGTACAATATTTAATCATCATGTACACTTACAGGGATATGGTGTTTGGATAGAAATATGTGCTCAAAATGGTGTATTCCATGCATAATGAAGCAGATGCCGAAGATTATATAGTTTGGCACAGAATTTGAATATGCATAGATTATCTCCTATTTGATTTAGCAGCTGGTGTCCCTGTGCGGATGTGTACAGTACATCACTTACGAATACTGGGACCTCCGCATTCTAGAATTTCGTTTCAGTGTAGTATATCATATTTCCTTGTGTGGAACAGACATCATATTCTGTCTTTGGCTGGAGAGGGCTTAATACGCGGCAGGCCTGCCAGCTCTTTCGCTCCGTAAGAGATATGAGAAGAAGGAGATTAGCTCAGCTACCCATCCATGACCTTGAAATTACGATGAAGATGGATAAGAGCTTTCTTCCTCCACCTGCTCAAAGCCTGCAAGGCTGTTTAAACAGCAGGCCAGGCAGTCATCATCCATTTAAAACAAATGTATTCTACCAGGGTTCCATTTTTTCTAGCCATTCTATTCAGTTTCCTAAGTCAATTAATGATGTCATACAGTAGCAGAATAAAACAAAAGCTCACTATGTACTGGAGCCTCCAGAGATATGATTATAGAGAGGTGAGGAGTTTAGGATAGTGGCTGCACAGCAGTACGCCTTATAAGTCTTTTTGATCAAAACTTAGTTTTCACTTCGCTAAACTGCCTCTAAAAGCTTCACATAATAAGAGCGTAGTGAAAAAAAAAATGGTCCACTGTTTACTAAAAAGGTTTCACTATTTACCCTGTCTGTGACAAATAAATTGTTAATTCCATGCTAACAATGTCATGAGATTACCAGAGTATGCTTTACAGAAAGCACATTATCTGAACCCAAAAAGAAGACCTTAAAGCAACTGTTTGAAATAATGAGCAAGGCAGAAGTGATCCGCACTTCATCCCCACCTAACAAAGAGATTAAAAATGCAACGTGGAGCTCAAGCACCTCGCAATCGCTGACTGTACTAAAAGAGGCTGGTTAAGTTGCTGTGTTTCCCTAAGCAGGCACAAACTTATCTTTTCTTCTTAGACCACGTTCAAACTAAGATGATATATCTTTATTGCACGTTTCTAGGATTTATTCCAATTTGCAGCAATAGTACACAGTCTTCTAAATTAGCACTTTTTGTCTATAATGAGAAATAAAATGACAACTGATAATAAATAGTAGTAAAATGATAATCTTGTATTCTTTTGTTTTTTTCTAAAGTAAATAAAAAAAGGCTTTGTTCTGCCATCGGAAGTCTAAGATAAATGCATTATTGTAGCTGTTCTGCATAACCTACTTTCATGCAAAACATATACAGGACCATACCGACAGTGGTGGAAGAAGTATTCAGATCCTTTACTTAAGTAAAAGTACTAATACCACACTGCAAAAATACTGTCTTACACGTTAAAGTCGAATAAAAGTATGTGAGTATCTTCAGGAAAATGTACTTAAGTAATAAGAAAGAAGTAAGAAGAATTATTAAAAGTAAAAGTACTTAATGTAGAAAACTCCTCACATTTTAGAAACCGAAAACGATAAAAACAGTTCTGTCAAGTGTTTAATCGGCTAATCATTTCAGCTGGAGTTTCATTTATAACAAAACTTTTTTTAAACTACAAGGGCCCTATTTTAACATCTGAAACGCAAGTAGCTTTGTGGGCGGACCTCTGGCGCTGTTGCTATTATAACGGCGGGATACATGAGACTTGCGCCCGACGCAAATCTAAAATGGGTTGGTCTGAAGTAGCTAGGTGTGGTTTGGGCGTAATGTGCAATAAACCAATCAGAAGCGTCATCTCACATTCCCTTTAAGAGCGGGCACGCTTGTTCCATGTTGCTGCGGCCTCTCGGGCGCATCTCCACAGTATGGAGAGGATTGCTGCAGCCATGGAGCGTGGCCCTCCAAACGCACCACCTGCTGCTGTTGTGCCCCTTCCTCCTCCCCCGCTCCACCAGGAGTGCATTGCCACTCCCCGACCAGATTCCGCCGGAGTGTCCAGTCCCGCCGTAGTTCAACATCACGTCTCCTTAAGTCCTCTAATATTTCCTCATTTGTGTCATCAACACATCCATGATTCATGGAAATGTTGTGTAAAACACAACAAGCCACATAGAATGCTGCGACTTTTTGAGGACTGTACTGTAAAATGCCTCCTGACCTATCCAAACACCTGAAGCGCATTTTCAGTCATATTTTTCCTTGTAATTATGTATGGTTTGCAAAAATGGGAACTGCTGTGTCCGTGTAGATGAGAGAAGCAAAGTGTATGCGCGTTGTGCACACGCTACATTATGGCCAAGCATGCGCCCCTAAAATAGCATCTGAATAACGCGCCACTGACTTTAGACTCAGTGGCAGAATTGTTTTCTGAAACTGCAAATTAGCACCAGGGAACGTTTGCAGAGTAGAAGTAGAATGTGGCGCGGAAAAAAAAGACTCACGTAAAGTACAAGCAACTCAAATTTGTAGTTAAGTACAGTACTTGAGTAAACGTACTTAGTTACATTCCACCACTGCATACCGACTGTACTGTACTGTACCTGCTATGGTAGGCGTATGAACACGTCACATTTTGTGGCTTGGTCTGTGACTGGCTTCACGTAATAATGATGTCTTTTTAAAACTGTGTAGCTACATGTTTCCATCGCTGGTTGTCATTTTAGTACTCACTGGTTACTCAGCCTGGATTGCAAGTCTATAACTTGCTCATTACTGAGTCTCACTAAAAGCACCTTCAATTGTCCACTGTTGGCCAGTGTGTCATGGAGGAAGTGCTGAGAGGGCATACCTTTCTTTTACCAGAATGCACTGAGAGTATTGAAGAGACGGCATTAGGACATAATGAGTAAAACATGTCTCTCTTACACCGGGCAAAGAAGCTGATGGGATTTTCATGCAAGACTGAATCTCAGATGCATTTGGCAGACAGCAACCGTTCAGGACATATTTGTTTGTTGCTGATGTAGTAGTTAACAGCTGTTGCTGTATTTTGAAATACAGTCAAATCCATGAATTCGGACTGTGTTTTCAATGTGTGTGTGTGTGTGTGTGTGTGTGTGTGTGTGTGTGTGTGTGTGTGTGTGTGTGTGTGTGTTTCTGGGGCCAGGATACATGTTTGAAAAGATAGAAGAAGAAGTGTGAAATTCTGGCTGAAGACAAGGAAATGTTCTAGAGTTTGCTCGAAAATTAGAAACAAATTACAGAAACTACAGCGCATAACCGTCCATTTAAGGAAACAATTTGTCATCTGAATCTAATCTGTTTCAAAGTCAAACATGTTAAATGTGATGTTAATGTTTATGAGTTCAAATTTCACAAACAATTGAGATTCTAATGATTATGATGGGCATTGTAATTATGTTTGTATGACACACATATTGCACTCATCACATTAATTTGAGTTCAAAAGGAGAGGGAATTTCCAGATACAAATAAAGACTCTTCACACAAGAATAAGTAATTTTAAATAGTTTGACAGAAGACTGTGCTATGTCCCTTGCAAGACCTCCTTATTTAAGTCCCTGGATTTGGCTAATAAAGCTGAAAATTCCCTTCGACCATTAAGTGAACTGATCTTATTTTCAGAGAAAGACTGGTGATTCATACAGTATGCAGGCTCAAATGCACTAGAGGCTAAAAAGAAAAAAAAAGGCAACATAGGAGGGGAAAAGGGAAAAGATGAGATAGAGAGGGCAAAAAAGGGAGAGTTAGCAAAGTAGAAACAGAGGAGAGGTATAGATGGAAAGCAGGATGTGATGGAGGTGGTGGTGTGCCAAAGTTATCCACTGATCCATACCGAAACAGATGCATTTGATCACAGCAAATCTCGGGCTTAGAGCATAAATACATAATAAACTAAAATTAATGGAGGCGAGCGGCATGCATGTGTTTCGTCGGTCTGTGAGTTACCACTACAGTGACTGGAGCAGGGCAGAGGCATCCATATGGATGCTGCTTAGAGAGCAGACTTGTTAACATATCTCCTTCACTGCTCCTAGCAAAGCGTTACAGAGATGGAATACATATCAGTCACATTTAAACAACAATGCGAATCTCTGTGGGAGGGATTTCAAAAAAAAAAAGAAAAAAAAAAAAAAAAGAGAAAAGATTTTACAGCAAAAAAAAATCCTGCCAAGCATGATGTTCATGCCAAATTGGATCAATATCTCTGGGCAACTGTTACTATGTAGTGCAAAGCACTTATTGTAATGTGCTGTACAGGCTATATACAGTAAGTACTCAATACCTTGTAATGAAACAGTGATATACAGGGAAATACTTCAACATACTGCGCAACACAAACACTAATTTGCAGATGTCAAAGGCCTCGCATTATCCAGTAACAACTGATCACGACTAATTCTGCAAGTGTTCTGAGCAGAGTTGTGGAGAAGAAATGAGCAGGACTCAGAGCTTACATCAGAATTCCTATGACTTGAAATTAGACCAACCATTTTCCCACCAGTGCAGCAGAAAACACAAAGAAGTCAAGGATGATGAATTAGTCTAATGATTCCACAGTAATATCGCTCAGAGACAGAGCTTGAGGAAATTGCAGTTCCGAATCCCAAGGCCTAAAATTACCCCTTAAGACACGGCTGAACTTTTGCCACTGCACCCTGTGTTGCCATCATGTTTCAGTGAACCCTCTTGTTTGTGTTGGTATCAATTGGATTCTCGCTACCTCCGATGGCCATCATGGCATCGTTCTCTCATTCCCCCTTTCACCTTCTTTGACTTTTGCCCGTCCCTTGTCTGTGTGATCTCATGCTATAACAAGCACACAAAGCCCAGTGGGATGCTAATGCTGGCTGCAACATCCACCCCCTCCTCTATATGCTCTCTTTTCCCTCTGTCTGCTTGTCACATATGACTGCCCTATCTGAGTCAAGTCTGGGGCGTGATAGAAGAGGTATGTATTGTATAGGCAGTCTCAGATGGCTGGCCTCTGCAGTGGAAGACAAAGGGCAGAGGCAAACATGATAGAAAACACAACACACGCACGCACACATAATGCCATGAGGCCTCCGGGGTGAAGGGCACAGGAGTCAACCGAGCAGATCAGCGGTGATCGCTAATTAGTGCACAGCTCTGACCTTGACAAGCCATCCTTTTCTCTTCCGTCAAGAAGCAGTTGTTGCCACAATGCAACAGAGGCTGAAAAAAAAAAGCCTGAGCTGAATGAGATCTATTGATGGCATGGTGAGCAGCGAAGAGGCAAGGAGACAGGAATAAAAACATCGACACAGCGCTTGACGTACTCCCTCAGCAACTTGCTGTGACTTTGGCTTGTTGCACCCTCATTTGAATGCATTACACAACCCCAGAATACAAAAACACAAACCTCAATAAATAAGGCCTGTGTGTGTTTCAGGCTGTGCCAGTCTGCGCTGACCTGGGCCTTTCAGCCCACTCTGCATGATTAACAGAGGTAGCAACGTTTTGCTTGAATACATTAGAAACTCCACTGGCTATCCACTTCTTAGGGTGAGGGAGATACACAACCGATATGTCTTTGTTTGCAGAATCTCCAAAGGCGCCAGTAATTGAATTTTCACAAAAATCCCATGTTTACGCCACAACAAAAGAAATTAGATAAAGCACGGGGAAGCGGCAGAAATGAATTGTGTCTGTCACAAAAATAACTTGATGCAAAGCCCCTCAAAGTTAATATATTACAAACTGTCTTTTACTCTCCTGATGCAGAGTCAGCAACACAGAAATCACCCAAAAACTGTGTAGGCACCATAATGCATCCTGTCTCTTACTTTTAATTATAACCTGAAAATGTCTCAATGTTCAAAAAATATTGCTTCTGTCTCTTGTACAAATCTATCAGTTTATTACGTGGTGAAAAGTTACCCCTGAGAATCTAAAACCATACCCAAGAACTAAGGTAACATTGAGTACAGGGAAGGAGAGACTGAACCCTTTATCATGTCGAAAAGCACTTATTCTGCTGAAATCTCATTTTACTGTCAGTACTATCAATATTACCATTAGCATTATATCTCACTAACCAGGACAGGGAGTTTCAAACAGAGCTGAAGAAAGAGGGAGGACTTCGACTAATCTAATGTACCATACTTATACCATGTTCAGAAAAATAGAATTAAAAGTTAGTGTGGGCGTTTTGCTACAGGTACTGTTGAGAGGATGAAAAATGAACCAGTCCGCTTGGAAGGTTTATCAAATGCCAAAAGACTGCATAGTGGTTTATACTGCTTCGAGACAGGATTTTACAACTCCGGAAAGTTATCATGGCAGCAGCACTTTTCTCCTCTGTGTCAACGCTTGTGTGGTTAACCTTACAATTAGCACAATGCTACACCACACAGGATACAAGGTATTCAAGATGAAATGTGTGATTGTGTTGCCAGATCCTGTGGCAAAAGTTGATCCAGATCAACTTTTTGCCAGATGACACTACGTTTTCTGTCAAGAAATTGTGCTGAATGGGGAGGCTGCCTTTTTCTTGACTGAGTAGTGTTGGTGGTCTGCTCGTGATGGACAGGTTTTTGTTTTGTTTTTCAAAATTGATGCAACACAACCAGAGATATCGTCTTTATCTCTCCACGCATTCTTATTCCTTGTCAAAACCAGGCGCCTACATAACCCACAATGCAACACTACCGCATGCCAACAGTTCAGTTCGAGATTTGGGTGTATTATGTTATTAGCAGCTTACAGTATATAGCATTGAGCAACTAGCCTCAAACAGAGGTGGGAAGCAGGCTGGAGATCTACACACATCATTTTTCAAACTTGTATTCTTCAGCCCCAATGGAAATTTATTTTATTTATTCTTTCACTAAAGGCTTTGTACAACTTTTTCAGATATCGCAAAGACCTGTAAACAAACTTTGATGTAATGTTATGTGGTTAGGATACATTATCTCTCAGCTTTTTGCTGTGCAACAATTTTATTGTGAGAAATGGCTGCAGCTATAGTATAGTATAATATAGAATAACATCGTAGGCCTATACTATAGCCAGAAATAGTAACTGTAGGATAAACACAAAGCGACTGCTGGTACAGTAGCTTATAATTAATCATTTTTCTGAATGCATTCTTGCATTTATGACTTTTTCATAGGGAGTTTCATGTATAATGGAAGCCGGAGGAAGTGGGGAAGAATGTAAATTAAGAGTCAAGCTTGTTAGAAGGCCAGTTTGACTGTTTACATGCTCGACTTGTACTGGGTCGACCCTAGTTAACAATTCATAGTGGAAGTTTCTCTATCTTTCAGCATTGCTCGACACAAAATGCTTCTGGAACCTGTCTCGGTGCACTCACTCAAGCCCCTTTTAGGCTGTCTGTTCCTGTTGTCTTCTTCATCTCCTCCTCCTCCTCCTGTCTGCCTTCTATTAGGAGACCTGTAGGTCGAGGTCCCTGTGCCACAGATGTGGAACACTGAGTTTTCAGGGCAAAGCTCCCCCCTAAGCGTCAGAAGAAGTCAAGTCGCCCAGCAAGTAAGACTTTGAAGAACAACTGGGAATCATATCAAGATGAACGTGAATGCAATCTGAATTGCCATATTTAAAAGTATTTGGAAGAAAATATTAAACAGATGTGTGTTAAGTAACCATTAAGCACACTACTTTATGAGCTTCTCAAGCACAACACTTCATGAGCTTAAGTGCTGCATGATGAATCCCTTTACAAAAAGAGTTAAAAATCTGTTATCAAAAGAACAAATCAATGTCTTTGGCAGTTAATGGGTGTCTGTGTTGAGTACAACAGTGTTGTGTGAAATGTAGTGTGTGTGAGTAGGCAGCCACAAGGGAACCGAGCCATGTCTGTGTGTTCAGCAGAGTAAATCAGGACTGAAAGGGGACATCAAAAAGTGACGACAAAGGATTATGATGAGCATTAGGTGCGTGTGTGTGTAGGTGTTCAGGTCACTCTCCAGTCACAGGGTTAATGACTACCAGGATCAGGGAGGAGGCCTTCTCATTTTCCAGCTGGCCATCCATAGCGTGGCATTTCCCTGTCAGTAGAGAGTGTGTGTGTGTGTGTGTGTGTGTGGGGGGGGGGAGGTTTCAGTCCAACGGATAATGGGTGTGAACACAGGAATAAAATTTATCATGCATATTAAAACACAAAGCTGGCCTCAGAATACACAGAGTGCATAAAAGCATGCACAGAACGTGGTGGGAAAACAAAAAAGAGGGGGAAGAAACCATAAAGAGAGGAAAGCCCGGGCCCCAGCTAGCCCTCCCTCAGCTGGGAGATAAAGATGACTGATATCTGCTCCCCTTCCAGCCCAATCTCTTTAATGCTAAAAGGGAGCCAAGGATAGGAGCTAAGAGAAAGGAGAGGGAATTGGGCTCAAGGTACAGCAACTCGTTCTCCCTCGACCAAGTGGATCTCAGTTGAAATGCAGACACTCTCTCCATCACTTTAGCCCGCCTTGCCTCCCTGTCTCCTTCTATATCTCTGACTAGCACACACGCATTTCTGGTGGCAGACAAACACCAACATCAGCTCCCTGGGCAGATGTGCTTCCCAGTGTTCCGCACAGTAAACGGATTGTTCAAATGCTGAATAATTACCATGATAATCATCTCTATCCCACAAGGGTCTGAAAATGCATACCTGACATCTGACATTTGGTACCCATGGCTCCTCGCTCAATCTGCATAATCACATTCCTGCCTTAATTTCCATGCATATGGTTGAGAAAAAAAAACTGAGGGTGAATATTTTGGATTGTGGTGTGGGCTTGGTAGGAAAAATGTACCACAATACAGTGTATGCAGGCAAAAAGATTAGTCGATTAATTGATTAGTCGATTGACAGAAAAATAATCAGCAATTATTTTGATAATTCATAGTTTCAGTCATTTTTCAAGCAAAAATAGTGAAACAAGGCCAAACATTCTCTGGTGACAGCTTCTCAAATGAGAAACTTATATTCTTTTCTTTGTTTTCTATTATTGTAAACTAAATATCTTTGGGTTTTTGAAAACAACATATGATCACCTTGGACTCTGGGGAACTGTGATGGGTATTTTATTTGCTATTTTTTGATATGTCAGACTAAAGGATAGCGAAAAGATTTTAATCAGATCAATTGATAATGAAAACAATCGCTACTTGAAGCAGTAAACAGTGGCATACTGTATTGTACACCAATGGTATCAAAGATTTTGTTCAGACCTTCAAGGCATTGTGCAATACTCTACTTGTCACCTTTGAAGTACTGAAGTATTACCCATGAATAGGGAATTTAGACTGTCAATAAGTGCTTCCCAGGAGCGGCTGTTCATAGACTTGACTGGAATGGTACAAGAAAACAATTATTTCCATTTTCAAAAGACGTTTTTGTACTAAGATCAGGTACAAAAATATAGCAACAATATAGCAGCTCCTTTACATAATAGCTGCTGAAAAGAGAAATATTTTGAATACTATGGATCATTTTCAGTCCATTATTAAGATGTACAAATCCATTTACAGTTTACGCTGCAGTCCATAAGCATTGGGACATGTAGGTTTTTCAATGTTTTGATTCCAAACTGGAAGGCATTGCATTTGGAATTAAACAATGACTGACTTGTGGACTGCACTGAACTTTCAAACTTCAAACTGATATTTGTATTATTCTTTGTTCTACTGTGAAAGCAACGAAGAAATAAAGTAAGAAAGAAAAGGCATCAATTTGACCACCACATTTTCTGCTTTGGATTAAGAATTTGACTATAATTTTGCATGTTAGTAAATTATATAACTGCTATTTTTACATCGCTGATTGCACTGGGTACCGTATCATTTATACATATGTGGCAACGATGATAATGGCAATGACATGGCAATTGACAATAGAGAAACCACACTAACACCTGTATATACAATTATAATTATACAGTGTTCCTTTTTATGTGGGTGTTTCTTTTAAATATCTAAGTCAATTAGTTCCACCACTCCAGTACGGAGGTTTTTTATCAACATTATAATGAAAGGATTAAGGCCATGTCAGTAGCAACACTGTGTTTTGGGTCTTTGTCCTGTGCATCAAGAGCAGTTTGAATTGAATGTTCAAGTAGGCACTTACGTATAATATCTAGTAAAAACACATGAAAAACAATTTATGCAAGGATTTTATATTAATGCTTATCTCTGGTTTCATAGTTTGAACATCTTTGCTGCCCTGTAACAGCTTGCATGCGATCTGCTACACTGAGACAGCACCATATCAATTACCTCAATAGTGTGTATGCTACTGCCATGCATGAGCTTTTTTTTCTCCCTTTTCACACATTTGAGACATTTAGAAGACATTAGGAGATAACAAGTTGGAAATGGTGAGAAGTGATTAGGCAGAACACTTGACAGATATGAGAGATGCAGCTAGTTCCCGTTTAGCACTTGAACAGTATGTCTCAGACTGAAGGTAGAGCAAACGGGGGCTTCCTTTCCCCGCTCGCCGCTATCCTCTACCACAATACATGGCCCACTCACATATTCACAGCTCTGCAGAGCAGCTTGGCTTCAGCGTGAGCTCCAATCCCTCTCACTCTGAATCAAGCTGTGATGGGACAGCAGTCCAGCCTCTCATATTTCCTCAAAAGCACAGTCACTGATACAAAGCTTGACTGGCAGACAGATCCATCTCTGTAGCTTTTTGTTGCCTCCACCTGAGAGAAAAGCCCTTAAACTGTGATGGCCACTCATTCCCCTGAAAGCCTATTGTAGGCTTTATGACAGAGTGGCTCAAGCAAAGTGTCACCCAACAGAGGATGTGTTTTATGTGTTACACACTGCAGACCCAACAATGCAGGCCCTCCCCATGTCTTCCCCTCGCTTTGTTTCTCATTATTGAGCTAAACGGAATTAAGAGCTTTTCTATTGGGATCCTTTTTCCTGCACTCGCCCTTTTGAACAACCTGAGGGGGATTTTAACATGCTATTACCCTTTGACACAGTGCTGGTATTGGAAGTAGGAGACTTGTGAGGTATTTAGCCAGGGCTCCAGACAGTGGAATAGAAGGCAGGAAAAGACCTGCTCTCTCCTGCGAGAAGAGATGGAGAGGGCGCCTGGGGGCAGCAGGGGTGGAAGGCCCCAGCCTGGGCCCTGTCCACTGCAACCTGCCAGACACAGCCTGAATTCCATTTATTCCTGGTGACCTTAAATAAAATGCTGGCTACCCCTGTGTGCCCCATGTGAGGCCAAAACCAAATGGGCTGTGTTCTCCACTTTTTCTACCCCACTGCTAGAGAAAATGAGCTTTATCTGTGGGGGAACTCGAGGCCATGTGACTAAATGCCCCCTTCCCTGCATGACTTTCCCCACAAACTCCATTCCGCAGTTAATCTGCAAAGCTGTCGCCTTTTAATTACTGGCTTTTGGTATTGGAGTGCTCCAATGTGAAAACCTTTTGATTTATTTTGCAAAGCTTCAGCTTATATATCACTAGGACAGCTGGACAGTTTGCAATTTAAGACATATCAAAATGTCTTACCATGAAAATGTACACAGACACATGCTCCCCAAGGGGACATAGGGGGCTGCCTGACAAATGTGTAAGTTCATTACTGCAAAGGAACCGATAAAAGAAATATGTAATCTTAGTTGATTAAGTTAGGTTGTCAAAGCACTGGGTGGTGACAAGTATTAGAGAGGTGAGAAATTGTTAGATGAAGATCAGTGTGTCTTTCTAGGGACTCAGAGAATAATACAATGTATCACAGATTCACATCAAGTGCTTTGATATTTGAAACCAGTTAAAACTGGTATCTGTTATGTTTTAGTTAATAAATCATTAATTTCAAAACAGAGCCAGTGGACTGGAAGCGTCAATTTCACACCACGTTTGTATTTTCATGCATCGAAATCAAGCATAAGCTGAGTTGTATCACACTTCGCTAGCTGCCATATTTGCCATGCTTTGCATTGGTTGATTCACATAAACAGCAGGCGTCAACAGCAGTCCACAACGGCTCCACCACATTACTTTAGACAGCTTGCCTCTGCCAACAATAGAAATGTATGTATTTCACCTTTAATTAATTCATCTTATTTATTAGTTGCTTAGTGTATTTGTCGGTTTATTTCTTTAAAATACATATCAGTACTGTCTTCACCTTATTTCTTTTACCTGGGATTTTAAAAATATTTGAAATTTGCAGTCCAAGCTAAGAAAGATGCCTAATCATAAACGGCACCTCTTTGTCACATGAACCCACGCAGGGTACCGGTGGTTTTCAAGTGCCCACTACACGTCCATGCAGAGCCAAAGTCTGCATGAGCAACTCTAATTAAAGCGGAGTTAATCACAAATAGCTGCATAGGGCCACAATTGAGGCATATGTTAAGAATGAAATACTAATTAGAGCGGCAAGCAGTGAGACAAGTCCCAGACTGCTTGAGAAGTCTCGGCACGTTACTAATATATGAAAAGGTATAAACAAACAGCAATCTGGTTGTTTAGCTCCTCCATCCCACTTACAAGGATCCAATTATGGCAGATCCCTGGAGCCGCCAATACAATCAGGCAAGAGTGAGTCGGTGTTATGATTAACTGTGAAGGCCACATACTCTCTATAGCTGCTCCAGCCAGCCAGCAGGCCTCCTTTGACAGGGGCGGTCATGTGGCTCAGTGAGCCCCAGGGCTCCACTCCCAGAACAGGCCATTGGAGAGCCCAACACAACAGAACACAACAACAAAACACAGACCCAGCCTCAGATACTGCATTCAGACTGTGTTGTAATACGTACAAGCTAATTCACTGGATGGCTTGCTTTTATAGGGCGTCCCACAGGGTGCGATATAACACACAATTAACACTGTAAATTCCTTGAACAATGCTTATGGCACTGATGTTTTCGGGGGAACACACCTGTTCCTCACTCAGCACCTTATGACTTAAAAACAGAATAAGGGCCCTTACATTTGAGCATTTTTTTCTTTCACACCAGAAAGACCACAACAATGCAGCTGTAGCATCCCATCAGCTCACAATAAGAATATTACAGAAAGCAGCATGTTACAACCAGCATTTTGTCCAATCAGCTGGGAGGTTTTAAGACTTGAACCTCCACCTGTGAACACCAAAAGCACAGGTAGCTTCTAAGCAGAATAGCTGTTGAACAGGATAATTCTATATCAAATCCTTTCCAGTGCAGCCCACATCCATACATCCAACTGTGCTTTTCACCACACTTTCAGCAGGAATATCAGTGTGCAGCCGAGAGGTAAGCTGGGCGATGGATGAAATGTGCTTTTTTGCCATTTATCATTCAGTGCTGGAGGTCGTGTACAGTTAGCCATCTGGATCCTGGGGAACTGTAGAACATTCTCCCTGATACCAGACTGTAAGGAGAAGTTGAGCCAGAGACAGAAGAGAATGTGTTGTGTTCCGGTGCACAGACAGCTTTGCCACAGAGGTAATGAATAAGAATAACAAGAATGAATAATTTTCATTAACCCTATGTCACAGTAACAGCTGCAAATACAGCTTGTGTAATGTGTTGAATCATATTTTGATATGATTTTTAGGTCAATTTTAAGATACTTAAATGTTGCTGTTTTTCTTTTTCTTTCTCTCTCCACAGCCAGTATGTGGGACACTTTTGTAAACTCAAAGCAGAGAGGGGATCACTCAGAACATCACCAGCCACCCTGCACTAACAAGACAAACACCTACAGACACACCACTGGAGGTGAACAGCATGATACAGTCAGTCCTGCAAAACACACACTCACACACACACACACACACACACACACACACACACACACACACACACACACACACACACACACACACACACACACACACACACACACACACACACACACACACACACACCAGGGCACTCTGCAGGTGGGAAGCAGCATGATCCAGCCTTAACTTTAACCTGTGTGGTGATGCCTCAGATAACAACACACAGCCCACCTCCAATGCCTTTGCCTTTACTAAAAAAAAAAGGCCTCCCACTCGACTTCAATTAGAGACTCTGATTGGTACCAGTGCGTATTCTAGCAAGGAGCTACTCAACCTTCAGCTCAGTCCAACTGTTTATTGCTGAATCCAATCTGTATCTTCATCCTGCCCTCCTTCTCGTTTGTTCTCAGTTATAATGTGGCCGTGACTTATACAAATGTGTGTGCATTTGTATGTTTTACAGTACACTCTGTTAGTACAGCAGTACCCACCAAGCAAGTCTTCGCTCCCCTCCCCAATGATTAATATGTGGGCTTATGGTGGAGCTGCAGGGACAAGGGGGAGGTCGAGACTGCAGATTTGTCTGTGGTTTAATTAGTGCATTCCTGGCAAATTCTCCATCCATAATTATGGCAAGGAGTTCTTTCTGACCTTTCCTGGTATTTTCTGCATGTTTGGCTTTTATCTGATCATGTTTTATTCAGTATATCTGTTGTGTACATTCTGTTCCGCCTGTCTCTGCTGCTGCACAAAATAAAAATAAAAATAAAAATAAAAAAAAACACTTAACAGGATCGCCAAACGACACTTCTGTCCTTTATGATTTCCCTTTGATTCTTTTTCTCTCCCCACTCTATGAAATTACAAGGTTGCACGAGAAAAAAAGATGGGCCCAACATGGCACTGGCTGAGACACTTGTCCAGAAGGCAGACATACATATTTATAAACATGTCATTCTGTTTGCTTTCAAAATATTCTATTTTGCACGGATGAGGAAAAAAGACTTTCTGACAACATGTGAATAGCTTGCCGATGTCCCCATCAGCCACCCAATCGATAGAATAGAAACTGTATTTTTCCTCTAAGGTGTTTTTTTTATAAATATCAGGTAGGAGGCGAGAGGCAGAGGGAATAAAATGTATATTTCAGCTGGATAAGGACAGAAAAAAATTATGGGGGAAAATCATGCTGTTGAGTTTAGAGCTTGCGCATAAGTAATCTTAATAACAAGCATAATACTAGCTTACTAGGTGCTTATTTATGTCAAACTACTGTCTGTATGTTGGAAACCTTTCCACATAAGTTGCCTTCAGTCTCAGTTATCAAAATGTATAGCCGAAAAAAAAAAAAAACTCAAAATGGAAATGTGGTGCACAAGTCTGTCACGCTCTATACTTCATAAGCCGTGTTGCTCTGTAGACATTCACAGATGTAGCCTGCACAAACTATAGACATGATAAAGGCCCATAAGATGATGCACGTAGGCTCACACGCATACACACAAACACAACACTGCACATATAAGAGCAGAGGCAGCGCTGGGGGGATTTGGGCTGCCAGGGCCCCTGTGGGGAAGCGATGGCTTCCTGTTTGCAAGCCTTTCTTTAGTGAAAATGCTTAAAACGGGCCAAACGAGAGCAGTGCTTATCCAGCAAAATTGCTGCTAGATGGAGCAGAAAGTGCACAAATTTTCTATGACACCCCAGTAATGAGGTTTTATATTGACCCAGGCACAGTGAGTGGAAGGGCTCGCTGCTCCTCTTCTCCTAAACTCAGTCAGCTCTCCTCACCCTCTATTTGGGGCCCGCTACAACAACCAGTATGTGCTCTGACAGGTAGCAGAAAACACACACGGCTAAATAGAGCTGCAAAGATTAATCAATTAATCGATTAGTTGTCAACTCTTAAATTAATCGCGAACTATTTTGATAATCGATTAGTCGGTTTGAGTAATTTTTTAAGACAAAAGTAAAAATTCTTTTCCAGCTTCTTAAATGTCAATATTTTCTAGTTTCCTCTCTCCTCTGTGACAGTAAACTGAATATCTTTGAGTTGTGGACAAAAACGAGACATTTGAGGACATCATCCTGGGCTTTTGGGAAACACTGATCCATATTTTTCACCATTTTCTGACATTTTAGAGACCAAACAACTAATCGAATAATCGAGAAAATAATCAACAGATTAATCGACTATGAAAATAATCGTTAGTTGCAGACAACTAAACGAGCGGCACTCATCAAGTAGTCATACACCTCCATTATACTGCTGTTTTTTTTCTTAAACTGTGAGTAAAATAAATAATTTTCCCTTCTCGCACAGAAGGAACATATTTTCTCCCACATAACATCAGAGCTGTTTCGGCATGAAACTGTGCTTGCTTTTTCACCGGGTCTTATCGCAAACTTAGACGCAGACAGCAATTTCCATGGCTTTACTTGGCCGAGGTGCACACACAGACCTCCCCAATATCATGTAAACCCTTAAAAGTAAGTTGTAACTTTGCCTCTTTAACTTCGATATAGCATTTTCACTGAGTATAGATTTAAATTCTCTTCTAATAAAACTTTTAATGAGATTAAGGCCGAGTCAGTACTGGGGGATTTGATGCACGCTAATATACACAGGTCAAACTTTGTGCGAAAGCCAATTCATTTAGAGCTGGACCAATTAGGCGATTAACTGAAAGAAAAGTGTTCACCAACTCGATTAATAGTATAAGTCGTTTTTCTAGCAAACATGCCAAACAGTCTCTGGTGGCAGCTTCTCTAATGTGAGGATTACGTCTGTTTTATATCATTGTAAACTGAATATCTTTAGGTTTTGGACTGTTGGTCGTACAAAAAAAGACATTACAGTAAAAGACGTCACCTAGGGCTCTGGAACATTTTGGCAGGCATTTTGCACTATTTTAAGACGGTCCATAGAGCTAACAATTAAAACATGAATCAAGAGAATAAATGGCAGATTAATCAATGATGAAAATAATTGTTGGATGCAGCACAAATTGACATAATGACACATTAAAAACACATTAGAAAGCATGTTTTGGGTTCTGTTATATTCATATTTGTATTTTGCTAGAAAAGACTCTGCACCTCATTAGAGAAGCCAGCCAGGACGCTCCTCCCCGCCCATTAAACTGTCTGCTGATTTTAATGGAGATGAGAGAAGCTGATGTGATTGGCCATTACTGAAGCCTGCACCAACTCCACCTGCTGAAAATGTATTCCTCTACAACCTGCTAATATGTATTGTATTAAAGTTCTAATGCGGGCTAATCCTCTTATACAGTACAAAATTGCAGAAAAATGTTGGTCACACCCACATAGGCTTATATTCACACCTAAGAAATTAGAGCCATACCTTATACACGTTTAAAAGAAACATAATGTAACATTTTATCTCGCAATGGTTTCCAATTAAATGAATTCTAAGCATATTTTACAATATCTCTGACCCAATATGTCTAACTTGTATTGGTCATGGACAAAAGCCCTTTGACACTAAATAAAGATTGAATGAATTGACTATAATTGTTGGCTTTTATACAAAACTGTACAAACAGAAGTGCAGATGCTTTGATAACTGTGCATGCTTTCCGTTTGATCAGAACCTCCCTGAAGACATCTCCCTCCCAGAATCCTAAGTGCCTGAGGCAGTGGCTCATGATGCACGTCTCTATATCCTGGAGCTGGAGCAAGTAAAGGTCAGCTCTGGATGTTTGTGAAAACCAGGGGAGCTGCTGATCTCTGAACAGTTATTGTATTCATACAGTAAGCATATGTGTACCATCGACCACTAACCCTGACATCCACAACAGAAAGAAAGAAAGACTGAATACAGCATCTATCTGCGCTGCCTGAGACAAAAGTAAGGCTGAATATTGGTGTCTTGCGAGCAATGGCACAGCTCAACACAGGCCTGGCACTCTCATTAGCAATATTTTCAGATGTCCATCAGGACAGCATGCACCAAGCTATTTTAAGCAAATGCATCACCAGTGAGTTTTTGCAAAGTCTGCAGTCCTCTGATGAATTAAAAATGTATGCTTGGATGGAAATACTTTCGGTATACATCATAATTATTACCTTAAAGGGAAATCCATATCATTTCAAGAGAGGGTCTAAAAGGATTTTAATAGTTCAGTAAGAGTTGTATCTGCCCTGCAAACTTTTAACCACCACATCTTAGGCCATTTAGCGCTGTTTTCGGTTTAATCTGTCTGAGGTGCCAAGATTCAGTCTGCGCTTTCTGACAACCGTAAGCCTCAAAGGCCACTCACAGTGCATTAAGACTGTTTTCTTTTGACAGACATCAAAATGTGACCTTTAAATGATTCTTGTTATCAAGGAAGCTGAACAAGACAATCAATAGGATGCAGCTGGAGAGAAGGGATTAATGCAGGGCAAATTGATCATTCCATTTCATTTTCATCATGATTTGATGTGCCAGCCATACACACCTAATCTGACCACAAACTGCTTTTAACATTTCACAGGAGAATCCTTTGAGCAGGAAAACACAACAAGCTCAACAAACTTCTCAGTCACTAAAACGATAGGGCAGGAGCATGAGCCTTTACTGACAGTTAACCTTAATAATAAAGAGGCTGTTTTTTACCTTTTCTTTTCATCACTTCTCTGTGCTTTTTATAGTGTGCCTCAGTGCTGTTGCTTCCATTCACCACAGGGAATACATGATGGCAAAGCTCATTGTCTATTTCACACAGTTTATGGGTCCATCAAACTGCAAAAACAAATACATTAATCATCAGAACACACTGATAGATCATTAATTATTGTACCTCACTGTTGATGTCACGCGTTGTTGGATCCTTTCATGGATAATCAGAGCACTTTGGCAGAACTTTATTAAACCGACTGTTTATTTACAAAGTCATATCTGGACGCGTAGGCACAGAGTCAGAGAGATAAAAGACATTATTTTCTTTTAAAGAATCTTTCAGTAAACATTAAAAGGAATATCTGCCATAGAAGAATTGCACTATTTTCCTGCTGCTTCTCTTACACAGCTGAGATTGGGAGCGTATTACCGCTGAAATGCCAGAGCTCGACAGATAACGGCGATAACAAAGATAGCAAATCTGGAAAATGAAAAATGGCACTTCTCTTCCACGAGGAGATACATCAGTGTTTATTAAATCAATGCCAGACAGAGGAATCTGAAGGTAAAATAATGAACCACTTATAAATGATCTTTGCTTCGCTGGGCCTTACCTGATCAGGGTGTTCAGGGACCACCAATGCAAGGCATATTAGGAGAGGTCTATTAATCCTAGTGCTTCTCATAGCTGACTATAAAATGTGTGAGTCCTCTGTGACTTTACTAGGCACATCCTTTTTAATTTTTCAACGTGGAAAAAAGAAAAAAGTCAGCCACACAGCTCTCATTGATTGGGTGTGAAAGTTTGGGTTGTCTGTGTATTTCTACCGTAACAGCGTGGATATTTCATTATGGTGCTCTGGGACACCCATTACGCAGCTCTGCTACCTTTCGCATGGCATCCATGGCAACTAGGGAGGCCGCTCTCCCCGCAGAAATTTGCTTTTAATTGAGTGACATCTAATCAGGCAGTGAAATACAGCAGTAGAGTTAACAAAACAGGTCATCGAGGGACAAGAACTACCAGCTGCAATCGCTATCACAGCAGAGAGCTTAGATGTGCTGTTGACCAACCCATATTAGTCTGGTTTTAATGAACAAAACTACAGGGTTCGAGGTATTCCTTACAAGATCCTTGGGTGAATGTGTGATTGGATATGATGAGCCCTTCTTAAGACTACACCAGCTTTGGGAGGAGGCATGTCTTTGATGTGCTGAAATTACTGGAGCTGAGAGGTCTCACAAGCTATGCCTTAACACATATTAAATAGGCTCGAAAGGAAATCTTTCACCGTCATCTGTTTTTTTTTTTTTTTTCTCTAGCTTGTTGCTTGGTGTGCCAGGCTTGGCTGTCTGCTATTTTCTTCCTCAAACATAGCTTGTGTTTTTAACTGCAATAGCATTTCTTCCTCATTATCGGATGTTGAATTAGTGCACAGGGGGACACCATCAACTCCCCTCGACCTAAAATCAGCTGTGCTGACAGCACTCTTTACTGACATAAATAGATAGAGGGGGTAAAGGCATAGTCTCAGTAAATCGTCTGCCTGTGCTTTGGGGAATCATTGGAATTCATGATCTTTTCTCAGTATGCTAACAATAATCTTCTGCTCGCTCTGTCTCGCACGTCACCAGGCATAGCAAACACTTGTCTTTACTGAGTCTCGGGGAGCATCAGCTTCTCCTCACCATGCAAATTTCAGGGCAGTGTCGCTCTTTGTATTACAACTTTGTCCTCAACCTTTTCCAGTCACTACCTCTCATACAGCTGGAAGGATGAATCTAGTGCTCATGAGTGGCAAGCTAGACATATATCTACATTCTCATAAAGGATTTTACTTTGATACACCCCTGAGCTGCAAACAACTGGAAATGGCCCATAGTGATGTAGATAACAATAATTCTCTAACATTTTAAGGCTTTTAATGTCTCAACTAAACTACAGCTCCACTCTAAGAGCAACTCTACCCTCACTACAAGAAAAAGTACAAGATGCTTTTGTTAAGCAGGGTATAACAAATGTTTCTGCAGTAAATTCTGCTGGATATATAAAATGCAACCCAAGACAAATTTGTCTATGTTTGTATATTCCACTATGTGCAGAACTGCAAAGAGAGCTCTTAATTGGAAGCACCTTAGATGGATGCTACTAAGGGTGGAGCATCAGCCTTTAGTCCATGCTTTACTAGCAACTGAACTGTTGCCATATGAATTTGATCTGATCACAACAGTGTACGTATATTTCTAGGAGGGTTTCTTGTAGGGATGCACCAATGCATCGGCTGGATATCGGAATCAGCCGATGTCCGCCTTATTTACTGTCATCGGCCCATCTGCATAGGAAACATGCGCCGATAGCAGTCAATGTTTATCTATTTTGCGCTGCCTTAATGATGTGGTAACTGACTCATACAACAGTAGCCTACCCAGCTTCAAAAAATAATGTTTCTGTGACTACCTGAAAGCTAATAAAAAACGGAGAGATGACGTGGAGGCCAAGAGAGCACAGACCGACAGAAGGAATCAGCCCATGTCAACCACAGCATTCGAGAAATCCCCGCAGACAGCGTAGTTTACTAGATGGTAGGGCTGGGCGATATGGCCTAAAAAAAAAATCTAATTTAAGATTTAAATCTATTTTTACCCCCCCTACTTGAAATCAATCTGTAGATGACAAAGAAACTTTATTTTGTTTTGACTCATACACACATGTGCACACACATGGGTCATGTATACCATTATGATTATTCATGCCAATTTTGTGGAAATATAAATTGGTTTGAGTATTTTCCCTACAAAATGGATGCGTGAGATAAAGCTGTTTTCACCTTGCCCCTATTATCACTTGTTGCTGAGTAACGTACATTAACATCCCATGGTCTCTTGAATGTAGCATATCTGTAGCAAGCTCCTTCGTAGTAACTAGCAGTAAAAAAACGTCGAAGAGGAGCTCCGTGCTACAGAGCGGTGATTGCTAGTTGTTTAAGCCGCTAAAGACCTCCGTCACGGCTCGATCGTATCAGTGGCATTCAGTAGATGAGTCGCAACAGAGTTCCTCAACACCACCTCTGGTGCTCCGCATGGTGCTCCGTCAGGTCAGCTGTAGTTGGTAGTTCAGTTATCCGAGAATAGGTGACTGTCAGCCAGGTAGGGAGCACCGCGAGCTGCCGGTCATTTCGGAGGAGATTACGGTTAAGTAAGTAATGAAACGACTAGTTAAGAAAATAACTAATGTTAGTCGCTGCCATGTTGTTTGTGTATCTCTATGGCAAACGCGCAGGGGGAGGGCTAAGCCCGTTCAGAACTACGGGAGACCAGAGGGGAGCGTCGGAGGATGTTAAGGAGAAAACCGATTTTCATTTAAACAAATTGACGTTAACTACATATTCGAGTTAATCGATAAAATCAATTTATCGCCCAGCCCAACTAGCTGGTAATGTTAGCATGCAGCTAAAGACAGGGCAACGTTAGCTTACTGGCAGTAGCCTGCAGCTTGACTATTCCAGACACCATGGCCACTGCCGGAGTCCAAGATGAGGGAAAAAATCCTCCTGCTTCCCTGAAGGGTGCCTTTAGCATCATTTTGCCTTCCCCGTTAGTTTATGTAAACAAACAAAGGTAAAGCATGTGGGCTCCAACGGGACTCTGTGGTGCCTTCAGGTACACTCGTTCTACCAGGGCTGTGTATTGGCAAGAATCTGGCGATACAATATGTATCACGGTACATGGGTCATGAGTCAATATATTGCAATATATTTCGATACTGTGCGTAAGGCGATATATTTGGATTTTTTAAAAGTATGAGTTTAGAAAAACTAAGATATAAAAAAAAGACATGATGTGCATGAAAGTCAAAGAAGTTTACTTTAGGTAAACAATTCAGTACACAGAAAATCAAACTGCCAGTTTGGGATTGTGGTTCACAGGTTCTTAGTGAGCAAATGTTTATATGCTAAAGTAGGCCAAAGTTCAGTCATAGCTACATTGTTAGCTTCTTTCAAAAAGTCAGGCACTGTTAGGCAAAGACACGTTCTACTGTCTACGTTCTACTAAAGGGGCATTCAACTGCGCCACAAAAAAAAAGTTAATAAATTTGTTTGATTGAATTTCTGCTCATTCACAGTTAGTGTGATGAAGATGGTTGCATCTGGTGCAAAAGAAAACAACAAACATCAGTATCGGCATCGGCTAAGAAATTTGTAATCGGTGTATTGCTATAGTTTCTTGTTATAGCTGCTGGTGGTTTGTTCCATGAAGCCTATCTTTGACTGGCCAGCTCATCTGTTCGTTTAAAAATGAAATACCAACAACTTTGTTAGGTGGGAGGATTTAGCGTATGCTATACATATTGATGTCATGCATTTTATGTTTGAGTGTGTGCATTCTAAGACAAATTTCCCTTTGGGCACAATAAAGTTGAAGTTGAAGCTGAAGTTAACATTAAGACAACAGATGGTTCTGATATAGTAAATTTGCACCACCCCACTAAAAGAGGTGCTGAATATGTTATGAGTACCAGTGAAGACAAATGAAGATATAACCATACGCTCAGGTACATAAATTAATTACTGACGTTTTAAGTGGTCTTTGTCATTCTGTTTGGTTTCACATATGCCAAACATTTACTACATTCAGGAGAAAACTTGTCACGTGAACAAAAGAAAACATTGATAGTAAACATAAAAAGATAGCGTGCAATTAGTACACCTTCATATTTCTTCATTAACATTAGGACAATAATCTGGTGACTAGTTTGTGATTGCAATCACATTTCAAAATGTTTCTAAGGCAGTGTGTCTTATCGTAGTCATGGTATTATAGAACCATTTCATCTGCCTCACCTCCAGCGTGAAGCTTTGATGGTGTCAAGTGGGAGACGACAACCAATTAAAAGAAAATCAGTCAAACAACTGGGGGTCAGATCTCAAGATGCTCCCAATCACTTATAATTTCCTGTTGTTATGCTGCATTTCTGCTCCTGATTGGAGTCTGATAGGTTGGTGTGCATAATGGTCAGTACATCTGTATATGGAACTGTATCTCATTTAAAAAGAAAAAAAAAACTATGAAGCACATCCATCTTGTTTATGAATAAAGGAAGAGGGCCCTCAGAACTTGACCATGTTACCTTAAACAAACAAGGGCATTTGACTGAATGATTTCAATATGTGTACAAGTCACTGCTAAGATGTCTGAGAGATGACTGGTATTGTATGAGATTGATAGAATACTCATCAGGTGGGCTACTGGTGTGATGATATGTGTAAGGTATGGAGACGAATTAGACCAATATTTACCCTGTGTATGTATATTTCATATGTTATTGTTATTTTTATTTTTTTATTTTATTTTATTTTTTTTTTATTCTCGCTCATTTGTTATCTTTCTCGTTCTTGCTTAGAGAGAGAGATCACTATTGTACGTGTTTCTGAAAAAAGGCAATAAAAATGTGAATGAAAAAAACAAAAAACAAACAAGGGCATAGGTATGAAGAGGTGCAGCACCTTTTATAATACCTGTGCTCAAAACATTGCACAGCATGATAGCTCTCGGGTTGTTTTTAGGAATGTAAAGACTGGGAGATGATAGGAATGGCATGCGTGGGGTCCGGCAGGACAAGGCAGTAGTCCTAATAGTGTTTCTGTGCACGTCCCCCTCTGTTAGTCATTACTGTGTGCAGACGAGGGGTGATGTTTACTCTGCTGAGACAAGCAAGTCTACTGCTCTGGGTTGCAACCTTGTGACTTCCTTCTCCCTCCTGCTGCCAGCTCTCCTAACGTCTAGCCATGGCCCTGCCACTCCATGGGCTCACTGGCCTATTGCTGCTGCTAAATGCCTACCGTCTACCAGGGCTGCGGTTTTGGAAATAAATCCGGCAAAAATGGGTGAGGCATTTCTGTGCGTATTGTCTGCCTGGTGGGTGTTCGGCTGATATTTTAGGAAATAATAGCATAATACACACAAGGGACATCACACTGCAATACATTGCTTTGCCATATTCCCTCCCTCAGTCTTTAGTTTCCTTGTGTTGTTATTTTCAAACATTACCTCCACCCACACACATACGTGAAAAAAGAGTAAGGAAGGGAGAGATGGAGACAGAGACTTACTGCAGCACACAATGTATGAAGTAGGGAGTTGTAATCCTTGGTAAAAGATAGAAAAGGAAATCAACGAAAATATGGTTGGACGGTTTATCATATAAAGATGAGAGAATATAAAAATGATGTTAGCAAACACACTTGGCATATCATTTGTGTAATGCTAATAGCTCAAGGACAGTGGAAGTAACAGGACACAGAGAGAGAAAAGTGTGAAATAAAACAGGACGCAAATAAATGGAGAGAATGCGACGGTTATAATGTTACAAACAGGAACAACTATGAGAAAAAGGATGGTGAAAAACACCAAGAAAAACATGGTGAGGAGACAGAAGCAAGTTGAACACAACAGTTGTGATAGATAATGGCAATGGTTATGATAGATAATGGCAAAAGGGTAAAATCAATCATAATGCACCAAATAAAAAATGAAATGATTACCAAGCTTATGCAGGAGGTCAGGGGTCAGAGGTCAAGTTCAATATAAACACGGAAACCATTATGGCGTCTGCACGGATGTCTCTGGAAGAAATAAACAAGGAGTTGATGTAAGTACACTTCACTGTAAGTGCTGTTTAAGTCCTACATCTGCTTGACAATATGTAGCACTCAAACATTAATGTGACACAATGCTGTAGTAAGCACTGATTCACAGCAGTGCACAAACCAGAGAAGCTCAGTTTCCTTAAGTGGTGGTGGGCTATTTCAGGGTTTAGTGAATAACAGACACACATATCCCAGCCCTTTAAAACAATAGAAGGCATCTTTTTATCATCCTATAACACCATCGCAACCATAAATTAAGTGTTTGCTCATTTCAAAACCTCTCAGCAAAATTAGGTAGACTAAGCAAGACACCAATGCAATGCTAACACATCACTCATGCTTTATGTTTCATGCTTTCATGCCCGCCCCTACTCCTACGCTTACACACAAAGCAAATTCTAAGCTTACGCACAGTGTAGACACTAGTAAGACAAAGAGTGTGTTTGATTTTTTTTGTTGAACTGAAAAAAGAAAGAATCCTATAGTAGCCTAGAAAACAGCCTGGCTCCAGCACACCAAAGATAACAAAGACAATACTCTTTGCCAAATAAAAATACAAAAATTACACAAATAGCTGTGCAGTCAAAGCAGAAGGTATTCATCTATTTAAGCTTTACATGCATGCTTCACTTTTATTTATTTGATATTGTTTGTGTCAAAGAAATACACCACATTAAAGATATTCTTTCAAATGTTATTCAAATGTGCTGCTCTGGGATTTTTCAGCACAATGTGCTTGTAGAAAATCCTCCATCTCTAAAAATATTTTCTATAGTTTTCCTCTCACAGCAATGCTTATTTGATCCATGTGCTATCAGTGACAAAGGGGTCAGTTAAACGTCATCTTGACATTAGCTTATGTTTTTCACTAGAGGACGGAAGATATTGCCCATGCCAGCATGCAAAAGATGTGATAACACATCATTTTACACATTTTACGCATTTTACAGTGGAGCCCAATAAAACACCTACTAAAACACCATCTTCAGCTTCTGTATAATAGGCTGATGACTCAGTTTTTAATTGAAGCCCACGAAACTGTACTTCTCAACTAATAAAATCCTAAACCTAAAAACCCACTAAGGAGCATCTAAGGGGCCAGATGTCACATGTATCGGCAAATATAATAGACAATATAAATGGTTTTACGAAGAAGAAACATGTTGCCCGGCCCTTGGCTCAGTATGAGCATGTACCATTAGATGTAAGACAACACTACACATTAGGCCCTAAGGCAACATATCGGCATTGAAACAACGCAGGAAGTACCTTTCAAAACAACCCTCGGTTTTATTAGTGTGGACTTCAAGAACTTCACATACAAACTCTGAAATAAATGCATTTTGAGATGCGTCTGTAGTGCTATGAAATATAGAAAAAAAAAAACATGGGTTGGGGAGACACTTTGGAGGGCTTCTGCATCTGTGTGTGATTAGTTCCACCACCTAAGATAAAGCATGCAGAGCAAATGCAACCGCTTTAAAATCTTTGTGTCACAAAGGCATGGAAACACTCAACTGGAAAACAACAACAAATGCTGTATACGGTATAGCCTACCACTGTGACAGCGCCGAGCGTAAACTATAGTCCTGCCAGTGTTCTCCACCCATCATTAATTGTCTGATCATTGTGGAACAGAAAACAGCGAGGGTTTGAGCTAACGGGAGATCTCACAGGTATTAGCTGCTAATTGCCGTCAACCAAACAATCAGCACTTTCCGGAGAAAACAATCTATATTAATTCTTCCTATTCTCGCCTGCAGAATGCACATTGGAACTTCTTGGGCAAACAAGATAAATGTGTATACCATAATTACAACTAATTGTGCAAATAATTGCAAAGTTCTTGTGCCACCTATACCCACAATAAAACAAAAGCAATCTATGTGGCTCTTGGCTGTGAAATTGAAACAGTCCTATTTCTCCAGTCTCCGTCTTCTACTCATTCATTATCTAGCATTTGTATCTGCTTTGGGGTGAAAGCTAGATTTTTGCAAAAGTGAGGGGAAGGGAGATGGAAGGAGGCTGATGACAGAGATTCATGAATGCTCTGAATGCAGACATGCTGTTCCACCGTCTCGCCTCTCCCAACAAAACATTAGAAAAGCTTCAAAGCCCAAAGGCTTACGCTTTCAAAACTACGTCTTTTGATTATATCCAAGTCTCCTCTTTTTAAAGGACAAAAAAAAAAGAAACAAACAAAACATCACCTGTAAATCGAGATAGCCTTTTTGCAGATGGTTTTTGCACCTAATCCCTTTCATTTCAGGTCAGTAAAATATTAGTGCTTTCTCACTGCTCTGATGGTCAAAGCACATTTCAAAGATGCTGTGTGCTTCTCCAGCAGAGGGAGAAGAGAGAGAGAGGGAGAGAGAGAGAGCAAGGGATAGAGAGAGAGAGAGAGAGAGAGAGAGAGAGAGAGAGAGAGAGAGAGAGAGGGCAATGGGGAGCTCGGGCAATCCCCCGCCTATTACAGACGAACCAATCATCAAAGACAAATTACAGTACACTTCACTGGGATATGCTAATTCCAAATTAGATGCAAGTCATCAAAAGATCAGCATTGCAATATTTTGCATCTCCAACTTGAAAATGTCTGCTTTCAGAACAGGTTTTAATACCTATATAGGATGAAAAAAAACTAAACATGAACCCCATTCAAGCCAACAGCATGCATGTAGAATTAGACCCATTCCAATACAGGAAAATGTATGTGGCATTTTGCTGCAGTGTTTTTAGTGAAAGAACAGTCGATTTAAGTCAATAAAAAATAAAAACACCAGTGTTGGAAATGGGCCACAACATACGTGGAGGCCAAGTCACAAAGGTACACATCAAGTGGATAGGTTGTATTGTGCTCCCTAAATCACCCTTTTTTACAGCTGTTTTGTATTCAGGTGGTGTCAATATTGCCAGTCATCTGCAAGTCAAACTGTGACATTTATGTATTTATCATTAGCTGTTAGTTAAGATTTCCGCGGCTGCCTTATTCTTGTCTTGTTGTGTTATGTCTATCCTGACATGGCATTCCTCCAGGACAAAAAAAGAAAGAAAATAGAAGAAAATTATTGTTTATTGTAGAGACACTATCTAATTTCCAATGCCATCCCATCACTTAAGTAGAATGCTATGTATATTCTTAATCCCTTTTTTGTGTTCTTTGTAGGGCCAGACAGGCATAACTTTTGTCCGTTTGTGTCGGTAAGCTCAGTGTAATCAGTGTGCATAGCTGTGGCTCCATTTTTCTTTTTTTGCTCAGCTTTTCTTCTCCTGGTAAATGCAGTTAAAGTGGTTCGTTTCCCAGGGACATTTAAGTTTGGGTAAATAAAACTGTGAATTTGCACTGACTGAGGTCTCTTGCGCCTGACTTGCTTGGTCCCCAACAATGTTCCAGTTAAATTCAGATTATAATTAGATTGTTGTGGTGGGACTGATTATTGTGGAAAAGGTACTGCTGCAACCATTGTAGTTAAAAATACCTATTTACATGAAAATAATCTGGACTATTGTTAGCCTGAGAAGCTAAATTATTGTCAAAGTGTACACTATGTAGTTGTTTACTTTCTGTGTTCTATTCTTGAATTAGTTTGTCATGTAAACAGTATTTGTGATAACTATATTATATTCTATACTGCACATGCCCACCCACTTGAGAATAAACAAATCATAAGAACATCTAAATTTAGTCACTCTGCAAAACAGCATTTCCCAGTTCCTTTTGTTCTGTAAAATGCTGATTACATATCAACAAACTGTTCTCTGCTTTGCAAAGCACCTAATGGCAGAAATAATAGTGTAGCGCATATTTATAATGTTATTTCCATGGAGATCATAAACACATCGATGACTCATTTTGTGTTTTGCTAAGTATATATTTGCTTGGTGATCTTTATCCGGTACAGCACGGACATTACCAATGTGCCTTGATTTGTAGAACAGTGCTGTTAATAGGCCGCATTAATTGCATCCTTAGCACATCAGTTGCAACCTCAGCAGCAGTGCAATAAAATGAACATTTGAGAAAGGTTTGGCATTGGCAGACAGCAACCTCAAGCTGTATGCTGCTCTGCACAGTGTTCTCACACAATGTCCTCAGCTCAGGGTACTCAGTCATTGCGCACAGCCAATAAGTATCCCCACACATACTGTAGCCCCCCTTAAAACCACAAATTGTTTTTCTACTTTGGTTTTTGTATGGCTTAAACTAAGCTAAGCTAACTGTCTTCAGGCTGTAGCTTCATATTTAGCACATAGATACGAGAGTTATATCGATTTTCTCATCTAACTCGCTGCAAGAAAGCTAATAAGCATATTTCTCAAAATGTCAAACTATAACTAAGCTCATTTTAATAGACAATACAATCGTTAAATTTCTTAAATTCATGTTTCAAGAGTGATATAATGTTCATATTCAGAATGTAAAACATTAAATGAAAAGACATTGATTCATGAAACTACCTCCTCTGATCTGTGTATAGATACCACTGTCTTCCATCATTATTTCCATTTCCATTGATATGAGGAGGAAGACTGCCAAAATGCAGTTAGCTTAAACAATAGAAACACAGACAGACAATTACCCGGTCCTAAGGGAGTCACAGACTAAAGAGCTGGTCAATACCTCTGTGCAACATATGCATCAAAATGGCTGGGTCAGCTCCAGCATCTTGCTGCTGAATTTGTTCTCTCCCTTATAAGTGCCTCTTCTCCCAATCTATGTCCAAGGGGAGTACAATTGCCACATGACTAAGGTGTGAATACGTTGATGAAGTTATCCTTTACGGTTGACACCTGATAGTAGAAGCACGGCTAAGTTCAGAAGCAATGAGTACGGCTTTGACAATGTCAATATTTCTCTCCAACATGCAGAGTAGGCATATAGACTAATGACAGACCAAGTATATCAGTAAATGAGTGCACAACAGGAGCAGAGGACTGGGGGAATTAATAGCTCCAGCAACAAATGACCTGACAGGATAACTGCAAACACACAGACGGACAAAAAGGCTTACAAACACACACACACACACACACACACACACACACACACTGGTACACATTCACATACACACTCTGAAACACAAAATTACAGGGTTAGGGTTGGGTACCGACCGAATTACGTTGGTACTACCGAGGACCGACTCACTTTAAATCAAATGGTACCAAATTTTGGTACCTGAGCACAAGCTTATCTGTCCTCTCTGCATATTGACAGAGAGTGGAGCTCCGACACACACACACACACACACACACACACAGAGGTGCAGACAGCGTAAACTCGAGCAAACTACGTCGGCTCTGCAGTTTTGTTGAAGTCACAGTGAGTCACGGCAATGCCGATAAAGTGGTTTCAAGTGTGGTTACAGTTTTTCGATATGACATTAATGGCGAGGCGAAAGCGGTCACTGTGCTGTTGACGTTACACTACCTCTGAGACAAGCAGGCACAACAGTGGTTTCTATGCCCTGGTGACTCTGACAGGCTGAGGTTGTAAGGCAAGGCAACTTTATTTCTACAGCACCTTTCAGCAACAAGGCAATTCAATTGCATTCCTTTGCACTTAAGTTAGTTCTCCAATAGTTCAATGTTGACAACAGGGCAGTCACCAAGTTTATTGTTAAAGGTTTGTGTCATTATGCAGTTTGCACTAAAAAGTCTTTGAGTATCTGACTGGCGCACCCCTATCCAAAAGCACAACCAGTTTTATTAATGGTATTCTGAGTGAGCAGTGTTACCAGAATTTATTTAATTTTGATAACTGTTTTGATTCACAATTAAGGTGGAAAATAAAAGTTTTGTGTTTAATGTATTTTTGTTGATGTTGAAATGGATTTTAAAACATATGGTATCGAAAAAAGTATCATTAGGAACCAGCATTGAAACTGAGGTATCGAAATTGGCACCGGATCGAAAGATTTTGAACGATGCCCAGCCCTATACAGGGTAATTTTTTCTTAAAAAATACAGGATGTTAAGATATTCCCACAGCTTGCATGACATTAGTGGTAACATGTGAAAGTGAAAGAGAAGCACATTTGAAAGCTTGCATATTGCTGTGTTTCAAAGGCTCCTCTATTAGTAACAGTGTCTTGCTGTGGAATAGAAACCAAACTCCTCTGTGACTTGCACGCATGTCGGCCTACTTTATTTAAGGCATTTGTGGTCAGGTAAACAGATTTTTATTTCTTCAATTCTTCCATAGAAAAATCCCTTACTTACGCCTCATTTGATGCCCCCCTGACACCCTCCATCACTCTGTTCTCATTCTCCCACACCCCCATCCTCCAGCATAGGGCTTATCATGAAAGCACAACAAGGATATATTGTCAAGAATTCTTTAAGGTAGTGCTGATTGAAGAGGCTGACTTTTATTCTCTAAAGTACACCCTTCCTCTTTTCCCTCTGCCATGGTACACAAGGGTACCATTATGGTGGCTGTGGACTTCATCCATTCATCATTCTTCTCACCTATGAAGCAAAACAAACATATATCAACTACAGCTTCCCTCCCTCTTCCCTAAATCATGCTTTGTTCTGCTGTGTTGGAAAGAAAACTGCCTCAGCTTTGGACATTAACACCCACTGAGCCAAAGGAAAGATATGCACGAAGAGAGCTTCAGCAGTTGCACTGCACAGTTTGAATTTAAGAAGTTGAAGACAAGCAATTAAAAAGGATTCAAATATCTTTAAGAATTACAAATGATATCTTTCTCGTTTATGAATTTGGTGTTGAGTTGGAACATTTTAGTTTAAATGTGAGTATTTGTGCAAAGTCTGACATAAATAACATATAATGTCCAACCTGTGCTAAAAATGAATTTCTGATGTTTTTCTGACATTATTTTCTGACTCTACCGAGGTAAATTACGAATGGAAGCAATTCCCTCAATTCAGGAGGTTAATGATTGTGTTCGGTGTAGATATTATCATAAGTGATCCTATCCAAACAGCTTGCAGCTGGTTAAAGCTCTGATGTGTCCTCTACAGCTTTCACAGGGTTTTAGCCTTAAGTATGTTCGTGCTTTGACAGTTCATAGGGGATAGCAGGATTCATTATAATAAATGTAGGATATTACAGTGAATATCACAGGCCACATATTCCACTCATTGTCTGAATGAAAGAGACTGGAAATATAAATCACTATCCTCTGACCTGTGTGCCAAACAAATACATTATTTCAAATGGTCTATTACTGGTAGATGCCAACTAAGGAGAGCCAGCATGCAGGCTAGGAATGCCAGCAATGACCCAGGTTTGTGACCAATCCAGCAGGTTGGTAAGATAGGTGGTCACAGAAATGCTAATGACGGGTAAACTATCAGCCTCTTATTTACCTGGTGAGTAATTTAGGGGTAGAATGTTGGATTACTGTCGCAGAACCAAAAAGAACATTTAAAGAAAGAGTACATGGCAGCAGGATATTCGTAGTGATTTCTAGGTTGACTACCAATGTAGCATTAAATTCTTTAATATTTAAAAATTCAATATTTTTTTTACTCATAAAATACATTCCAAGGTTGGGAGTTTCCTAATAAATATGTAAATATTATGCCTCCAATAAAATAGCATAGCATAGCATAGCACAAGGACATGTTCAATTTATTTGAAAGTGCAAGGATACGTATGCATCACGTACAAGGCTACTTTGGATTTACCTTAGCTGGACATCTTGTCTTAGGAGATGGAGCATGACTGGTTTGCATACCGTATGTAGGAGAGTTAATTGTGTTGGGATTATTTGCCATTTATTCATTACACAAGCAATTTCTCTTGCATTATTCATCTTCCAACAGGATCCGGGCCATGTTTTAATCATACTGAATGCAGATTGACAGTGCTGTGTCACCACTACTTTCGAGTGAAAAGCAGAAAGCTAGCCCATCTTTGCTCAGTGTTGCAAATGTTAAAACTTGAATAGATTAAAAAACTGTCCATGTCCAAATATCACTGGCACTTTAATGAAAAGATGTTTACATGTTTTTTTTTCTTTTCGTTTTTGTAATAGGATTGCAAAATGCCAACAAAATGGGCCGCCTATCTTCTGAGGGATGTTTGATTGCTGTGATATGTTCATGCAGCACAGTAGGGGGGCTCTGTCCTTTTAAGATATAATCCTTTCCTCTCTAAGGATGAGGAGAGGGTGAAGATCAGAAAGCAAAGAGAAGGTATCCTCTCCCAGACACAGACCCATGCCATGGCACTCCTCCTGTCCTGTACTGAAGCAAGTCACTATTGGTGTCTGGGGCCACGAGGCAGGCAATTTTAGCGTTGTGGTGTGAATCGATACCCAATCACATCACGTTCTCAGGCAGCATATCAACCTGAAGAGGCCGTAGCGCAATTTACAGCATATTGTTTTTGGCCCTGGGAGCAAACAGGCACTGGGAGCAATAGAAGCATCATGGCAGAGCAAGACAAGGCCTTGTCATGGCCATAACGGCCTTATCTCTGGTCACAGAAGTACTCATATTAAACACTAGAGCCAAGGAGGGCTCACAAACACACAGAGTGCATGATGCAACTGCTGTTTCATTTCGACTTTGGATTCCAATATGGTGGCTTGTTTTACTTTAATTCAGGAATTCTCGTCTTAAAAAAGACTACTTGGAGAACATCTGTCCACCAGTAGGCCAATGTCAAATACTGAACTGTATATACAGTAAATAGAATAGTTAATATACCGAGGTATTTCTAGTATACTAGAATGAGAGAGTGCCAGTGAGGCGAAACATAGGTACAGGTGGGATTTGAAAAATCATACTCCAGGGGGTGCGACAGACTTATCATTCAAAATATAATGTTTGTCTGCAACTTGCATCTTGCCATGCCAACAAGTGGTTTCCATACACACTTGCAATCATTACCGTCACACAGCAGGGTTTCCACTGTGGAACACACTGCCACGCTGTGAGCATAGTGTGTTGCATGGATTAGAGAGTGCCACAAGGTATTCTCTAGGAAAACAAAAGCTAAATTAGCATAGGCTAGACTACATGCTATACCTAACCACAAAAACATACTTTCTGTCCTACATGTACAAACAGTGTGGTGGCACTTCAGTCTTCAAATGTGAGTCTAAGACTAAAAGCATTGAAAGGCAATTGTAAACTTGAAATCACACTGAAAAATCCATGGCAGGTGATTAGTTACATGCCTCAGCAAACACAGTTGATGTCCATTTTTTCATCATATAGAAAGAACAATATTTTGTATATGTCTGTATATAGAAAACTATTTACATTCAGAACAGGAGAAAACAATGTGGCAAATAATGTATCGCACAATGTACAGTACAGGTCTGGTGTACCTGTACTGTAAAAGTAGCACGTTTCTTTCTTTATGGTTCGTGTTACACTGAGAGCAGGTGTTGAAGTGACTTTAACCAGTGTAAGTACTTGAGTGGCTTACATGAAGGTGGTCCACTGTTGTTAAGTGTTCAATCACTAATCTGATCTGGAAGGCCCAACAGGAAACAGGGCCATTATGGGTAAAAAATGAAAGACCCATCACTACTGTTTGATTGATGCTGCTATTCCCCAGGAGGAATAAGCCACTACTTCACTTTCAACAACTGCGGCTGACACAATACACTGTACCTGAGATGGTTGTTATGGCTATAACGTAATTCTCTTAAACTGATGTTTTTATTCAGCACAAAACCAACTGAAGCAAGTCAAGGGCAGAACTGCTAAAGCATTTACCTGCACAGCTCGGAGAAATAGAAGCTTTAAAACGTGTCATCTTTTCATTTGCAGTCGTGATGGTGTATTTGTGTTTGGTTTGAGATTTCTTTTTAACATAATGTGAATTTGTTAGTGCTAGGGAATTAGGCAACAATTTTAAAAACTTCCCAGTTAAGGTTTTGTAATTTGTTAATTTCATCAACAGCTGCATTTAATTGTTATTTCATCATCATTTCAACCAGAGAATGTTTTTTGAGAATTGTTTTTGCCTGAAAAATGACTTTAAACTATTTATCAATCATCATAATAGTTGCTGATTAATGTTCAGAGTTTTAATTGAATAATCATTTCAGCTTGACTTTTATCCCAGTTGAGAGTGATCCAAAGATGGACTGATAAGCAGCCACGAGGACAAATCCTGGTAAATCCTCTTATTTTGTTAAACATTGTTTTAATGGCCACTTGCCCTTGCACTGTGGTCCTTGTCACTGCTAACTCCCACTGTTGGCCTTGGGAGGATGCAGACAAAACCTGTCCCCGTCAATAAATATGGAGTCACCCCAGTCACTTCTTTTCCCCCAACAAAGAGGGCAGGAATTACAAATTTGGAGGATCACTCTGTCTATCGCCCCAAGATCCCAACCCACTTCACACAGCGGAACCCGTAGGAGTCACTAACGCAGCAACAAAGACGTGATTGCACCTGCAAACACTGCTTATTGTGTTCGTATATGGCATTCTAATCCAGGGCTCTGCAGTGGCGAGCAAGTCCTTTTATCCCAGTGTCCCTGAATACTTTTAATTTCTGACATCAAAGTAGCAACAGAATAGTTGTTAAATTCACTACACCTTTCTCTTCCCACAATGGCACACACAAGTTCAAAGAAAAATATATCTGGATTACAATAAATGTGAGCTGTTGCTTATGATTTCAAATGGCGGCGTACAAGGAAAAAAGTATGTATAGCCAGGTGACAGAAATACCTCTTTCCCGAAACAAAGCCTCACCATGTCACACAATTACGAAAGTAAAACGATGCTAATAAATGCCCTGATTTCATTCAGTTTTCATTGTTTCTGTGTTCTAGTTATTTTATTCTCTATGCCACACTTTATCTACACATTTTTTTATTGAAATTACTACATGTAAAATGAGAACCTGCGGTTCATTTCTCCTCCTTACTAGACCATAATGAAGTCAACCAGGTAATCTTAGCAAGATGTGCGTACAGAACATGTTAGTTCTGGGAGGAATGGATCAGTGGATGAATTCTGACATTTCCATTCATAGATGGCAACAGCTAATACCTTTACACTGATTAGAACCTGTCAGTCCTCTATTTGACTGGCAATCAATATATTATGTACACTAGTGCACAGTGTACGTGACGGGCAAGGACAAACCACTAGTAAATGCAACTACTATTCCACAAGCGGCTCCCCTTTATCACCATTTCACAGAAACATCTCTCATTTACCATTACGGATGTTCTCCACACAGAGATCAGTGTTCGTATAAAACATATAAATGTGAATTTTCATCATATCCTTACGCAGAGCATAATAATCAGCAGTGCATCCCCTGCCAACCACACCTCATCCATATTCCTGCAGGCTTATTGCAAGGGGTGGTGATAAAGCAGGATCGATATGCAGAGTTGGTAAAAACACAGCAAGTACAACGGCATGGCACAAAGGCAAAGACTGGAGAGGACGGGAGAGTGAGGGAAAGATGCCTGGTAAGCCCAGTTTCAAATAATCATCCACAGTATATTAATGAGGGGAGAGAGGGTGAGGCTTCCCCATCTTCTACTATGGTTAAAGGAAATGTACATATGATACACTGTAGGCTAAAGGAAGGTATACTATTCTATTCCTTGTATAGCATGTTTGCTTAAATTCTTTACCAGCTGTTTTAGAGATACAAATATTCATTTTCAAGAAAACTATAAAAGGTAAGTAGGCAAAACCTCACTACTTTAAATGCCAGAAGGCGTTTTGAAAGATACAGCAATAGTAAGTTAACTCTTGAGTTTCTGTATATGTCTTTTTATATCAACGCAGAGCAAACACTGTGATGCAGTTCATAGGTGCAAAGATTTTTAGACTGCAACAATCTAGCTGTACTATAACCTGGGACACACTGCCTTTAAACCTTCTTGACAGGTAAACCTGGGAAGGCATCAAAGATGGTCTCTCTTTGGCATATATCAGAACTGCCACAGAGAATTGAGTGACAACTTTATTTCTCATCTGTTACATAAATCAAGAAAATACTGTGAAAGTCAGCTCTACAAACTAAGAAATTCCCTGTGCTTTCTAAGCTTCGAAGGATTTCTTTAACAAAGTTTCACACAGGAGCGAGAGAAAAAGTAATTTCTTTGACAGGCAGACATTATGTGATAGAGGAGACTTTTCACTGCATTAAAGAATGGGGTTCCAAACAACAAAGAAGAAGGTAGCTCTTTAAAAGGCCAATTTTCCAGTCCACATTGTCATTGTCACACTCTTAACTCCAAAGGCAGACATGCACTCTGGCATCAAAGGCCATTGATTTTCTAATCAAGAGCAAATGATGATTAAGGCATATCTGCCCCCTTATCTTTCCGTTTAAAATCCTCCTTTCTGGATTCAATTTGACTTTGGCTGTTTTGCTGCTGAGGGGAATCAGGACAGTCAAAGACAAAGACACCTTGTAGAGACAACAGGCGGTGTCATGAATGATTAGAGTTGTTAAATAGAAAATGATCACCCATCCTCCCTCTCCCTGGGTCAGCAAAGGCTTGCATTTTTTATCAATAGACATGGAAGCCGACAATGTTGATCGATAAACTTCTCATTTGACAAATACTAAACTGCAAGTTTGTTGCGATTGATAGGCAAACACGTAGTGCCAGTGGCATGAGGCACAGCTATTCCTCATTCCTGACTGAAGCAGCTTTACAAAAATGTAAACATGGAGCTAAGCTAGTTCACTCACTAGTGCTGTACAGCCCTCCACCTCAGTACTCTCTTAAATTCCCAAGCTGGGTAGCAATAAACAATGTTAAAAAGGATGAGCAATGAAACCCCCATCTCTTTTACCTTGATAACATTAAGAAGTAGGCTAATACCACAAAGCAGAGCTGACTCACCCTGAGGGTGCACATGTTCATTTCTTAGCAGACTTCAATTATCCCAACTTTTTCCCCTGGTCAGTCTTCCTATGTATATGTTTAGCCTTTGTGATACACCTGCCTGAGGATGAGGGATTAACTTCCACCCCTCTCTCTAAGCTTGGTTTTGACTCTAGGTTTAACTGTCCTTCAGGACCAGCCTGGAGCTCAGCTTAACAATGACGCCCAAACCCCCCCATCCCTCTTGCAGGCTCTCTTTTACTCGCCCTCTATTTCCCCATGCCAACCTCAGACCATAAACATATTGCTCGGGGGGATAAGAATCATCAGTCCCTGCAATGCAATGTGTTGTTAAAAATATAGTACTACTGGTGATGAACTAAACAGACAGACAGATAGTATAGACAGACGGACAGAGAGATACACATTATAAAACATGCAGGTCCCAATATCTTTGACGAATAGGGGTCATTGTGTTACAGCTGTTTATGCTAATTACTCCCGTTTAAAGAGTTATTACTCCAGGTGTAATTCTCTCACACAGCCAAATAAAAAAGAAGCAAGGACATTCATTTCCAGATTCATTATTTCCATTTAACAACTTCGAAGTGTTCATCAAAGCCAAACAACACTCCCTTATTGTAATCGGAGGGTCATTCATGGTGGATTTCATTCTCCCAGATGTATTTATCCTGTCTACTATTAGCACTCTTCCCTCAAACCTCCAACTCTGTGATGCCATTTTACCTGAGCTGATTGTGAGCAGGGCATCGTGACGGAGATGAGAGAATTGAGGGGCATCTTTTGAACAGCACAGCAAGAGCTTACTTGTGAGAAAATGAAACTAGCCGGCCGCTGTTGGGTACACAAAGTCCTCTGCAGACAGATGGGACAACAGAGAGAACTAGTTATTATCCCTACATATTTTCCTTTCTTATGGATGCCAACATATGCTCGATGAGTTTTTTCCTCTCAACAGAGCCCAGACACAGGAGGATCTCACTGCAGTTGCATTTGCCGTATTTGAATACTGACACCAGTAACTGGCAGTAAGACACAGGTTGTACTTCCTTGTACATTCATCTGAATGCACACTTACCAACCCTCATTAAACCTGACTATTGAGTTGTACATTTTGTCAAACAAGTTAAGCTTGATTTTAGCTCAGTGAAGTTATTCTAAAAGTATGGTCTGCCTGTTTATTTTGGTTTTTAGCTGGAGAAAGGCAGATATATGTAGCTCTATCATTCCATTCATCAGATTGCTGAACTATTACCAGTCCCCCATGATTACCTCTACCTGTCCTTATCAGCTGAACACTACGTACCCATGTAACCTGCTATTTGCTGGGGCTAGATTTGTGTTTTCTTATGGAGAGGTTTCTGTAGATTTTAACCTTAATCCTATCAGCTAATGTGAAGGCACTGATCCACGCCTGACTTGAAGGTTATCTGTGCATGTTTCACACCCACAGGCATTCATTATTTATATAGCTACTCCCCCGAGGCACCAGCCACCACAGCAGGTGTAGATGGGAAATCTACCTCCCAATCTGCCAGCGACATATCCATATCTATACTGCATGGCTCACTGACTTAGGGAGGATGCAGTGTCAGGATTATCATCCGTTCCCTGGAAACTTCATCATCATCGGCACAAGCAGCTGTGGCGGTGGCATCAGGCAGGCGTGTTTGCCTTTTTAAATAAAGGGTTCCCCAACACTGGCGCCTTAAGGGAGCCATTTTTGGAGAACTAGAAAACAAATCTGAATGTAACAATGCTAACACTAACAGCACTCATTAAGGGCAGTCTCGAGGATAGCTACATGCAGGACGGAAACTGTCCTCCCAAGAAAAACAACAGAATCACTAGTTTCAGCAAATCCCCCCCAAAAAATCAACATGTAAGTGACAAAGCCCTCTGCCATAATTCATACAGGAGCAAAAGAGGAAGTAGTGTGATGTCGTTATAAAGCCTCCCGCAGAGAGAGGAGGTCGGAGCGGAGGGATGGACTGTAACGCAAGAGACCGCTGTTCATTTCTCTTTTTATACCAAAAGTGTCACTTGGTTCCTGTAACCATGATTGACCTATCTTAAAACGGATAAATTTTTGTAGTGATTTGTAACAGTTTTGGAAGGCACTGACAAACGCTTATGTGTGTCTTCATTTCTCACTTAATTAGGAGGACTTGTAGATAGGAGGAAGGAGGATTTAAAACTATCATTAAAGTAAAAGAAGAAAAGAAGTAAGCATTGTTGTGTAGGCTCGTAACTCAACATTCATTTGCAAATGTCTTGGACGTCAAACAGCATCACGCTATTTATCTCCAGGAGAGAGGAATAGACTAAGAGGATTTCAGTGGCAGTGTTTTGAATGCAATTTATGCTAATAATGCTTGTTTGGTTAATGTATGATCATTCATTCATCCACACAGCCATGTGGAGTATGATAAATGTAACAGCGATTGGATGCAGCAATTTCACAGCCTTATCCCATAACCCTTTCGATAATTAATTCTAATTATACTTTTTATCTGCGACACCCATCACGATAAACATCAATGCACAAACATACACATATGAATGTGCTTTTGAGCCCAACACTGACCTTTTCAGACCCCCTGGACCTCTGAAGACGTGTGTGAAAAACACCCTGAACACTCACGCAAGCCCTTTAGTGTGCAGGGCTGATTTGATATAAGCGTGACAGGGGTATTTATAGAGCAGCATAGAGCCTCGCTCTCCCCTCCTTTCACTACACCATGAGCCCATTTCAGCCCAGACACTATTGGCAGCCCTGCTCACTCACTGGAAAAGCCATCATGTCAGCACACTGGCAGCAGATAGCATGTTGTGCTAACAGGTTTGGGAGTCCACTAGCAGGAGCTTGATGTACTTCATTATGCAGTGACAATATACATCCCCTTATTTGATGCCTTATTGCACAGCACCAAGACAATCTGTATTAAAATGTCAGTGTTTTTTTCCCTGATCTAACACAGACATTAGCTTTTCCCACAGTCTGATATCTTAAGCTTCCATCAGCATACTTGTGATTATTGGCTTATATGGTGATGCAATCTTGAGAAACATTGAAGAAGTAATGCAGCAAGTATTTTGTTTATGCAGAATTTGTTTTGGCCACCCTTCCGTTTAAATCACATAATTTCAGACATATCTGTGAAGGCATTATGGTATGAAATATCCAAACCTTTTAAATGGAATTGGGCTTGATTTAGGTGACTGTTCTGTGGATCAACAATTACAGCATGCAAGACATTATTCAAATACACCACAATATTCAGACATTAGATTAGGTCAGACTGCTATCCATGATCTGTAAATGCATAGTGCCAAAACATACAGTAAATATTCAAAATCTTTAAATGAGCTACAAAACGTACACCGTACTGTATGTCCAAAAATATATATGAAAAGTATTTTATATCATCCAAAATATGGCAACCTGGTTGGAATGACAAAATAGTTAGAGCCTTGTTGTTATCTCACAGTGTGGACATTAGCTGTGGCTCTCTAAAGAATAGAGAATGTTGGTAGAGTCATTTATTAAATTGCTTTTCAAAATACATATTTATCTAGCAAGCCTGAAGGGGGAAAAAAATGAATAGATAAATAAGCTCAAATTAATACATGTTAAGTGTTGAATTTTAATAATCTAGTAAACAATTAATTCAAAATGAGTTGAGAATTTTAGTGAAGAGGTAATCTAGGGCCATTTGAGTGCCCTAGACCAGAGATATTCAACAGGGGGTCTGGGCCTCAGAGTTAGTGCAGAGGGGCTGCCAAATCTTTCTTTTTTCTAAAATTAAAATATGTCTGAAAATATATATTAACATGAATCTAACATATTAAAATAAAAAAGATAAATTGGCCTATTTGTGAAAAAAAAAACCATTTAATTTACACATTGAAGATAATCCTATGTAAGGTAGCCACTATGGTAGCTATACCGTTAAGCTTAAGGATTCACTGTGCCTTCCACATGATGTATAAGTATAAACAAATAAATAATATATTAATATTCATTTATCTGGCCCAGTTTAACATGCAACACAATTGTATACAGTATATGGAAGGTGGAGGTCCTTGGCCTAAAAAACACTGAAGACCCCTGCCCTTGACCATTATTATTCAGCCCCACACATTCACATGCTTCATGTTTTTTGTAACAAGCATTCAAAAAGCCAAAGACAACAAGAAACCAGTCTTCACATCCCTGGATTTGGCAATAAGGATCAGCACATCATCAGCCACATGGAGACTGAAGTTAATCAAATAAATAAGTTAAAACACCCCCGAGCAGATGTTACCATAAACATTATGTACAAATACATTATGTATTGCCCGGTGCCCTCGCTGCTAGAACAGAATTCTCCATTAGGTTTCCAGGTGTTCCTTTATAGTAGAGCGATACACCGCTTTGATCAGCCTATCACAACAATTCCCTCTTTCATCTTGGGGAATATGATTTGGTTAAAGGGAGATTTTGGATCAAGGTTCACCCGCAGCCTGAGCACGTCCCTTCCTCTTGTTTAGTATTCGTGCTGAGTATGGTAATCTGGTGTTGCTTTACTAAAAGTCATTGGCAACATCAATTTCGTATTAATACAGAGGGCAAATATCCAAGAGGAGGAAGTCGAGCCTGAGCTAAACAGAAGTGTGAAGAGTGCAGGAAAAGAAGCAAAGAAATAATACAGGGGGACATGTAAAATATGAATTTAAACTTGCTGTTGTCCTCTAATTTACAATTTAGATGTATTATTATTTAAGCTATGTTTTCCTTTGTTGAAGGCATGTCCAAGGATATTACACAAATTCATCTGAGAGAGTTCTGACAAATGAATGACTGCCGGGCTAATTTTAAGTATTACTAATATAATCATGAGGAATTCAGCATTTCAAAAAAAAACTGTCAGACACTAAAAGAGAATGTAATGTTTTTGTTTGTTTTTTATTATTCAATTACTCTGATTTGAGATCTAAAGCAAGCTTTCGGTTGTTATACCTGCCACTAACAGTCTTAGCAAAAATCTATAGTTTGCTCTCGTAAATGAAAGCAATTTTCCCCTGCCGACAACAGTAGTTTAAGCTCTTATTCAAGAGGATTTGACTGGAGGCCCTGTGGCAATACAACAGTAAAGAAGTGAGCAGGACAAACATAAATGTACAGTGTAGAAAATCAGTCTAATATAGGACAAACTGCTGTCTGAGATGGTTTCCTTATCTTCAAGCACAGTGGAATATATTGTGTCTGTCTGAGATGAGGACGTTTAGTTCTGAGATAAGAAAAGGACAATCAGAAGCCAGCAGATAACAGATTTGATTCTGGGTACAAGCTAGTTCAAGTTTTCAAGCAAGAAACTGCACAGGTGTTATATTAGCTGTAAGGCATTTATGGCAGAGTTGGACCAAAAACATGCACAGTGACTGACCTTGCAGTTCGACTTCTCCAATTGAATGGGGCCTGTGTGTGCATGCTGTTTTTTGATTTTGTTGTGTGTGTGTGTGTGTGTGTGTGTGTGTGTGTGTGTGTGTGTGTGTGTGTGTGTGTGTGTGTGTGTGTGTGTGTGTGTGTGTGTGTGTGTGTGTTGTGTGTAGAAAGGATATATGAAAAGGTGAACTTCTTGATAGGGTTAATAAAGTTATATTCCCCTCTATTCTTTACTTTCTGTGGAGCACATCAATCTAACTTGGCAGGCCAAACTTGGTCTGGGCACCACTGACTAAGTACGGTCTAAACTCAAAAGCTAAATTATTTAGCTAGCGAGTCCAGTTGATAAATGTCCGCGGTGCAGGTCAATACATTACAGGGATGTGTGGACCAACTCTTTGGTAGGATTTATTATGCATTGGGGGAGATAAAGGCCATTGATTGTCTTTAACAAGGTCACTATAAGGTCTCTTTCTCCACTGAAAGAGGCCTATCTCTTGTGGCAACAACTTTAGGCCATCATTTGGTGATACAATGCAATAGGGTTAATCAAATCTGTTGGAAGAAACTATGAAATGTCTTAAGTCTACCAAGGATACCGAGCGATAATGGGCTGTATTTATATGAAGAGATATCTAACTCTTACATTATTCATGGGGTTGTGGAAAATGCGATGGCAGTGCTAATATAATATTGACCTAACCCCAACACTACATGAATGGCAATAGAGGCACAGCTTAACACACACACACACACACACACACACACACACACACACACACATTGTGGAAAGTCTTACTGGAACATATCTCTTTCTCTAATGATCAATCCACATACTGTACACAATACTTGGAAACTCAATACAGTAGATTGTCTTCTTAAAGGTCACAGGAGTGACTGGACACACAGAGAAACAGAGTCGTGTCCACACAAAAAAAACACCCTTTTTCATCAGACATCAGAGCTGTATACGATGAGATCAAGAAATACTCAGAAAGGAGTTTTCTCTCTTTATTTGCTGTATTGTGTGGGCGGAAAAGAACTAAATTGGAAATAAAACAGTGCTAAAATGAATTAACGGTTCATCAACCCGTGTTAAAGATGTGCGTACGACTGACGTTATTGTTACGCAAACACAATAATTTCTTAAAGATAGTTAAAAAAAAGAGATCAGATTTGCATTTGAAGATATTTTTGCAGTCTTGTACGGTGGCCGGGAAGTGCAATGCAACATTACAAAGAATGAAACACTTTTACAAAGCTCGAGACAAATTTACATTTTGGAAAACAAATTTACATTTTGGAAAACAAATTTACATTTTGGAAAACAAAATAACATTTTAGAAAACAAATTTACATTTTGGAAAACAAAATAACATTTTAGAAAACAAATTTACATTTTGGAAAACAAAATAACATTTTAGAAAACAAATTTACATTTTGGAAAACAAAATAACATTTTAGAAAACAAATTTACATTTTGGAAAACAAAATAACATTTTAGAAAACAAATTTACATTTTGGAAAACAAAATAACATTTTAGAAAACAAATTTACATTTTGGAAAACAAAATAACATTTTCGAAAACAAATTACGTTTTAGAAAACAAATTTACATTTTGGGAAAAACAAAATAACACTTTTCGAAAACAAATTTACGTTTTCGAAAACAAATTTACATTTTGGAAAACAAAATAACATTTTCGAAAACAAATTTACGTTTTAGAAAACAAATTTACATTTTGGGAAACAAAATAACATTTTAGAAAACAAATTTACATTTTCGAAAACAAATTTACATTTTAGAAAACAAATTAACAAGATGCAAAACACTTTTACCAGTCCCAACAAATTTACAAATGACAGATTCTTCACGGAAAGGGAATGTACCACATACGGGAATGATGAGGTGTTGTTGGTGAGCGCAGTCAATTTGTGTTGTTGTGAGGAGTATATGGCGTGAATGAAGTTTATGGTGACTTTACGTGTGGTCGGTGTTTGGAGTTTTTATATGACGCGGACCTGACGGAAACATTGGAAAAACAGGGAACGTATTCGACAGCCGCCGCGTCGGATCGCTACAGCAGGGGGCAGCTGAGTCCGTCTGCAGCTCGCAGGACCTGGAGCTCACTGTCCATTCCTGGGAGCCAAAACCGACACCACGCAGCTGGAGACCCAGGCCGTATTGCTGGGCCCGCTGGAGGGAAGGGAAGCCCGGAGAATCAGATCCAGGACTAAACGGAGCGGACTGTCACAGCCTGCTGAAGTTTAAATCACAGGTTTCCTAAAGGGAGTCTGGCGGGACTCGGACTGTGGACGACGAAACACGACTTAAAGTCTCGTTAAATAAATAAATACATGCAGAAATAAATGAATCATTAGTGGGGGAGTGAGCCTGGACATTTCAGTCTGTTTAAACTTCACTTTGAAGCAGAACCTCTTAGTTCAGAAGGGTGAAGTTTCCGTTTGTACTCATATCTGTGAACTGATTATAATAAATATTCTTTGTATTAACACATTAATTAGTCTCTTTGTCTTTTTGTTTAAAAAACAAGAACATCGCATGAGATTTTGACGATTTATAGTGATTTTATTTCCGTTAGACCTTTGCCTACATTGACGCTGATGCATTAAGGACGGCCCATAGACAGTATATAAGGCAGTGTCTCCCTGTTCCAAGATGGGCGGCTCTATTGACGCATTCGATCCATAACTGCCGTAGTCAAGGCGACATGTATACAAAACCTCATCACTTCCGGTATGTGGTACATTCCCTTTCCGTGAAGAATCTGTCATTTGTAAATTTGTTTCGGGACTGGTAAAAGTGTTTTGCATCTTGTTAATTTGTTTTCGAAAATGTAAATTTGTTTTCTAAAATGTTATTTTGTTTTCCAAAATGTAAATTTGTTTTCTAAAATGTAAATTTGTTTTCGAAAATGTTATTTTGTTTTCCAAAATGTAAATTTGTTTTCTAAAATGTTATTTTGTTTTCCAAAATGTAAATTTGTTTTCTAAAATGTTATTTTGTTTTCCAAAATGTAAATTTGTTTTCCAAAATGTAAATTTGTTTTCTAAAATGTAAATTTGTTTTCTAAAATGTTATTTTGTTTTCCAAAATGTAAATTTGTTTTCTAAAATGTTATTTTGTTTTCCAAAATGTAAATTTGTTTTCCAAAATGTTATTTTGTTTTCCAAAATGTAAATTTGTTTTCCAAAATGTTATTTTGTTTTCCAAAATGTAAATTTGTTTTCCAAAATGTAAAAGTGTTTCATTCTTTGTAATGTTGCATTGCACTTCCCGGCCACCGTAGTCTTGAGATATTTATAAAGCATTAGAAAAAAGTCAGAAGGAAACATAAACATAAACATACTTTACTCCTTAGTCAACTAGCAGAGAAAACTGTCTGAATATGACCAATTTGTGGGAAAGAAAAAATATGATGATATTGTGTTTGTATCTAAAACAAATGCATCTATCTATCTATAAATTGCAGGAACGTCTGTCTGTCTGTCTGTCTGTGTGTTATGCGCATATCTCTCGAACCATTAGTCCGATGGATTTCAAACTTGACAGGTGTCTTGCTACGGGCACGAGTAAGTGCAGTGCCAAGTTTGACGTTGTCTGGATTAGAAATGCAAAAGATATCGTTAAATATATAGGTAAAAGAAGCACACATTTACTTTTGCCGCTCTAGCCGCCTGCCTCTCACCCTGAGGACCAGGGACAGAGAGCAGCAGAGCTTTGGCAGCTAAAATGTGACATATACCTCAGACCCACAAAAATGTGCAAAGTTGCACTACTTTGGACTGTCTTTGACTTTGAATAAACAAACGACGATTCCCGAGTTTAAGGACGTTTCAGAATCCCACACATGCGAAGCACAGCCAGCTACAGAGTGGCGGCGAAACGTATCTGTATATGTGTGTCCGTGTATGGGGGCGTGTTTGGGAGGAAGGTAACCTGCACATCACACGCAGACGCCACATGCAGAACACTTTACAACAGCGGGGGGGAGGGGGGGACTCCCTGCTATTGTATTAAGTGTCTGTGAGCTGGCAGAACATAACGTAATCTCAGATATTATTCCTTCACAGCGCTGTGCAATGCGAGAAAATCTCAGAGTTGAACCGGGCAGACACATCAGTTTTCATCAGACTCGCCCTGGGTCGGGTTAATTAAGTCTACTGCTCAGAGGTGGGTAGTAACGAGTTACATTTACTCCGTTACATTTACTTGAGTAAGTTTTTGAAAAAATTATACTTCCAGGAGTAGTTTTAAATCACTATACTTTTTACTTATAAGCTGTACTCTTACTCCGCTACATTAGGCTACAATGAGCTCGTTACTTTTCTTTTTACCTCTTTGGTATTCTACGCGTCATTGTTTTTATCCCCCCCCTCGTTCGCCTCATTTTAATGTTTTATTTTGACAGAGAGAGAGACTTCCGCTAAAGGCTCTACCACGTGGCTGTGTTTCACCAATCAAACGTAGTTGTGCAGTCTCGTCACGTGACCATACTCAATCTCATCGGCGGGACGGGTTAGCTTTACAATGTCAGAATCAACGCATCGGCGATGCAGACACAGATGAGGAGGAACACCCCAGAGGCCAGATCAACATGTCCTGGATTTATTTCAGTTACCCGGCTTCACCTAACCTAACAACCGCGGTCCCGCAAGCTGTGTCACGACGGTGGTTAACAACTAGTTCAGTCAACCCAGGGTTTCCCAATCTAGCGACGCGTGTTTACATAAAAGAGGCGATGTTTGCACAACATGACCAATAGCCACATATTTTACATAAGAAGAGCAAACTATAATTCTACATAAATATGAAGAACACAGACACAGTTTTACAGACAAAACGCAATACAGTCGCTGCTTCCTATAACAGGAGGACAGCTGGCAAAAAAATAAAAATAGGCGACGCTGTAGATGCGTAGGCTAGCCTACATCACAACGATTATCAATATCACTTCCCCATCAGTCAGGCACAACATCTGACCATAATTACACTTGTGCTTTCCATAAACTGCCGTTGCTTTAGCCTATTATTTCAGTTGCAACCCTGGCAGTGGAAGCGATCGTGAGAGCAAATAAAAAATATAAAAAACATAAAGCCGACAAATAGCCGATATGTAATTCCCTCCCATTAAAATCTATATATTTCATAAATATACCCATCAGGTAACGTTAACGGGGTTGTCTCTAAATGTTTTTTGTATGAGCGCAACTCTCTCTCTCTCTCTCTCTCTCTCTCTCTCTCTCTCTCTCTCTGCGCACCGAGCTCCACCTGATCTTCTAAGAACGGTGATCGCCGTTATCAATCGAGTATTGATTGGTCGGTAGGCGGTGCTTTTACACCGGTTGATCTCTGATCTCCAACATAACCTGCTCCCGACCAGGTTAGGCGTCCAGCATGAGTTACCACGGCGATTGAACCCGGTAACAAGTGATCCAGCTTCGTGATACAGAAAACCAAATCTTGCTTCGTAGTCCAGGCCTCTGGCCTCATAATGAAAGCATGTTTACCTTAGTAAAAGTGCCAAACAGCAGCTACATTACCTTGTTCTAGTTCTGCCTGCAGAGCCTGGTAAAAAAAAGTATAAAGGTTTGGAAATTTGTGTTACTTGTGCTTATTTATTTTTTATGTATTATTATTTTATTGATTTTATTTTTTAAGTATTTGAATTTACCTGGATTATTTGAATTTAAGCTATTTTGTAATTAATTCATTAATTAATTAAAATTAATTTTATTGATTGGATGAACTAGGCTATAATTTGCCTAAAGATGATTATTTTGTATTTTTGTCCGTCTGATTGAATGTTTGTGTTAAAAATAAACCAGACGTTACTCAACAGTTACTCAGTACTTGAGTAGTTTTTTCACCAAGTACTTTTTTACTCTTACTCAAGTAATTATTTGGATGACTACTTTTTACTTTTACTTGAGTCATATTATTCTGATGTAACAGTACTTTTACTTGAGTACAATTTTTGGCTACTCTACCCACCTCTGCTACTACTAACTTAGAACACTAATAACATTACCGTCGCCAAAATACCCCCGTGAATCAAATCCATACAAAAACATTTATTAATTTAACTTATTTTTTAAAAGTGCTGTAGTACAACTAGCAGGAGACAAGTTATAATTGAGGTAAGTTTGGCGACACTACCTTATTTAATCATTAAATTAATAAATATTTAGTTGTATCTCTTTTCGGTGTTGTAATTTGTAGACGGCCCTAAGCACTCGTCTAACTGCACGTAGCAGCAGCAGCAGCAACAGAGAGCAGAAGAGAGCAGGCAAGTGTTCATAAACTTCTGGTGTACTTACAAACTTTCCAATCCATTGTTTTTCTGAGAGCATAACCTATGTGTACTACTTGTAGACGTTTGGTATCATTTCGGGCATTATTAGTGGGGTAACTTACAAGATACAAACGTGGGTCCATTAGCCCCTGCGCTAAGCTATTCAGCTGATAACGCTACTCTAGCTAACTCTCCCAATGTTCGACCCAGGTGAAAAAAGCTTCTGAGGGGGTGTTTGTCTCGAGGTCATGGCGCAAAGGACCCTAGGGTGAATTACTCCGAACCATCACTTTAAGTGGTTTGGGGTCCTTCTTTAAGTAATTTTGGGGTTCAATTTGGTTTTGAAGAATTCTACAAGCAGCAATACCACAGGCCAAGCAATCGCCCATTCCAAACAGGCATATTTTCAACGGGCACTGCACTAGTTTAGTATAATACAACTGGCAAGTGGGGATATTAAGGCAATGACTATGAGCTGTGTGCCCATCCATCCTACCACCCTTACCTTCTCCCTGTAACTTTATTTTTTTTTTTTCGGAGCCTAAATCTTACTGTAAAATAGATACATAAAAACATTCTGCATACAAGACACGATTGCTCAAATATACAGTATCTTAGCCTTCTTTATCATTCTAAATTTGCAATTAATATGTATTGTTTTAGTGTGTCCCACATCATTGGTTGCATAAAATATGACCCCAGAGTCACTATGTGAAATGCACAGAAAACAGTATCCAGCGTGTCCTATTGAGAAAGTGAACATGCCATGGGAGAAACACAACCCATCTGAAGCATTCATGTCTCCAGTCCAGAGGATATTTCTAAGCATTTTATTGTCAGATACCATCAAAGCACTTTCACTCCTTTCTACTTATTGTATATAAACATGACTTTGAAAAATATCCTGCGGTGGGAGAACAGCAAAGCCACTGTGGGTCCATGTTGCCTCATCAACAGAGATTTCAAAAGGCAGTGCAGAATTTCAATGGTGCTTCAAGGTTCTGCTAAAGGACAGGCTAGGGGAGTGGAAGAAAGGGGAGGAAAGGACAGGTATTTATGGACTGTCAAAAGGAACTGTGTGGAGAGCAAACACGGCTGTCTTTCAACAAAAATCAACACCAACCGGCATGAAGGGGTCAAACAACAATCACCCAAGCATCGCTGCATAAAGCTGCAAATATTCTGATTCACAAACTGTCTCCAAAACGAGAGACAGGACATTCAATTATGCCAAAGAAAATGCTACAGTATAAAGAGTAAAGATAAAAAAAGATGACAGCTCAAACTAATGTCACTGGTCAGAGAAGGTACTAAAAGCCACAGCTAAGCACATGGGAATCAGAGTGCTGTGTCAGACACATTGGCTATCAGTAATGTACATTCATTCAAATAAGTTTCAGGTTCAGTGCTTTACAAGCTCTGAAATATAGGGGATTAAACAAGCTGCATATCTTGAGGTACTGCACTGGAAATACTTCACATAAAAATTATGTCAATGTAATTCTTTAATTAAAAACTATTTCATAACAATTGGACGGTTTTGTCATCTCTTTTTAAAGCTGGTTCTGATTCTGTGCCCTTTTGCTCTCAGCGCAAGTAGCAGCAGAAACCATATACTACAATTTGAACTATTGCTCCTCTTTGTAGTACCTGCTACTGAGTGGCTCACAATCAGCTCTTCTGCAGCAACTCCATAAACGTTGCCTGCCAGAGATATTTATTTCAAATAAGCTGCACCGATCACTCACTCAGAAGATGAAAAAAAATCACTATAGTTCAGAATACAATCAAAGTATAGAGCTGTGCAATAAAATAAACACCACAATCAGCTGTCACTCATCATTTCAGTGGCCACTTTCTTCCAAGTTTACTATAATTCATTCTGCAAAACACTTTTGTCCTCAACTTTTTGTCGCTACAAACATATTCCGGAAATAATTTCTTTGGAGTATTAAAGAGACTTTTTTAAAGAAGCTAACTTTTACACATTCAGGTGACAAAACAGAAGAAGAGCACAAAGTGGATTATGTAATTTCTGTTCCACGAAAAACTTTAAAGAAGAAAGAATTTTGTTGAAAAAGAACAGAATAAATGACCTATCACTTTAAACTGCCATTAGAAGACAAACCCACTGAGAGCTTCCTTATTCTGCAACTTTATCCCTGCTAAAAAGGTTTTTAAGAACTTGTTCAGTCCTGGATCTGGGACCTGTGGGATGGATTCATTATGTCCTTGTCAGCTTTATTTTTCTAATTCAGCCAGTTTTATTGATGTGTAAACATCTCGTAGAGAAAAGGGACTTCACATACTGCCCAGATGAACAAAGGGCTCAAGGACATCCAACCATAAGGACGTTTGAATCCTGCTGGACCATCCTACGAGCTGCCTGAAAGGGCTGCTTTGATAAGAAAAAAAAACAATGAATTTATAGGGAATAACCTTTGATACTGTGATTCAATGAAATACAACCCAAAAGGTCAGGATGACCTATGCCGGATTAACGTTACAAAGATATATATATATTTGATCCATACCATTAGTACAAAAGAGAAACCCTTATAGTCCCCAGGTTCAAATAATAACTTTGTATTTATAGGTCTGCATGTGCAGACAAATATATAAGAAAAGTAGTAATTTCTTAAGGTTGTTGATTTTGTATTCCACTGTATTATAGAAGAATTGTGCTTTTTTTAAGATTATTTTTTTGGCGTTTTAGGCATTTATTTGATAGGACAGCTTAGACATGGAAGGGACATGCAGCAAAGGGCTGCAGGTCGGAACCGAACATGCAGCTGGTGCGGCGACAACTGAGTGCCTGCACATGGGGCGCACGCTACCACCAGGCGAGAACAGAAGGATACATGCCATGCAAACTAATCACATCCTGTTTGTGAGACGCAGGGAGATAGGACAGTTGCTTGTCTATGGTAGACATGAACTGGGAGTTAGCTAGCCTACCACAATTTGACTCAGATTCTTACTTGAAGATTCAAGACTGGACTCATCTGATTTGATGCAAACACATTGTTATTTAGTCACCCTTGCTTCTAGATGGAAGAGCCAGGTTATATACGAGAGAAAATGACAGCTCAGTCGGCTGTGCATCCACAGTCGGCTGTGCATCCACGGTGCAAATTTTATAAATGCTTTAACACATGCAGGAGAGATAAAAATAAAAAAAATATATAAGATGGATAGTGTGTGGCTCCATTAAACACAGGTTTTCCCAAAACTGGGAAGAGCTGCAACTATGAGCTTAAAAGTTTCTTTGGTATGGCAAAAAAAAAAAGATTGTTAAAGACATTAAAGGATGGATAAATGCAAAAAAATGCTTGCATTTTAAGTCTGTCCCTGCTGCTTACAAACAAGGTCAATGATAGCCCTAGTTCTAGTTCCCCGCCTTTGACAATGAGAGAGGGTTTAATCAGATGAAGGCCTAATGCAGCAGGGCTATAGAGGCACTGCCATGCCTGGAGCTGTCCATCAGATAGAAAAGGGCATGATGGGCTGGGATCCAAACAGGCCCACAGAGAATCCCAGCCTGCTGTTGTTGCTGGCTCCTCATTCTCAAGGACCTTTAGAGATCAAAGACCAACACACAACAAGAGAGAGACGAAGATAGAGAGAGATGGACCAAAGAAAGTGAGTGGGGCAAGCAGGAAGGATGCCATGAATCAGAAGAACCCATGTGGCCTTCAGTGATAACCCAAACACCAGGCCTCCCACTGAGTCCAAAGAACAGTCAAAGGGATTTCCTGGAGAACGTCTGTGAAGCATTCACTCTGAGTCAGGGCAGCCTCCTCCATCCGGTGCCAGATGTAGTATCTTCCGACCTCAACTCCATCCTAACCTTTTATAGTGTGGAAATGATGTGCTCCTTTGATACTCTAAAAAAAAGATCCTCTTTCCTCTGAGGAATCGTTGAAGTAGCCTCTCTCCCTGCTTTCACTCTCTCAACAAAAATAAAAAGATACATGGTGTTCTTCTGCCGGCCAGCACTGTTGTTTAACCTTGGTGAAATACAAAATGGGACAAGCAGCAGAGCCGAACAAATACTGAGCTGCATGAAGCGTTACGAAACAACTTAGAACATCTAAAAACAGAACAGAAACATAACCGAAAGGGAAGGCATCCCGAATTTAAACTCAGCCCAAGCTCAGCCCAGTTAAGGAACAATTCTATTGAAGATTTCCAAAAGGAGTTCAACCGAGATGGTTTGTTTAGATGGATGTATATCATCAGAACTATCCACAGGGGATGTTGTGAGCATATGTATATGTGTATATGTATATATGTATATCCAATCTGGTTAGTAACCACAGGGGATGGACAAAATACTAGGGACATCATACAATACAAACCATTTTATCCTTATAATGAAGGCTTATTTCCTTGGGTTTCATGAAAGGTGCTATATAAATAAAAGTTATTATTATTATTATTATAATTATTATTTATTATTATTATTATTATTATTGTAACGATTTTCAGATGTGTTGATTCAAATCTTATAATATACAAAGACTGTTAGGATTTTACTACAATTAAACTACATTAAACTATTGATTTGAAATAATAGACTGCAAATTTTCTTTAAAAATGCTGTCACACTGCTCATACACATTTTTTTTCTTAACATCTCAGGGTTCAACAATGAGGGTTGCCCGACGTCAGGGCAAGTAACAACCCACTTGCCAGTTTGGGCCAAAAAAAATAATTATTCAATCATTTTTTCCGATCATCATCGTATCATAAATTATGTTATCGTTCTCTTGCCCCCTTCCCCTAACCCATGTCGGACAATACTTGTTGAATGATTTGATTTGGCCAATCAAGAACTGAGTTGGTGTTAGTGACGCGTGACTGCCGGCTGTCTTGATAGAAGAAGAAGTAGATGACGGCTGCGTACGAGCTAAAGCGAAAGAGAGTGTTTCAAGCGTCCTGGAAGAAGGAGTTTTCTTGGGTGGCAGTGGAGGATGTCGATGAAACAACTACAATGTTTTGCGAAGCTTGCTGCAAGTTCAAGTCCAAGGCAATACAAAAGAAATTGTATGTGGCCAGTAAAAAATGACTACAGGCAAGTAGAAGGTTTATTTTTCACTTGCCTGACCGGGCAAGTGAAACAAAACCATAGCATTAAGCCCTGTATGAGGTCAATAATTAGCTATTTCTGCCATATCACTTAAGCTCAGGACTTCAACACCAGAGACCAGGGTTTGCTTCCTGAGTTTCATCTGCGTTTTTGTCAAAAATGAATGTGGAAACACGTCACAGGTTATAGGAAAGGATGAATTCAGGTCAGCCAACACACAACCATTCCCACACTGTGCCATCTATTGTGTCTATGTCCCTTAACATTATCTGTATTGTTGCCTCCTGACAGTCTGGTGTAGGGGTGTAACACTTTATTCCATACAAAGGCTACTTTATCTGAGATACACTGCAGAGCATCCAACTGTGTCTTGCTCTTCTCTCACATTGTTTTTTAAGATGTGATGTCAACCTGAAAAACTTGACTGTACAGGCGGCTGTCCCAAAGCATTAAGCGCACTCGCTGAACAATATAGCACTGGTCATGAACAATACGCTATCCAAAGTAATATGCATAATTCAGAATAGAGTAATTTTATAGCTTACCAGTTGCAGCAGCTGCCTTCTTCTATGCAGCAATCTCCTGACACCCTTCTGACAGACTGTTAAACCAGTTTTTTGGGGGGATTCCACAGGGTACAAACGACAAGAGTAAAGCTGGCATTAATTTTGTTTGCAATCTCTTTCTATGCATCTTTTTTTGTCTTCTCTTGTCAATGTGGTACTAAATGTCCCTTTTATTATATGTTTTCTCTGATGTACCTCCTCTGTGAGCAGCAGAATTTCTTCCAAGCTCCAATTTGGTTTTCTTTTTGTTTCCATTTTGGTCAATTTTCTATAATTTCTTCTCTATTTAAATGGTTATTGGCAGCTTGTTGTTAATTTCATATGTGTTAATTGCTGCTGGAGATTAAATATATATATATATATATATATATATATATATATATATATATATATATATATATATATATATATAATTTTATACAATAAAGGCTTGTTCTAAAGATCATATTATCTGAAAAATGTAAGGAACATACTGTATTTTAAGAATGAACTAAGTTATGAGTGCAGCAGGCATAGGCTAAACAGCTTTTCTAAATCCCAAAGTGAACATAAGATACCTCCCTTGATTAAAAAAGTTTATATACACAATGCCACTGAAGCACCATCCCAAATTAGTGAAAGTCAAAGAACATTGTCCCCTCAAAATCATCATGGATAAGACTCAGACATGTTTTAATAGCTCCAGCGCCAGTGGAAAAACATACTATTTTGTATACAAAGACTCAAAACATATCAGCTTGCAAATATGCTCTTAAAAGTTCCAAGAGGCAACTTAGATTACAGAGTGGATCATGGAAGCGAATATGATAATGTGGACCACTGCCAACAGACGTATTCACTCATACGAACATCTACTGTATAAGGAACAATATAACAGTTTATTGAAGCATAGGCGCACACATAAAATCCAGAACTCATTTTCCTTTATCTAGTAAATAAAGTTAAACTCCATTAGAAAATGGTTCCGCACAGAAAAATCCTGACCCAGCAATTCACAGGAAAAGGTAGAAATCTTTCCGTCTATACCTGAATAGCTTTGCAGCTCAGTGAACACATGAGGGAAAAGGGAACGAGACAGAAGATAAGAGTAAAGGAGGGTGACCAGAGGAAGAGAGAGCTGGAAAGAAATCGAAGACACAAGCTGGGTTCAATTTAGAGGCTTCCCACAGGAGACAGAATGACCTGTATCTGCTACAATAGAGGTCATGCAATTTTGAGTGGATACCCCTGTCTTCAGAGGATGCTGAGGACCCCTGCCTTGATGTGCACATCCAGAGGAAAAAGCAAAGAGTCCCTGTAGCATGCAAGACCCCTTCAATGACCTGACTGGTGGGTTCCTATTACAACTTCCTGACTACACCAAAGCCGCGCAATTGACACTTAACAGTAAGCTACAACACTAGCAATCAGTGAAGCTATCAAGCTCACAGGAAGTCACTATGAAGTCAGCCATCCAAAGAAACTATACCAATTCCTTATCATTCTGTCTTCTGCTTTCCGCAGCCAAATGATGAAAAAAAAGCACCATGAAATATATATAGTAAACTGTAATTGAGTGGAAACTACACTAAGAAGAAAATATGATCACTCCACACAGACTCAACACATAGACATAAATCTGGGGTGTTCCTATTAAAAACATTTTAAAAAGAAATAGGAAAAGTTGTCACTGCAAAATTGTGGCTGAATAACGTTGCTATGTGAGCAGCCAGAATAAATTGTGCAGGCATTTTGCCATCTAAATCTCAACTGAGTAGTTCAATGAAGAGCAGCTGATATAAATAAAATCTGAACCTTGGTTAAGAAAGATCCCCACGGGATACCCTGCTCATACTCTATTCATTGACTCATTCTCAGAACCTGTTACTGAAGAAATGTTGGGTGCATCTAACCCAGAATAAAAAAAAGAAAAGCAACAACAACAACAACAACAACAACAAACAAACAAACAAACAAACAAATAGATGGACAAACATGACCTTTAATTTCCACTGATTGCCCTAGAGGAGCTAATGAACATTTCTGTAAACATTTGCAATTGGTGGGAGTCATTTTAATTACTCCACACAGAGAAAGTCAAGCATGGCAAGGAGCTCAAATGAAGATAAACATTTAATCAAGCATGACCTTGTGTTCGATTAGGTGAATTCTCCGAGCACTGACGTCCACAAAAACAACACTGACAGTTCAGGTTTGAGGCGTAATGACAAAAATGTATCAGAACTGACAATCCCTGGCAATTTGACCAAGGTAGCCTAATACGAGTCCTGAGAATCCATAGGAGAAAGCTTTTATCCAGACAGTGTTTTAATGAGGTCAGGATATCCCAAAAGGGATGCTCCAGCTTTAGCAGCAGGAGTTTAAAGCCAAAGTCTTAGGCCTGCAGTACACGCCACACAAAATCTAATTTGTTTTGTTTGTAAAAGCTGAGCCGGTGTTGAATATAGTGCTATGAATAAAATCAGGCATAGGCTACTTCCTACAACTTGAGGTCTGTCTATCTTATAGCACGCACAACAACTGGAGGAGATTGAACAGGGTTTCCTGCAGTGTTTTGTTGTGGAGGGGCCCCGCCTTGCCTAAAAAAAAGTGTGCCTCAGCTAATGCTAGAATAAATTATTATACTTTCATGAAATATAATATTAGGCGTACTATGCTTAAGGGAAACTGAGCAGCAAAGGCCATCTATTTAATGAGTGAGGCAATTGTTTAGACTGTCATCTAGTTACTACATTTATAACAGGATTAGTTGTGTCAGGATCTGTCTGATTCAGCTTAGCATCGTAGAATTGCTTTGCAGTAATCCATCCGAGTTTAGCTTAAGGTTCCAATTAACCAGCTGGACGTGTATCATCAGTGGGTGTGAGCAGACTGGTTGCAGCGTTTACTACCTCCGCTAACCAATTTCCTGGGCTAAACTCTGTTGCGACATGGCCCAAAGGACTTGCATTTAAAGAATTCAAAGTCACCTGACATTTTGGACCATTTGCAGATGACATTTGCAGATGACAGCGTAATAGGGGATGAACATGCACAAAAAATTCAACAAAATGAAGCTTTGTAGTGGTAACAAACCTGCCACACTTTTTTTGAATGTCAGACAGGACATTTTAACAGCAGTATATACCGGTCACTCATTTGAATCAGTCCTTACATTCAACATTGCATCCTGGAACAACTTCCTCACAGAGGAAAGCAAAAAGAAAGCTCACAACAATCATCAAGCATGCAACCAAAATCACCGGTACCACTCAAACCAAACTCTCAGACCTTTACAGTCAGGCAGTAAAAAAGAAAGGCAGACACACCATTCACATCCCCTTCAACACTCCTCAGCTACTCCCATCAGGCAGACGCTTCAGAGCACCTCTGGCCAAAAAAAAGACCCTACAAGAACTCTTTCATTCCCACTGCAATATCCATTTTAAACAAGACTGTTACAACTTTTCGAAGCGGTTTGCACACTTGCTTATATTTATCTATCGAATTGTTTTTGTAGTTGTTTGCTTTTAATGCAATTTGATGAGAGTATTTTAATGGGTGTATGTTTTTTATGTGGTCTGTGAGCCCCTAACCGAAGACAATTTTCTATCATTATGTGCTACACAATAGCTTTTTGAATCTTTATAATCTTGGAAATTTCATTTAGTTTTAGAGTATACAGCTGTACTGAGAAAAGCAGAAACCTGGATGGTTGTTAGGCTACATGTTCATTACATTCAAACAGACTAGAGATACCATGGTGAATTGGAATTTCAATAGTCAAGAATTACCTTTTCATTGGGAAAATTATCGTTTCATAATTTAAATTTAAATATTTTAGTTAAACATGACACAAAAAAAAAAGTCATTACTGTTTTCAAAGAACTGATAACTGAACAAAAAAATATTCATCCCCTCCCCCCGCCATAATTGTATTCAAGAGTGTGCATTGTTCACACACGAGGATCCAAGATAACATGGAGGCATGGAGCGGGTTAACACAAATTATGTTTTAGTCAGAGATAAGGAGTGAATGATTGCACCACACTGCATCCAATTGTGCTTGTCATTATAGCACCTATCTTATAGTGTTACTGACAGTCTATCAGGTTTATCCGATCTCGCCTTTTAATTTCATTTGTTGTGGTTTTTCGTCGCTGCTTCCCTGCCTGTTCCACGCACTGCCCGGTGAGTCCACTAAGTGTTTCTACTGCTCTGTCCTGAGCGGCGGCATATTGCATGTAGGCATCATGCTGTGCTGCTGCTGGCAGTGGCGTGAGGCAGAGAGGATTATTCCTGACGACAGGGGCATTAAATGTGTAGCAGGCCGGTGGAGGCCTGAGCTGGCGCTCTCTTGTCTGTTTTGGTTCAGTACCAGTTCAGAAGCAGTCCCCTCTAAGCTGAGTGGGAGCTCACAGTACTCAGAACGTTGTGCCGTTCATTAAAGACTGAGGGTGTCACACCAGCTTAGGCCTAGTGTCCTCCCTCAACCAAGGCTTCATGCTGTGCTCCTCTCTGCCTCTGGTTCTTAAGACTGAGTGACTATGGCCACTTCTCCAAAATTGGCAAATTTTCTCTGTTTGTCAATGCGTTTATATTGTCACACATTTGAGTCACTTGTTAAAAGTCAGCAAGGTTTATGTCTGCAAGGGGGCTAACACTGAAGCGTCTAATCCAGCATGTTGCGGCAGAGAAAATGTTGCTCGCTCTTGTCCTCAGGACTCCAGTCGCAAGTCATAAATGCTGTCATTCAAACTCTATGCCCATAAGAACTGCTACAGAAATACATAGCTAAGGGGCAAACTCAAACTGAATAGCAGAAATGTCGAGCTTAAATAAAATCAGCTCCTTTCTTTGACTGGTAGTGTCCCAGCGGATAATACACTTCCTTTGAATCCTATAGTAACACACATCCTGAATCAGAGCTCTAACGTCAACCAAAGAGCAAGGAGCCCATCTTTAAAATAGCACTGGTAAAATTACAATTCTCCAGCACATTTCAAGTCCTGCAACCTTCATGTCAGCGTAACCAAACATCAGGCTGACTCTGTTTGATCTTGAAAGGGATATAAGCCTAAAGCCGTTCCTGTGGGAGATGTCCTTCTTTAAAAAGATTCTAATCTCAACCGAAATGTCTAGCAAAATAGAGGTCACCGTGCCAGAGCACCGAGCAGACAATAGCACTTGGGCGCAGACCTGAGAGGAATTCTGTAAAGGATTTGTTGCTATGTGTCTCACCTGAGACATGGTGGACATCAATGGCTGAAAGAGCAGCGACACAAACAAGGTAAATATAGACTTCCTGAAAGTAATTCTATTTTGCAACTCACCAACTATAAAGTGGGCTTGTATCATTTTAACAGATGAGAAATCACAGAAATGTCAGATAATTACCACAACTTTTTTTTCTTCTGATCTTTTGTCTTTCTTTTAATAATACCTTTAATAATTGTTTCTCTGTAAATCCTCAAGCACGGCCAGGTACTTCTTTCCCATTGATCATTTGAAGGCTGATGGCATATCTGTACCTTCCACGCTGCTCATGATTCAATGATGAGAGTACCATTCAACCCTCTAAACTCCCATCCCCTCCCTTGAATTTTGATTCGATTGGTTTATCTAATTTTCCAGTAAATGCTTGAAATGTATTCCTGCACACCTTCTTCTCGTGAAACTACACAGGGGACTCATGAGAATGAGATAGAAATGAATAGTTCTGCATTAGCTTCACTTCGCCTCACCGGCAACACCACAGCTCCCACTCAGTCTCCTTCTAGATTAAAGTTTCCAAGCAGCAAGTTGTATCCTCAATCATTTCCACCAAAAGTAAACTGAAACAGAATTATTCCAGATTTGAACAGGGTGCAAATAATGTAAAACTTAAAAAAGTGGGTGGTAGGGTAAAGGAACAATAGACACGTTATGATTATTCCTTCATGCAGTCTGTGCGACTTTCAAAGGGTTTTGCAGTCATGTCAGAAATACAAATAATGCCTTCGTGGAGGTCCAGTGGATATGTGAATGTGCAAAAATAAAGGATAGACACATGATAGACTGGCTACAATTAAGAGAGATAATTGTGGGTGTTAAATTATTTACTATAAAGCCAAATAAACATTATTTTCTAAATAGCTGTTTTGTGAGTGTCCTCTCCAAAACTGTGCAAGTTGTAGTTATAGAGGAGTCTTCCGTGTTTATGTTTTTTTTGTTGCTTTTTTAGCAAGCAGTTTCTAGCCCAAATTTACCATGGAACAATATTTAATATTTAAAATGCAACATAAACCAATTACTGGCTAATATCCACCTGATGTTAGCTACTATGCAAATAAAAATGGACCTCTGCTGGATGGATGTCTCCTGGAGAGTCCATGTTTTATTACCTGAAAGCCCATACCAACAACAATAGTTTTCAAACATTAACCAGTCAAACTGTATGGGCAAAATGTATAATACCAAAGGGATATTAGCAGCTCTAACCTATCAGACTACTGAGATCCCTTCAATGTAAAAAAAGTGGGAAATTCGTGCATTAAGCAGGCTGAGCTCGTGCGAGGCTGCTAGTGTAAAATATGCACAGAATTGATGAGGTGTCACTTTCACCAAAGTTAAGTTCCAACTACAAGACTTTCAAAGTCGCCAGTTTGATGTACGATTCACACTACATAACTTTCTGTTTTGTTTTCACACTACCTGACTGACCGGCGACCGAGGCTGACACACCACTAGATCTTTCACCAGGAAGAATCCCCAGTCTAGTCTCCAAGTACATTTTTATCACAGAAAAACACACGTGAGAAGTGACACGGGGCATAATACCATACACTAGACAGGGTTTTTGATTGTTTGCCAGAAACAAGCAATCCAAGTTGTTGGTGGATGATTTGCAGCGATAAAATAAAGAAGACAAAGAAACATCAGAGAGCGTGCTTTTAAAAGGTCCTATGGCATGAAAATTTCACTTTATGAGGTTTTTCAACATTAATATTAGTCCCCCCCCATCCTGCTTATGGTCCCCCAGTGGCTAGAAATGGCGATAGGTGTAAACCGAGCCCTGGGAATCCTGCTCTTTTTGATAAAATACTCCAAAAACAGATGCTGAGCAGAAAATCAGGACTAAAGTCCTGTAGAGGGCACTTGCCCTAAGAGTCACACAATTGAACTGATCCCTCCCTTCCTTCCTGCCTGTCTGCTACCACTGAGGCACAAACACTCTGATTTGCATGGTCTGCACAAAAAAGAAACATCCTTGATTTTAGAAAAGGTTGCCTTGCTCTCTTCATCCCTGACAAACACTATTGGCAAGCATACCAAAACACCACTGGAAACATTTTTTTTGCACAGCAGAATCTGCTGCCCAGTAACACAATATGGTGCTATTCCTGAAATATGTCTGTTATGATTAAATTTAGTAAGAAATGACAAGACATGCTAACAACTGTAGCCGGCAGCATTTATTCCCAGCAAATGCTTAGACTTACATTTTGAGATCAATTTCAAAGCCATGTTAATTAATTTAGACTGCTAGCAGCACAATGCAGGTCAGACAGGGCAAACAAGTTACAACATCAGCCAATTAGAAACACACAAGCGTTAGACATTTTTTTCATAACTAGGGCAGGGCTTGTGGGCAAAGATATGACGGATGGAGACTGCAATTGATGTACGGATAAGTACACTTGCTGCAGTAATCACCACTGAAATTGTGTCTACTTCTACACATCCACATTTGAACCACAGATGAATAAATTCCTTTATCATCATTTTCTAAAATATATTGACTACACGGTGTAAAATAATATTTAACTGTGTGTCAGTGACATATTGTCTTTTTGAAAATCCTGTTCCTTAGAAACAAGCGTGTCTGGTGCCTTATCATCTGGTTGTTTTTCAGTCAATTAACTTCCATCACTGCAGATGACTATATTAATATGGTCACAATGTGTTAATCAAAAGCATGGATGGTTGATTTTTGCATATTGGTTTTAAGATTTGTCATGGTGTGTATTTAGGGCTAATTACTACCAATTATTCTTAGAAAAGAACAACCAGTTCCTCATCTATCAGTAGTGGAAACAATAGAGATAAACTTATCAACCTGTCCCCTGAGAAAAAGAGCAGGCTGGCAAACGAGCTCTGAGGCAAATTAAGCAAAATACAGTAAGTCTCTGTTAGGGGAAATCCAGTGTACAACATGTTAAGACTTGAATATTCATTGGTCCAAGCAGTAATATAATGCAAGAACAAATCAGTTAGTTTGTATGTGTGTATGGATCATAAAGATAGTTTTGGGCTGAATTCCAATGCTTTTGTGCATTTAGAAAAGTATGACACAAAATACCAAATACCAGATGTGTCTACCACACACCTACAATAGATTAATATTTAGGGTTAAGTAACTAATTCTGCAGTTCACTTTTCCAGAGGACTCCACATTTCTATATAAAACATATTTTGAACATGTGTAACTACTCAAATATCAAACAAGGCCAAATGTATTTTAAGTAAATGATTGAAGGTGCTAAAACATTAATTCAAAACGGCCTTTAGGCCTTTAGAAAAAGAAAAAGAAAACCATAGCAAAGGGCATCTGTGACATCTTCTTACAAAAGCAAAGTGTTTTCTGACTTGAGTTTCAAAAGAGAAAATGTAAAGAGATGCATTATCTTCCCTAATGTGATGCAAATATGAAATGCGAGACACCTTAAGCTTTCACCATCACCAAAGGTAAACACTGTTTAAGTTTACATCGAAAGTCCCTCAAAATGTTTGCTAAATACAACAGCAGTGACGTTTTGTGAATAAGACTCAACACGCAATTGACTTTAACCTTCGATTTATGCCGAACAGGGTTTCCTTGCAGAATGAGCACTGGCAAATCCATCTTGCATAAAGTGCAAGATGAGATAGATATTTTACAACTGTCTCGGTTTAAATGTGAAGACGGGGGGGAGATCGTTTTTTGTTTATTTTATGTGTTTTTTTCTTCTTATGTTCGACGAGAGGAACATATGTATTGATTAAAGGTCAAAAATCCATGCAAAGCCCAGTGGCAATGAATTGTCTGTGTTAGGGGGGGAAAGGGTGAAAATACTCAAACTTCAAAACCATTTCACATAAATTATTGCAAAGGTAATGTGCTCAGAAATGTCTTGTAAAAACCTTTCGTACAGTTAAAGCAATCACGTTGAATCGTCCAACTGACGTAATCTGAAGAGGAAATACCAGATAATGAACTGAGCCTAATATATCTAAATACATTAAATATGTCACACGGTAACAGGTTCACTGTTATCATGTGACATCTTTAAATACCGTACGTAACCTACAGTAGTTGAGAGAAAGTTTTCATCTTCCATAGTGATATTTTGAAGGATGGAGGCAACTAATGGAAAGGTGTTATGTTTTTTTGAAGAGAGTTCACATGGCTTACAACTCGGTCTGAAAAAGGCCTGAAAGAACAACGTGTCAGATGGAAAGGTACCTTTGTAAACGGGTGGATTGAGCGGAGAGTGCTATGATAAGGAGCAGTGGTCTTACCTCATTAGTGTTCCACCGGTGTCTCTCCTTTGGCAGCGAGGTGCACTTTGGTAGACATTCAAGCAGCTTCTTGGGCAGGTATATTTTCAAATGTCCATGTTCATCTAGAACAAGAGCAAGACAAAACAGCATACTTAGCACAGGCTTCATACCTTTTGGACTTGCTCATATCCCTCTTTATCAGTCTCTCTGCAGCAAAACGCTGACTGTAAAATAACTATCCCCAACTGAATTAGGAAATTCATTTAAGAAGAGAGTATTGCATACATTTTATTTTGTGCTCAGCTAAATTATTTTACTGTGAAATGCATTCTATCAGGGGAGTTCACCAGAGATTTTTCACTGTCAACTTGTAAAGGCTGCGTCTATTCATTATTTAGACACAATAAACACCCTTGAGTGATTTTAAAGTGTATGGGGATTTAGTATGGGAATATGTGTGCTGCATGCCAGAATGTGGTATATTATTCAGAGAAATAATTACAATTACCAGGCCCAATGCTTACATCATAATGGATGTCGTTCAATCTGTAATTTACATTTCACAACCAGTTCACAACCATTATAAAACAGTAAGGTTTAAAGATGCCCTCATGAGTGGATGCAATCTCATTCCATTGCTGTATTCCTCCTTAAATATGCAGATGGCTTAAATGTGAAAAAAATTATATTTCTTTGAGGAGACAAAAACATGTTGAATTTATAATATCATGAAAAAATCCTATTACAGTCTTGTTTTTGTTTTTTATCAGAACATGAGTAAAGAGTTATGTGTAAATCGTTTTAGTAATTTCATGCAAAATTTGGATATTCTAAGCAAGGATATTATCATTAACAATGAGTTTAAATGCAAAAAAGATAAACAGAAGCTGAAGACAATTCTACATTACCAGTGAAAAATGAAGTAAAACAACACTTCATATCTTGGATGCAGATTTACTTATTCTAGGTAATGTTCAAGCATGTCCAAATGACGTCAGGAAGTCCACTTTTGCATTCGCTCATTTCTGTTGGGGGACTCGTCCACCCTGAAAGACACAATTCCCTCTATCTATACTGAATGGGTCCAGACCATTGTCATGTTGGGTAGGAGACTGCTCGTCTAACAATGGAAGTCAGCTCACACACTATCAATCACAGACTGGCCTAATCTGCTTGCTAGGGTGGCGGCATATGAACACTTATCCTTCTCTCTGATAGAAAAGCGTTATTTGAAATGGGAAAGATTTCTTTACTAAGTTTGTACATTAATGGCTCTTAAAGTGAAACTCATGGCTTAGCAGCCTTCAATGTGCACACGCACGCACGCACATACGCATTTGCTCACCTTGTCCCAATTACAGCACCATTTTTTTTTTACTTGCATTTTACTTTTTCTTTTTGACTAATTAATGTCTTAGTCCTCTGGTTTAAGTTATTTATGTGTATACTGTCCTTACTCCTTGTTTTATGTTTGTTTATATTCCTATGTCTTTTTAAAATGTATAAAATGTCCATCACAAAAACGATTGTTGACGATAAGGCTATGGTTATTTCTATGGTGGTCCTTGTAAAGGTATCAATATGTTCTCAAAACCCCTGTTAATTAAATAAAAAGATGTGTTGAACAAAAAACAAGCATGTATAAATGAACCTCTTATTCAGTTGTAATTGTGTGTGGATTTAGTCTAAATACATTTACTAAAGGTAATGCAAAAACTGCCACAATGCAGTTTCGCTTGAATATACGAAGAATAAAATGATGTTATATAACGAAGGATCGGATTAAGTGTTTCAATATGTTCGAAAATGTACTGGTATCAATATAAAAGCAAACCCACTGGAATAACACAGTGGAAGAAAACAGCATTCTTTCATATATATAAAACTGTGGGTTAGGATACTAGGGAATGGGTAAGTAAAGGGAGAGACAGAAAAAAGCCTGAATATGAGTGCTGACTATGGATCCCTGGGGTGGCTGATATCAGTAGTTGAAGAAAAAAAAAAAGCTGAAAACTTCAACCGAAGCAAAATACTACTTTAAAGCCAATACAAATAATCCAGCAGTGCACTTGATTATGAGGCTATAACAAGAGTGTATGTAGCTTGTTGTATACCACAGCAAGAACAGAGTGATACTCGCCAGAAAACCCCCATATGGAAAATTCAACGGGAATGAACACAGTAGGTCCACAGAGATGGAACTGGCTTGGAGCCTCTGAGTGTAACGCGTAAGGTGGAACATCATCGCTCCCAAGGGAACGGAAGAGCAGATCTGCAGTATTTGCCATTTCCATCTGTACCAATAATTCTGCATGTACACTCTGTTTTATATGAGCTGAACAGGTATCTGTAATCATTCGCTTCGCCCAATTAAGAATCACATACAGCATCTGCTCCAAGTACCTGTCGGAGCAGTTTCACTGTCAGAACTGGAAAACACGCTGGAACTGAATGATCAGAGAGGTACCAAAGAAAGAAAGTTGTTGTTTTTTGTGTAGACGTGTGGTTTTACAGCATCAACTTAAAATAAGCAGGAAGCTGTAGTCTAGCTTTGTTGCAGTGCCACATATTTCTTTTTATCTTTCACTAAAAAGCTCAAGAAGGGAAAGGGCCTTCAATATTGAAGCCCAATCACAAATCTCACTGGATCTACACTCAGATACAGCATTGGGCAGTACAAAGTATTGGCCATCTCCCATCTTACAAAATGTGCTCTGAAGATTTGCTCTTTGCAACCGGCAGACAGCAGTAGCAGCAGATACATATGGCAAGTCTGTCCCTGCGCAGATTATTCAGGATTCAATGCTGCTCTCTGGCACAGTCTCCAATGAGACTATTGAGACAAAGCTGAATTGAAATGTGTCTCAAGTATCTCAGTAGTAGGCTCAATCTGCCAGCAGGTTAAAATACTTGGGATGAAAATATCGAGCATAGAGGATCTTGACAAATGCATTCAAATCTCTCACTTGATTTTGACCATTTCACAACCTTACAATAATGACACCGGTCACTGTACAACATGTTTTTGTGCAAAGTATTGCTGGCTCTACAACTCTCTCTGCCACGGACGCCTGAAGTATGCAAGACGCATCTCAGTTCAGTATGCTGTGCACATGAAAAGGTGACACAACTCCAACATGCATTTTACTTTGAAATGCCAGTCTTGTATTTGTCAGTTAACAACACCCCTAAGCAAAAGAGCAGCCTGTGTACACCCTGCAGCACTAACAACGTGTTAACTGGGTTGCTCTTAATCCCTTAACCTTACATGGGCGCTTCCGAAATCAGGTTACCACCGAAACTAGGGATTGATTACTAATGTGCACATAAACACACTGCATGTGAAAAGACACAACTCTGGACACTCTCATAAGAGCCCATATATATTCAGACGTTGTTTTTCACAGCAGACAGTTGTCACGTAAGAGAATAATTTACATTCTGGATAATGTTGTGTCGTAAACATGATGACTTTGATACTGAAGAAAACTTGAAAACGAGAAGAGGATTATCAACAAGTTCTGTGTAGGTAGCTTCCCTTTTCAATACTTTCTGAGCGAATTTCTGGATTCAATGGATACTGATATCCTCAGAAAGCGTAAGTCACAATCTAAATCTACACGTTTATCATATCTGTGTCAGGATTTGAAGGATTTAAATGAGTGTTGACTCCGAGAGTCAGAGCAACGTTACAATTGTTAAAGTTAACTGCAGCAGTCGGTGACGCTAGAGGTTAGAAATACCTTACAACCTCCATGAGCTGTGTGTCATAAACTCTGCTTTGGCTTCAACTGCTGACCATGTTGATAACCGGGGCAAATCAACTAGGCAAAATACAGTCAAAATATGTTCCTGTTGTTTTCAGAACACCGACATGCACCTGTCCCTTTCACCTACGCAGCCTTTCACGAAAGTGAAGTCAGTTGTAATGGCTGACTTTGAGTTGGCTATTTGATGGTGTTCACATTTTTGGGTGAACTACAGTGTAGACTGCACAGCCTTTTATATCCATAGTCTCCCATTCACAAGACAATGTTGCAGGACAAGGATCCTAATAATACAGACAAGGCAACCAAGTTGTTTTTTATGGCCAAACTGTGGAATGTTCTTGACTGGCCAAGTCAAGTCACCTGACATCAATCCAATCCAATTGAGCATGCTGAAGACCAGACTGAGGGCAAAACAAGCAAAAAATGAATATGGCTGCAGCACAGGCCTGGCAGAACATCACCAAGGAACATGCCAAGTATCGGTTGATGTCTATAGATCATGAATTTCAGACAGGCACTAGGTGCAAAGGATTTGCAACCAAGTATTTAACATAATAACAGTAGCCTATATATCTATTGATCTAAGCCATGTTAATGTTTTATTAAGAGATCTGCATTTAAGTATGACATTTTCTGCCGCTAGGGGTCTCTCAATCAAAACAACAACAAAAGCAATGACGTCATTGCAGTTAGTTTCAGGATTCCTTCAGTGTTCAGCATTCACTTATCCGCAGATGTCTTCTCCTGTCTAAAATAAACGGACCCGGGTGATTGAAACCGCTATAAACACTGAATAACGCAGTTTCACGTTCAAAAGATGTTTTCCGACACCGTTCGGCTCATCGCCACTAACATTAGCTCTGCTTGTTTCTCTTATAACTGAAGATCCAAACGTTCAGGAGGCTTTCACAGGGAGCCAAATTGTCCACAGAGGTCTCCTCCTCTCCAACAAAAAAGTATTTCTCCAATGCTGTTTGGCTCGTCAGCGGAGAGCTGCCACTAATGTTTGCTCAGCTTGTTTCTCTGATAACTTCCAGACATCCGGTTTCAAATTCTTCATCCGGTTCAAATATATAGGTAAAAACTGTCAAGATCTAAAAAATGTATTGTAAAAATGTGGCTTAATCAAATGACATGTACCATGTCCTTGATTAAAATGACAGATTTGAAGACTTTGTTTGAACATTGTTGGAAACAGTTGGGATAATGTAACTAAATATATAACCTAGGTCTGGTCATGTTCAGACATTTGGTACAATGTGGAAGTTCTACATATTATACTGTATCTTTTTCTTTTTAAGATTAATTTTTGGGCTTTTCAGCCTTTATTTGATTGGACAGCTAGGTGAGAAAAGGGAAGACACACAGGAAATTGTCAGCAGTGGGATTTGAACTCTGGACCTCTGCGTCGAGGCATAAACTGCTCAAGTATATGTGCGCCTGCTCTACCCACTGACCCAACCCGGCCATTATTATACTGTATCTTTAAGCCAACTATTCTGAGATGCTTTCTTGGTGTTTGCAGTACCACCAGTAAAATGGACAAAAAACTCAGTGTTCCATTTATTTGAGTTGTTTTTGCTGTGAAATAATCATAATTTAATTAAGACAGGCTGGTGTGGATGTTAAATTCCCCTGTTAAATTTAACACTAAACTAGAAAAAAGCAAAGATGGCAAACGAAAAAGCTGTCCAGCCTGTGGACTCATATACACATGGTCCATATACAGTATAGAGGCCTTTTAACAGCCTATAGTATATTAACATTAGATCATACAGAAGGCCACTGTGTTGAAGCTTTTCTCTTTCTCAGATATGTATGACTGTATTTCTTTGAAGTACAGGCAAACTAGTGTCATGTTTCAGACAGTGCACTGCTTTGTGCTGTTAAATAAACCATGTGTTTTAGATGTGGCACTTATTTTTGGCCTTCTGTAATCTGGGAGCCCTTGTCTAATTTGAGAGGGGCCTTGTTTTTACACAAGAACGTTTCGTACGAGGCTTTCAAAGCACACAAAGGTGAGCTCAACATAACTGTTGTTGAGTGCTGAGGTTTCTTTTCTACACAATAAAGCTCTCATAACAATGAATGGTTTTGTTCTTTTAGCTGCTATTTATCTACACTTATAATATTTCAGCTGCTGCATGTCTACTCTTCACTCCACAGGGCATTTCCACAGATGTGAAGGAGGGACTGTGAGCATTCCAACAAAGTATCACTTACTAATTAAAGATCTGTCCACTGTGGCATGAAAATCCACATATACTGTGGTTTGTGCATTAGCTGAAAACAACCAACAGGGGAATAGCTTAGATGCCAGATTTGGAATAGGTTTACAGAATATAGACAAGCCCTTCCTAACCAAATTGTCTGATTTGATCAGTGCATAAACAACAAATTACACATAGAAATTTGGCTTTGAAAATATAATGGAATCTTTTATTTCTCAACCAGGAGTTGATCAAAGCCTGAAAGGTACTCCACTTCTTTGCATTTCCTGTGAACTCCCCTATAAGGTTTAATATTTATGTTGGGAGTTGAAAAAGCAGGCTTAATGGCTTGTACATTAGCCAAGAAAGGGATACACAGAAACCTACTATTTGGTTGTAAAACACTAAAGTGCAAGACAGGCTGATACCAGAGCTTGTTACATGAGAGGATGTGCTGAGCTGAGCTGGCACACTGGAGCCAATTACATTCTAGATCTTGATGAGCGAGCTCACATATAAGACTAAACAGGGAGAGGAGCTCTGTTCAACACAGAGGCTACAGGTCTGCAGCTTTCATGTTGCCATCACTGGCCATTTGTGTGCTGAACAGAGGCAGCCTGTGTCCCTTCATAATTCACATCACCCTGTGTCAAATGAGTATAAAGATATATATTTCTGTGTGCTGATGTTTGGATTATCACTGATCCTGGCTGCTAAGTAAACACTTGGGCCAAATTTAAGCGTATCTGTCATGCTTGCTTGCTCCAGCCCCACCCTAGAGACGAGAGTGAGGGTCATGAGACTGGAAAGGCTGACAAAAACAAATCTTTAATCAATATCCGAGCCCTGGACGCAAAACCCTCTCTCTTCCGTCTCTGTCTCAGAGCGCTCTGGGAGTGACAGTTTTTCTTTTTAATCTGTGCCCACATTGTGGAGAAATTGCAAGCTAATGTTTTGGCTATAGATCATTCAACGAATCGCTGCTGGCGGTGCATATCCAAAGTAACAGTTTGAATGCAAACATTTTCCACAACAGTTCAGTGGCTAATATGGCTTAAGGATGTGAAGAGCAGTGTAACAGTATCTGCTCTTTATTTAGCTATACCTGTAACATGAGGGAGGTGAATCACAGAAGAGCAAGCAGTCCTGTGGATAAACATTTGGCTCTCATCTCCGTCCAGTAAGAAGTGCTGTGAAACTGAATTAGGCCTATGGCAATGTCTGTTATCATTAGGTTGGATGATAGCCATCCACTGGGTTGGACCAAAAATGCCCCTAAGAGTTTCGTTCCAAAATTTGCCCAGTCAGCCAAATGAGCTTAGCTCAGACATATTTCATCAACTGGGGTGAGACATTTTAGCAGAAACAAAAACATACTCCTTCATCTGCTGCACATAAACAGTAGCCAAGCAACAAGTTATCAATGGCAGTGAATGCTACTCTATTTAGATAACAAAAAATATTGTAAAGATTATATAGCAAACCTTTCCTCATCCTACGCTAAGGATGGTCCATCCCTTTAACATCATGAAGCAATCGCCTGTTTTGCACATTTTCCCACTATATTTTAAGTGAAGGGACCTCAGTTTATTTGCCAACATCGAGTCCTTTTAAAGATAAAATAAGCTGTGTTTCAGTGTTTCAACTGGTGATGCACCCTGGTTTGTTTCACCCTCTGCAACTAAAAAGCTAACTCTTTTTTTCCCAAAGCTTACTTTTAAAGAAGCAACGGATATTTTCATCACTTAATCCCCTGTATTATATGGACAGAGTAACACTCACACACTTATGCAGAGGACAGAAACAGTTTCTATAGCATGCAGTCAGTGGAATCCATGGATATGGCGAGAAACACGAGTATCTAAATTCATGCAATGCACATCTGGAGGGCTTGGGATGTGACATGCACTAAGTCTAATAACCAGATCTATAGGAGGCAAGATGTCAAACCATTACATAACAGAGTGGACATGAAGCTCAGACCAAAGGCAAAGGTGCAGTGACAGGTTATCATGGTGAAAGCAGTAACACGATGATGGCAGGCGAACAAAAAAAAATCTAGACAAAAAACAAGAACGTGGTCAAATGTGAAGCAGAGATGAACTCAGACAGGCAAGTTGCAGTGTTCAACTGATGACATGCTGTCAATTAAAAGCGATCAATCTGGCTGTGAGGTGTGAAAGAAGGAGGAAAGGTAAAGGGGGGTGGGGGGGGGGGGTTAACCTGCAGGAGGCTATTGCGATGGCATTTACAGTAATGGGATATTACCACCGCAGCCTTTAGATTAAGACACTTGATTCAGCTAAACCCTAAAATGCGTCACTAATCATTTGCAGCCAAAACATCATGACTTCCAGACTCATTTAAAATAACGCAACAGTTTATCATAAAAAAAAAGATTCACCATTATTTTTAATTAACTTAAAGCCGTTTCAAACATATGGAAAACAAAAACAAAAACGATTTCCCTTTTGCACTGTGAATGATATTCCCTTTAGTCACATTTCTATTTTACATGACAGTCCATAATCCCTAAATTGAAGAGGCTTGAAACGTCTCAAGACTTTGCAAAATAATTTGCCAAGGCCTTGAATTTCTACAACATCCATTTTAGACTGAATCTGCGAGGAAGACTGGTGGTACTTGGCCACAAGTGAAGAGAGCACTTGATTAGGCCCAAGTCTATAGCATACTACTTCTGGGAGATTCTGAGCTGAGCTTTACTACAACACAGGACAATTTAGGCAGTGTCAACTTTCCCTGGCAGTGATAACAATGACTGGCCCATAGTCCAGGGGCAGTCACCCCACAGCCTGATGGCTCTTGGGAACATGGAGAGGAGTGTGCATAGACTTAAAATAGCAATGTGTCGCTGTAGGATGAGGAAACCAATTATCTTCATTATCTGCCCTATAGCCTGATCGATAACACTCGGACATACAGTGAAATTACTAACTGCCCACAAGCCAAAATAAAGTCTTACTAAACTTCACTTTAACGTTGCTATGTTACTACAACAAAGAGAACATTACACGGCTTCAAGCTATAGCATCTTGGATAAGTGTTTGACCTGTACACAACAGCTGTTGTAAAAGACGCATAAGGTGTTTGTTTTCTCCTCCCGGTAGGAAAGATAAAAAAAAAGAGTCTAAACGCAAGTAAGAGATTTGTATTACACTAAATCTTGCTGGACACCATTTCTTATGCAGTTGTAGCAGGACCACACAATATGCAACATGTGCAGGGTGGTTTTCACGTTTACATTCCCGCAATGACTATACCCTGGATGCACTATGGCTCCATGTGGTTATTATAGTACAGTGTAATATAGCATAATGAGGGAAGACTGTCAAAAAGTCAAACAGCTGGAAAAAAAAAGCCTAGGCCTATTACTGGAAGTTCAACAAACATGCACACACGGTTAACTGCCTGCAACAAACTGAAAATGACTCTTTATGTGTTCTCAGCCCTCACCAAGCTCACCCATCCATAAAAATCCCATCTCAAGGAGAGCAGAGGTGAGGTCTCTCTCTCTCTCTCTCTCTCTCTCTCTCTCTCTCTCTCTCACTGCCTCTCTCTCTCTCTTGTTCTCTTTCACTGTCTCCCTCTTGCTTACACATGCACACAAACAAAGCCCTTCTTTCTGTATCATAACTACTCCCACAATTACTCAGACGATTACTCAGATCAATGGTTCACCTGCCTGTTTGAGCTGCTGTATTCTGCCACAGAGTGTCCTAGGTGAGGCAGAAAAACCCTCAGGCTGAACGCATTTAACAGGGTGTCTGACATGGGTACAGAGTACTGTAATACCACGCAATAACATGAGGGAAAATAGCAAGACCGGCAAAACGTGTTGTCAGTCACAGCTGTCACACATGAGGGGGGTAATGCAAAAACAACAATATCCCTGTTACAGTCTGCATCCCTGTTTCATAGATCTGCACAAGCAGTCCCCTGCCATTAAATCTCTCCAAACATTCTCTTTTTAAAAAATACCAAAAAGATTTGGTGCAGAAGAGCTCTCCCAGTGACAGATATCGAGTGAGGAGTCTAACAAGGGGTTGTGGGTGATTTCAGACTCTCTATTTAGAAATGACAATACATGAGCACACTTAATTACCCAGTCTCTAGTCTAGATGTAGTCTTCCAGCAGCGACGAGACTGGTGTATTTATTAACAATGATGGGGCTCCTTTCTGCTGAGAAACAATCTGCTTTACGGAGGACAGCTTTTTCAATGGGTAAGACAGAGGCTAAAATTCAGACACATTTTCTAAAGAGGAATGAAGGGGAAATCAACCACAAATAATATCAAGACTTTGACCTATATTTCTGACTGATTTTGTGTGTGTGGTTGTGACAGAAAATAGCACTTGTACACAGACTTGTAAGTGCACTGAAGCAATTCCCACAGAAGCTGGTTTTTATACCAGTCATAAAAACCTCAGCTGTGATGTTGGGGTTGTCTTTGTTCTTTGCCCCCTAGTCTACAGTTCTCATAGAGCACCAATGTAATGAGAGGGAGGCAAAGACAAAGACTAATCCAAAACATCATAGGATATGGCAATGCAAAAACATCTTTGTCATAAATAAATTCATTTAGCAAGATTTTAAAGGCATACTGCAAACTTTGGTTGATTTTCACCCCATTAAATGCAGGTTTAAGAAAAGCAGAGAAAAGCCAAGTACAGGGCCATAATGGATGGCTTAAAGTGTAAGCTTTCTCTCTGAGGGTCTGCTCAGGTCCTGATCCCCTGGCCTCAACGTGAAACAATCACTCTTAGTTAACGACAACACTTCAACTATTGACAGCGTGATCCCGTAAAGCAGACACTTCAATCAACAGAGCAGCCGGACGAGGTGTTGTGTTCGAGGAGAATAAAGGAAGGAGGGGGCATGGGGACGGAAGAAATCAAGAAGTAAATAAATGAATCAATGAATGAATAATAGATTGGCCAGCTAGTGGCCTCTTGGAGCAGCAATGCAGTATTAATAACTGACTCTTACTGTTCGTCTCTGTGTCATCACTGATAGTCTTAGGTGGACCATGGCCAGCATAACACACTGCTGATCTGTACATTCGATCCGGATTACGAACTTTCTTCAGTCCTTCAGGAGGCAAAGAGAAAAGTAGAGAAAATCGAGGAAAAGAAGCATTCTCCCAGCCTGTGATAACTAATCAAACTCCCCATGCAAGCAGTATCAACAGAAGCTAGACAGTATATTGAAAGACATTTCAAACACACAAGAGCTGTTGGGGAAAATATGATGCTAATAATAATAATAATAATAATAATAATAATAATAATAATAATAATAATAATAATAATAATAATATTGATAATAAATCACATTGAATTTGTCTATTGTCATTTGAAACAGTGAAGTTCTCCAATGCTGATTTTTTTTTTTTATAAGAGAAACGGCCAGTACTAAGGGTCACTGTAGCTCTGGCCTGGTTTGATATGGGTCAATAACACTCCCTATTGTATCAGTAGTGAACTGGATGAATCAATACAATCAATCAGTGGAGGCTGAGCAAAGCAGTCAGCAAAGGTCTATTTCAGACAGGCATTACGAATGATATGTCTCAGCAACCACAGACCGGACCTGTGTCCCATCCATCCTCACCTCACTGATTCAATTAAACGGCTGGAGAAAAAAATGTAGCGCCTGATTCGACACAAAACTAGGAGAGCGAGTCGTCCGAGTTGAATTCATCCTTCTTTACAAAACAGCGGAGAAATATTTATACCATTGCTGCACAAGCACTTTTGTAAGTTAATGGCTGACTGTGTGCTTACTTGATGTTTTGCTGCTGCTTCACCCTGAACTTTGAGTGAAATGATAACATCATGAAACTTTTTAAACTGCACCCGCTTTGAAAGTAAAAGAGAAAAATGACTTTGAGCACAGCGGAGGCTACAGGCCTAATTCTCTATTTTAGAAAGCAACCTTTTTGCCGATTGTTTCTGTTCTGTCACAAAAGTTCCAACTGCATTGTCCTTCGATTTACGTTTTTGATTTAACGCATTTATCGGAGTCGTATGTGTCAGTAAACTATCCCATCATTGGCCTTGCATTGACTTCCTTTTAAATGACGATGAATATGCTACGCTGTTGAGCTAGGTTTAAATTTGTCTGGGTAGCATCGTATGTAGTGTTTCCGTTTTAGTGAATATATTGGAATCCCAACACCGCACAAGTGTTAGTACTGTAGCTTGTGTTTACAAAAGTGCTTGTTTCGTTTCTCAAAATTGGCTTTCGAACAGCAATATTTTATGACCACATACTCTGGTAGATTCCTAAATCCATTGGCTGTAGTTTTACCCAAAGCAGTCTCACTCTAAGACGTATCAAGGTTGTCTTTTCAGTGCCCTCCAGGCCTTGTACTTAAAGTAACGGACCCACACTGCTTTTTATGAATGTGAAGAGAAGAAAAAAAAAAGAAAAACACCCCCAAAGGCCCTGACAATCAGTTAGGCTGGAGAGAAATACCCCAGGATGTAAACATTACATTACTGAGCGTGACTGGGTCATGGCCCCTGGGTTTAACACAAGATGTAACCCTCAGTTGTTATGGGCCATCATAAGACCTGCCAAACAACTAAGAGAGATCAGCACTACCCGCATACCACAAGGACAAAAGGTTAAGGAAACACAGTTTAGCTCTTTCAGTGGCTACCTGACATCCAGCGACATGTCATGTAAAATGTGATAGCGATGTACATTTTAAAAGCATGTTCTACTTTAATGAAGAGCGCAAACTAAGGACAACTGGACGCAGGAGTAACGATTCAGCATGACAGCTCTATGTAAAAGCTTTAAGGGCCAGGTTTGCATGAGACGGCATCGCAATTATGTGAAGGTATGAAGCACTCTCTCTCTTTATGCTCCCCTTGCTCCTCCTCCTCCTCCTCCTTTTTTTCCACTGACCGGCCTCACAGGAACACTGAAAATAACTTAACCTGCTCAGCAATGGGACTTTCAAGTCAGGGTTTTCAGTAAGAGCTCCCTGTGTTGGAGAGACATCGAGATTAACAACTGGAACCTATTTGTTAAGTTTAGCTATTTAAATGAATACATTAGGACTATATACCACAGTGAAGTCATTACTATCATAAAACCAGATGTCTTTATGTTTTTGTCATTGTCACAGACAGATCCCTCATGTAGTAAGTGTGCTTTTGTAGCTCAATACCACCCCCTGGTGGGACTCTGTTTAGTGGTTGGCACACTGACATCCTGAGTCTTTTTTATCGTTTCCCCTCATATGAACAGAGGCAATTTGTTTACTCTCATTTAAAACATTAAAGTAATTCTGCTTAAAAAATAATTCCTGTCTGAGGTACTGACACCAAAATCTGAGGGATACAACTTCGAAACCTGCGACAACACGTTATGAACAGCTCAGAAACAACTGCAGCTAATGAATGTTTCTTTTTTCTCGCTTTTAAATTATGCAGCCAATTTTTAAGTCCAAGATTACCCTTTTGCTCCACACTAAGGTTCAATATAAATCAATAAACATACCACAAGTTTAAGAATAAAAGCAAGAGCATACTGTATTGATGACCTGTCATACTCAATTCGGCCAATCAAACAACTAAAGTTAAAGTTAAACAGTTAAAAGTATGACATAACTAAGATACTATATTATATATAATTAAACATGCATATAAGGTTTGCCCATGAGATTCTATAAAATACATGTTTAAGTTGCTTTATGTACGAATGTCAGCTGACATCTGGGTAGAAGAAGGAGTCCCTTTAGCATTAATGTAATACGTCTTATCTATATTTTCATATATGGGTTGTTTAATAACTGACCCACAAATTCCATGGGCCTATCCGAATAAGAACAGATCTCTAAAGCATATGTTTTGCAGTAAAATATCCCACTTAACAGGAAATAAGTAAGTCTAGTGCATTTAATTTTAAGTTATTGAGCCGTATAAAATAAGCTGAGGGGGGAAAAAAAGTCATCATTTTGTCCTACGTGTAAAGTAGTGTAATGAGCAGGCTGCTGGACATTCTACTCTCCATCCTCCCTAGTTTCCTCTGGTGTGATGGCATTTCATTTCAAGTGCGATAGGGCATTGCAAGCGGAGCGGGCATTACAGCGTTTTGATGCCCGTGTTTAAAACCAAATATAGGCCAAGTATGATTGGCATTTAGGAAACATAATATCCGCTCATTTAAAAAATGCATCACTTCTGACTCGCAGAAAACTATTCGCTGAATGCCAAAGGAAATCCTCGCGCTTCAAGGGGGAACTGAACGACCCTCTTCAAGACGGGGAAATAAAAAATATATATATAAAAACTAGACTAATGCATTTTTAAACCGATGACCAAATTATTATTACAATGCCTTCAAAAGAAGCCCCAGATAGCGGTTGCAGAAGAGCGCCGTATTGACAGATGAACTGACACAACCAAGCGGCTTTTTAAAGCTGGGTAATAAGGGAAGAAGTTAGTCGATGCCAATGACATGTTGTCATTAACTTAGCTTTGTTGTTAACAACTTGAATTGCTCGCCATTTGACAAGAATCTTCAGCTAAATAAACGGGAAACGCGTTACTTTTACCACGCTGACTGTTTGTCCCCGTGGCGTGCTTTAAATGTGGGCTACGATGGGAATAGTAGCTGGCTAGAATGCAAGCTAATATTAGCTGGCTAGGTGATATCTCCACGTTTTAGCTGCCTATTCGGAGGAAAATAGCGGAGCCGTTTTCTACCGAAAAATTCTCCACTCGTCCTCACGCGTGTGTCATCTCTGCACAGAGTTTCAACTGTTCTAAAATCACACAGCGGTCATACTAGTAAAATAATCCCATTATATTTCTCTTACCTTCCGGCTTGTTTTCGGCAGCCATTTCCCCTTCACGCGCAACATCCTCCTCCTCCTCACGACCGTGGGTACCACGCGCGTGCACGGCGAGGACAGCACGAGGAGGGACAGGAGGAGCAAGCGGCGAGTCGGTCCGACCGAGGCGAACTTACCATTGGCTGTGAGGCGGTGAATGACAGACAGGCTCCGGGAGGAAAAACACATCTCCCCTCACCTTGACACCAGCAGCCGTGTTTTTTTCTCTCTTTTTTTTCTTACAGTGAATTTAAAACAGCTCAGAGGCGCTGCAGGTCTGGCATGACACTTTTTTAATGATGATGACGCGTTATTGTGTTAAAACGAAATAGCCTACCGTAATGCTCAGTAGGGGAGGTTACGTGTTTTATCCTTAATTTAAACTATTTAGATTGTGAATAGTACATGTTTGTCTTTGAGCCACTCAAGTTGTTTTACACTGAATGTCATTCCTGAGTGAAAAAAAACCAATTACGTTGATAGCACGTTGATTTTAGTTAGTTTAATGGCCTTAATTACTTTTTTTTTTAAACATATCTTCAGAGATAAGTCTGTTGATCTAAACTTATAATTGAGGTATATACCTGTTTGATACAACCGATAACAGAAAGCCCTCTGCAGAAACAAAATTGTCATTTTTTGAGATAATCATCCAAATATATAATATATTTAATCCAGTCAGTATCGAATGTGGTTTCCAGGGTACGTAAAGCCTATTAAAAACAAACATTAGTAGACATAGTAGAAATAGTCTGTACAGTCAATTAATCAATCAATCAAGTATACATATGTCCAGTTTACATTTGAAAGCATGTGGACTATAGTTTGCTCCGTTTTAGACTTGTAACTGACTTAATATAGTGGCACCATGCTGCTGAAACCATTGAGGGCTGCTGATGGAGTCCATCTATGCAGTTTTGTCAGCTACTGGGGTCGATGTGACGCAAATATTTGAAGACGACGCAACAATACAGTTACTCTAATCCTATTCACTGTGCTGTCAAGCTTTTTAACTTCCATTACTATGGCGCAGTTACATAGGCTGGGCAATAGTATGGCTACGTTAAATGACTACAGGCAATCTAATCACAGATCATTGTGCTTAATAGACTATATATATATCAACTATACAGCACTTAAGGACAGCTTTCATCCTGCATTAACATGCTGGTTGCCGTCTGCTGAAACGCAGTGTACAGTTTGAGGTGGTGGTGCTGAAAGGACAGCTCCTCTGCTGCCTGCTGCTCGTGCGCCTTTATACAATCAACGGCTCGTTGTTATTGCTAAGAAAGTAATAATGAACTAATGAAGACCTATTGCTGTGAAGGGATTTGATCTCACCCCTTGCCTGAATTGTTCCTATAGGATGCAGATAATATCTTTTTAGAGTTGGGCATATACATATGTACCCGTCGTCAAATAGAATTGCATTGGAAATGTAACACTATATTCAAATGAGTGTCTTTATAAATTGAAAGTAAGGTGACCTAGCTATACTGTCATTTGCAAAATAATAATTAAAAAAAATTAAACATTTTAGGAATTTAAGATAAAAAAGACTCTTTGGCAGCTGTATGACAATGCCACCCTACGTCTTACTTCAGACAGCAACAGATCGCATACCCTTACATACCCTACATTCTCATAACATCTCCATTTCCCAATAACGATGAATAACTGCACACGTTAAACTTCAAAATGAAAAGCACACGTTCAAGACAACGTGAACAAGCCTGTGAACACGGTTGCTTTGTTGATCATTCATCCCCAACACAAGGGGGCGACAGAGTGCGCAGAGAAGACTCTGGTCCATGTAAATGACAGGAAAGAAGAGATGACCGGGTGTAAACATGGCGTCTGCCTTGGACGATGATGAGATCCTTAATGATGATTTTTATTCCCTGCTAAATGTCAGAAGAGAGGTACAATATGCAGTTGTGATCTGAACAGATGTGTGTGCGCGTTCATGTAGCAGTCGTTCTATAAACTTTGTCCGGCTGATATTTACCGGTTACCCGTACTCTCACATGGAACGTTAGCTAGGTAGCTAGCCTGTGACCCTCGACATTGCTTTCTGTGCTGTGACTCCTCGGCTGGAGACTTTATAAGTCATACAACAGGTTGTTGTGGGGTTACGACTTTAACGACAGGAGTTGTCAATTGATGAAGTAAGATAGAGAGCAGTGCGTTACTGCGGTCATCTGGGAGCTAATGATAACGAACTGACAGTTATTTTCAGTTTTATGATGATCTGATGACTGAGGACAGTGCTAACTAAGTTAGCTAATGCTACAACTTTACTTCAAGTCTTCACCATGAAACATTTACAGGTGATCAGATTACAATATAAATATGTTCTCTGATATCTGGGGATCAGACACTTTAGGTCTTGATTTCTGTGTTTGTAAAGCAGGGAACATAATGTTCATATGCAAGTGCCAAGTGGCATTCTACAACACACAAATGACTTGTGGCACACAGGGACATGCTGTTCCCAGAGCGGCTAAATATGCAACAATTTAAAAGTCCATATATTTGCGTGGGTGAGCGTTGGGAAAGTAGAATACGCATTAAAAAGGTTTTGCTTAAACTGTAATTCACGAATAAATGTGAAAATGTGAAACCCATCCCATTATATTTGATGCAGTAAAGCACAAAATGATTCGTGGTCTCTAAGTCAGTGATTTCAAACCATGAAATTTAACAAAAGAGTAGTTAACAACATGAATATACATAAGTACTTTTAACTATGTTACTATGTTTCTGTTCAGACTGTTTTGTTACAAGTCATCTAAACCCAAGGAAGACTGGAATACTTTATGAAGTTCAAATAAGTGTTGGAGGATCAGAAAATGAAGTTGGAAGTAGGGGAGCTGTAGCAAAGTCTTCCCGTGTGTTTTTGATGTCGTTGATCAAGTTTCCCCTGCAAGTTTTGTCTTTCACATTTTCTGCATTTTAATGTTGTGCTTAGGCAACACAGGACGAGCTGAAGGCGGCATACAGGCGGTTATGCATGCTGTATCACCCAGACAAACACCGGGACCCTGAACTAAAGCGTCAAGCAGAACAGCTTTTTAACCTCGTACATGAAGCTTATGAAGGTAAGAAAAGCTTCGATCATGTCAATATAGTCAATAGGGGCGGGAGAAAAAAAATTCTATACAGCATGGTATCACAATATTTTCCGTGGCAGTACTGTATCGCTACACAGACGCCAAGCATTAATCTTTTATTATATGTGTTGGTCGGTTTGTCTGCTTGACAATTCAAGTTTTGCAGCAATAAAATTAAAGCGAGATGAGCATGAATTGGGAAACATTTGAAGTTGGAAAAGAAGTAATATATTGCAATATGTTTAAAATCGCAATAATATCGTATCGTGAGGCCTCTGGTGATTCCCACCCCTTGTAGTCAACTCCCTCTTCAGTTACACATGAAGCAGACTTGAACATGTTATGGTCTACGTAAACAAACTTTTCTGATGCTTAATATTATTGGTGGTTATCCATGTCTTTTCAGTGCTGCGTGACCCACAGGCACGAGCTATCTACGATATCTATGGCAAGAGAGGACTCGATGTTGAAGGATGGGAGGTAAGTCTATTAGTGACTGACTAAAGTGGCCATTAATCCCTAAACAAGGCACCAGATGCCATTAAAAACAATAGCCATTGGGTTGATAGACAGTCAATCACTTATTAAACCCAAATCATACAATGACCCACCTCTGAGGCGTAGTACAGGCAGGAGAGTTGAAGCCTCATGGGACCAGCTCAGTGGAGTTATGAATTTCACTATTAATATCATGTGTGCATTGCTAGCCAATTGCAGACATGGCCATAATAATATTATAATATATTATAATAAATTATGGTTTGCATTAGCAATTTCTAATGCACAAACAGCAGGTGCAGACTAGTGCACAACTCTCCTCCAGTACACCATGCTTTTTCTTCTTTTTTATTTATTCAGGGAAGGTTAACTGAGAGGAAGCCTCTCTTCTGCAGGAACACTCCGATCACATTCACACAGTTACACATTCATACCTGGAAGCTGCCCAGTATAACCACAGTCTGATCTGCTGGCCACTGAGCAGCTCCACTGGAGCGGTTGGGGTTAAGGGCTTTGCTCAAGGGCACCTCAGTGGTGGTAATGAGGGAGGGACAAGCGCTGCTTTTTCACTTTCCCCACCCAGATTTGATCCTGTCGGTCTTGGGATTGAACCGACGACCTCCCGGTCCCAAGCTCGCTTCTTCTTTAATCACCGCACCAAATGTTTTCGGCTGTCTTGCCTTCATCAGGGTCGTGTGTTTGCATTTGCATCAACGGATGGCTGCTTTTCAGTCAAACCCAGGTTTACAGAAGAGATGATATGCTTTCTTAGCATCTTTCTCTTCGGAACGCTTTTAAGTCGGGTTTAGTTTACAGTAGATGGGACATTTCTTTAAATTTGGTACCTTCTTGTCAACTTAGACAAATCAGTATATTTTTAATTAGACACAACTAGGAAGGTTGGTGTGCTTTAGACGGATATTTAAAATGTCCACCAAATGTTGACCCTGTTAGCTAGCATAACAACTTTCATATACCTTTTGAACTCGATAATCATTGTTTTTAAGTGTGCCAATGGAAATATCTAGAAAAGAGCATCAAAAGAAATGACGTGCATAATTATTTTCTCAATATTAGTCACCCGGACGCAGGGTCTTGACTTGAGAATAAATCACTTATAGAATAATACACAGTTAACCTTCAAGTATAAACCATACTGTACATAAGCATAATATTTTGGCATTGCAGTCTCTTGGTATTAAGGCCGCATTACCCCAAGACTTTCCTGTCCTATGTGACATCTCATCATCTAACCTGCTTAAAATAGTTGTAGTTTTGCTTCATCTGTGTTTACTATAATTATACATACAGATGGGCCGATCTGGAATCTGCTCCTTATGAGGTCCAGGGCTCCAGACTAACTTCTTTCACTATGAGCACAGTGGCCCCCAACTGAAAATTTTAGGGGCACAACCAGAAAAGTTAGGGGCACACACCGTAAATCAACATGCTAACCAAATATTCACATTTCTACTAATTTCCACTGTATTACTAATAAATACTTTGAAAATAGATGCAGAAATTACAATGTGCTGTTTCAAATTCAGTGTCACTTCTGAAGATGCAACATATAAGGTAAAATGACAGCCCCATCGCTGTCATGACAGTAAAAAAAAAAAATATATATATTTTGTTTATTATTGTATTTGTATATTATTTATTAGCCTGTTTTATTTTCATCATGACCGTTTTTAATTGCTCTTTAATGTTTCATGTAAAGCACTTTGAATTGCCTTGTTGCGGAAAGGTGCTGTAGAAATAAAGTTGCCTTGCCTTAGAACCTCAGCCTGTCAGTCAGTCCCCAGGGCATTGAAACCACTGTTGTGCCTGCTCGTCTCCGAGGAAGTGTGACGTCAACAGCACCGCGACCGCTTTCGGCTCGCCATTAATATAATATCGCAGCAAACGCTGTCTACGTGAAGTTATGAAAAACTGTAACCACACTTGAAACCACATTATCGGCATTTCCGTGACTCACTGTGACTTTAACAAAACTGCAGAGCCCACGTAGTTTGCGTCGTCTGCAGCTCTGCGTGTGTGCGAGTGTGTGTGTTTGTGTCGGAGCACCGCTCTCTGTCAATTTTCAGAGAGGACAGATAAGCTTGCGCTTAAGCGCTCTCAGGTACCGACATTTCAACGTTTAACGTGTAAAAAAAAGGGGGCAAATTTACTGATCGCACATGTGCGACTGGATGTAAAATTCAGTCGCACACTCTCAAATTTTGGTCGCAGTCTGGAGCCCTGAGGTGATTACCTCCCCTTTCTCTGCTTTGCCCGGCCAGAGAATTTGTCCCGCCCATGAGAAAGAGAGAGAGAGAGACATCATGGCTTTCAAACGAGCAAAGTGGTAGTTGGTCAAGGCCACACCCCCACCCTCCACCTTGCCCCCTCTCTCCTCCTCAATAGCTACAGACACAGAATGACACATCCTAAGGAAAGCTCATTGTGGGACTGGCTCTAGTGGCTGTAATTCTGGACCAAGGCTGAATTTCGGGAAAGAGACTTCAGATACAGCATTAGGGGACCACTAAGGTCTATATAAAAGAGACTTCAGATACAGGATTAGGGGACCACTAAGGTCTATATAAAAGAGACTTCAGATACAGTATTAGGGGACCACTAAGGTCTATATAAAAGAGACTTCAGATACAGGATTAGGGGACCACTAAGGTCTATATAAAAGAGACTTCAGATACAGTATTAGGGGACCACTAAGGTCTATATAAAAGAGACTTCAGATACAGTATTAGGGGGTATTAGGGGACCACTAAGGTCTATATAAAAGAGACTTCAGATACAGTATTAGGGGACCACTAAGGTCTATATAAAAGAGACTTCAGATACAGTATTAGTGGACCACTAAGGTCTATATAAAAGAGACTTCAGATACAGGATTAGGGGACCACTAAGGTCTATATAAAAGAGACTTCAGATACAGTATTAGGGGACCACTAAGGTCTATATAAAAGAGACTTCAGATACAGGATTAGGGGACCACTAAGGTCTATATAAAAGAGACTTCAGATACAGTATTAGGGGACCACTAAGGTCTATATAAAAGCCTCCAAAGAGCACCATGTCATGGGACCTTTAAGTATTTACCACACTGTTAACATACTCTGTTACAAGTAAAAGTCCTGCATTGAAAATGTTACTTAAGTAAATGTATGTAAGTATCATGAGGAAAATGTACTTAAAGTATTAAAAGTAAAAGCACAAAATGCAGAAAAATCCTCCCATTTTAGAAACTGGAAACGATCCAAACTGTTGTGTGTTTAATGGTCCAATCATTTCAGCTCTACTTCTAGGCCGTTATATTGTTGGGTAGTTTAATTTATGATAAATGTGATTTGTGTGTGAAAAGCTTCATTTGCAAAGTAACTAGGGACTAAAGCTGTCAGATTAATGTAGTGGAGTGAAACGAACAATATTTCTCTCTGAAATGTAGCGGGGTAGAAAGTGGCACGAAAAGAAAAGACTCAAGTAAAGTACAAGTAACTCAAATTTGTACTTATGTACAGTACTTGAGTAAATGTACTTAGTTACATTCCACCACTGCAAAATATTAAACACAGACAGACAAAATTAACTTTTTCATCCACCAGCCAAACGGCTAGTGAATGTTCAAATTTTACCAGCCGCTCGATAGATTGCCATTGTTTTTTCGCCTGGTGAGTGAAACAAATCTACCAGCCGCTCGCAAATGTATCCAGCACGGTTGGTGGATGGTGCTGATTTTGAACCCTGCAGACAGAACGTATGGGAGCGTGAAGTTCTGTTGAAATTTCTCCTACTGTAACTACTTTTTCTGCAACCTGTGAAGCAGCCAGTGCACGTTTGCTTCGCTTTCATATCATATCTTCTTTCTCCAGGTGGTGGAAAGAAAAAGAACCCCTGCAGAGATCCGAGAAGAGTATGAGCGTCTTCAGAAAGAGCGAGAGGAGAGACGGCTTCAGCAAAGGACCAACCCAAAGGCATGTTCAGAAGAAGATAACAAGCCTCACATTGAACTGACTGTAACAGAAAGTGCCAATAGGCTTCTTGTGCCTATTGTATACGTCATTAATCAACACGGTATTAATTCCTGAACTTTGCAGGGAACTATTAGTGTGGGTATTGATGCCACGGACCTCTTTGACCAGTATGAGGAGGACTACGAGGATATGGTTGGAGGGGGAGTCCCACATGTGGAAATCAACAAGATGCACATATCCCAATCCATAGAGGTAACGGGTTGCTCCAGATTCTACACAAGGTTTAAAGTGGCGTTTCTCACGATATGTCTTGGATTGAAAAGAGTTGTAGCCACAATTACATTTGCGACAGTTGTGAAAGATGTTGGAGATCAATCTTATCAAAGGACATATTGTTTTATGTGTTCTGCTGCAGGCTCCTCTTACCACAAAAGACACAGCCATTTTATCTGGCTCCTTGTCAACCCACAACGGAAATGGAGGTGGCACCATTAACTTGGCCTTGAGAAGAGTCACCTCAGCCAAGGGGTGGGGAGAGGTGTGCTGCATTCTCACTGGGCAACACACACACACACACACACACACACACACATACACACACACACACACACTGTAATGTATACTACAAATGGCCTACTTTCTTTCTGTCACTCCACATTTCTAGATGTAAAAAAAACATAACCTGTTTGTGTGTGTGTGTGTGTTTGTACACAGGTAGAGCTGGGTGCTGGAGACACCCACGGACCTCTTTTAGGAATGAAGATTTTCCGAAACTTGACGCCTCGATTGTATGTGTTAAGCTGCAAGAGAAAATAAATGAGTTCTCTGTATTTTTACATGAACATGAACAATAAAGTTTTTTTTTTGCTTCAGCTTTGTGACCGCTCAGTGTGGGCTCCAGTTTTCATCCCGAGGCGTGCGTCCTGGGGTTACCACGGTGCTGGCCCGTCACCTAGACAAGAACACTATGGGCTATCTGCAGTGGCGCTGGGGCATCCAGTCCTCTATGAACACCAGCATAGTCAGGGACACCAAGAGCAGCCATTTCACCTTCGCAATGCAGGTTAGCAGCCAGCAGTTATATCTGACTAATTAATGTTAGCCAGGACACCATTAAATCAACAGTTGCTTGTCAGGATTGTGCCAAAATGATTATTTTATTTATTTTTTGTCTCTGCAGCTTGGCATTCCTCACACTTTTATGATGATGAGCTACCAGTACAAGTTCCAGGATGATGACCAGACGAAGATTAAGGGCTCAGTAAAGTATGTTGTCAAAGTGCAATACGTGTTATTTGGAGAACGTAATCATAAATTCATATTCATTAGATTTGTCAAGTGTCAATCTGTTTGTACAGCAACTATAACTCCTATCCATTTGAAGGAGACTTGTTAATGCGTTTCTGTAGTTTTCTGTCATATCTATAATGCTACAATGTCGGATGTTCATGTTGAACGTGGCCAAAGCTTCAAATAATGAGGTAAACTTAGTTAAAAAAAAGAGTGACCTTTTCTTTATGTTACAGATCAGGTTTCTTTGGGACTGTGGTCGAGTACGGTGCTGAGAGGAAGATCAGTCGACACAGTGTCCTGGGGGCCACCGTCAGCGTGGGAGTGCCCCAAGGCGTCTCCCTCAAGATCAAGTAGGTGCCCCTCTTTGCTCTGGTTTCCTGGTTGATGCGGGTTTTAGAGGGTTTTCATCACAGCGCTGTTGCTATGGCACCCATGTGACTCCATGCCAGCCAGTCTGATTAAATTGGTTGGTAAGTTGGGTCTGCGCTGGCGGTGCATCTTGGAGAATGTAAACACAGGATTGGACCCATTGAGATGTTGGTCCTTGGATGAGTTTAAAAGTTTAAAGTATATATACAGTATATCTCTTCTTATGTTTTGGACAATTTCTTTTGGGACAATTGTCTTAACACCTGAGAAACAATGAGCACACTCACTGTCCTGTCTAACCGGCAGTACAGTATGGCACATATTTTCACTTTGTCATTTTTAGGCACATACTGTAGCTCTATGTAGCTAGAGAGAATACTTTGTGAATGAGAAGTATTCTGACATTTTCAGACAGAAATTCCCACAAATATTAAATGGAGTAGCCGATTTAGCAGCCAGTTAGCGGCCATTCAGATAAAAAATAATGAAACCATTTCTCTCCATCTGCAGACTAAACCGAGCCAGCCAGACATATTTCTTCCCTATTCACCTGACTGACCAGATACTGCCAAGTGCTGTATTTTACGCCACAGTTGGACCACTGGTTTTCTACCTCGCCATCCAACAGCTTATTATTCGGCCCTACGTGCGCGCCCAGAAGGAAGAGTAAGAAACCTTTTCCTTTAAGTTGGCCATTTCATGCAAGAAATGTTTTTTGGAAATAGCACTGCATGTAGTATTATTATTATTATTATTATTATTATTATTATTATTATTATGGCCAGATTTTATGAGCTCATTTCATTTTCTCCATTTATCTTTGAATTCACCAGAGACTTGGAGAAGCAGCAGGAGAGCTCGGCCTCTAATATAGCCAGGAAGAAACAGGAGGCAGAGGCTGCTGTGAGTATTTTTTATACAGGCTTTGTACGTGTGTCTGTGGTACCAATCCTACATTGCGGTTCAGCGTTAGATGAGAGACGAAGGTATTTTAGGGTGACTGTCATAAAATATTACAAGTCCCACACCAGTCGGAGGAAGGGGCTGATATGGGATTAGATAAAATGCAAAGTCTTAGTGAAATGCATTAGTATAATCCATATCATGTAAAATCTCATTGTTTGTGCTGTCTCCTTCCCTCCCTCCGTGTGCCTTTGTGTTTCATCTCTAAAGGTCTTGCTCATGCAGGAGTCTGTGCGCCGGATTATTGAAACTGAGGAGTCTAGAATGGGTAAGATCAGTAATATTTAAGGGATGAGCTTATCCTGGGAATAATGTTTTTTTTAAGCCGGTTGTGAAACTATTTGATTCTCTTACATTCTGAACAGTTTTTAATCCATTTAAGGTGAAATAGGTTGATGCCCAGTTGAATGGTGCTAACTTCAAAGTGTAATTTCTTAGACACACTGCCTGTATTTACTATATGAAACAAGACTTTTAATGAAACATTTCACTGCTGGTAAATTTTCTGATACAGTTCACACATCAAAAAAAAATCTAAACTAAAGCAGACTCCTTGCTTTTAGTGATCTTGAGCATTTCACTGAAAATCTAAAGGTACTGTACACCTGGCAAAAAAAGACTAGTATGGAGGGCCTTTCCATTGCAGTATGAGGGGACTTACTTACAGTAGTGGAAAGTGATAGTATCTAGTGTGATTTTTCTGGAGTGCTTTTAAAATAGGGTTCAAATAATTAATAAAGGAAATAGAGTTTGGTGGATTTCTTAACGACCCTGCTGCTTCCGTCTCAACTAGTGATAATTGGGGCTTTTTAGTTTGCTTTTGATAAGTACACTAACAAAAAGCTCTCAGCAGACAGTATCATTTTCTCCTTGGGGAGTTTGGCAAGTGATAATTGGCTTATGACACCTGTCACTGTAGAGGTTGCCTTAATGTTAGTTTCATCAGAAGTCCCCTAGACTTTGCACTTGTAAAGTAACGGTTAATAGCTGTGTGTGTGTGTGTGTGTGTGTGGACCACACTCTATGAAATGGTTATGGAATTGTTTATGCAGCTTGCAATTAAAATTAATTGTGCTGTCTTTTTGTTATATACTTGCAAAAATAATCTAATAATAATAAAATAAGTCTAAAAAATGAACCTGGTTCTGTTTTTAATTAAATATGTGGCAAAAATTGCTGGCAGGAAAGATTCAACTAAATCTATAGTGAAAGTGGGAACTTGTGTTGGACTTTTAATATCAATTCATTCAAAAGTCTTTTTTTGTCGATCGTGCATGATTTATATATATTTTTTCAGAACACATCTAAATAACACATTAATACATGACTTTTCCAGTTGATTCACACTATTCTTGATGCTGTTCATTAAACCAGGTCTCATCATCCTCAACGCCTGGTACGGCAAGTTTGTGACAGACAACAGTCGAAAACACGAGAGGGCAAAGGTCATTGATGTGACTGTGCCACTGCAGTGTCTGGTGAAAGACTCTAAACTCATCCTTACTGAGGCCACAAAGGTAAGGTCATTTCCAAATTCACAGAAGTTATATATATATATATATATATATATATATTAGGGCTGTCGACCGATTCAAATATTTAATCGCGAGGAATTGCATGATTGTCCATAGTTAAGGGGGAACTATGCAGTTTTTTTAGCTTAAAGGTACTCTAAGCGATGTCACACATTTTTTAGGCTACAACATTTTTTGTCACATACAGCAAACCTCTCCTCACTATCTGCAAGCTGCCTGTCTCCTGAACACACTGTAAAAAACAGCATCGCTTAGAGCACCTTTAATTTACCTTAACTGAACAGCTTCGAAGTCATTGGAATGATGTAATTGGAATGATGGTTATATGACTTTTTTTTGTTGAATAGTAGTCGTCTCGCTCCCCCCCCCCCTAGTGCCTGTGATCTGAAAAACCACCCTTGCAACTTTTGGCCTCAGTGTCAGGAAGTATCGCGTGATATCAGGTCTCGCTGATAATAACAATCGTGCTACATTGCTGCACACATACGGCCATTCAGGAACCGGCTAAGCAAGGTAGCGATGGAGTTTTTCACACTATCGTCATGGCTGAGCTGGGAAAAAAGAAGCAGAGAGCTAGGAAAGCATTGTCGGAGGAACAGAGAAAGAGGAAACGGCAGACTGACCGAGCGAGGAGTCAGACACAAGCAGACATAGGAGCTGCCAAATATCTATTCCGAAGCTGTAGGGGGAGCTCTATAGAGAAACCTGCGAGCAAAAAAACAGCGAAGAAAGGCAAAACTGCATAGCGCCCCTTTAACTCACGATTAATCGCAAATGAATCGATAGAGAGAACGGTCTTTTGAATGGCAAATTCAGTTTCAGGGCCCTTCCACATGGTTCTCTCGATAAGACTAAAGTTATTTGCATGAACTGTCGATGTGAATTGAGTTACCACCGGAGTACGTTGAGTCTCAAATACCACTTGAGCATTAAAAACTGCAATTAATTTGCGATTAATTGAAAGTTAACTATGTTATATATATATATATATATATATATATATATATATATATATATATATATATATATGAGTGTTACAAACTGATGTCTTCAACTTGCTGTATGCTGATTCAGTTTGCTGCCGCTGGTGCATGACTTTTTGTTGTCTTTCCAGTCAGGACTCCCTGGTTTCTATGACCCCTGTGTGGGGGAGGAGAAGAGCCTGAAGGTGCTGTATCAGTTCCGCGGAGTCATGCATCAAGTCCTGTCAGGAGACAGCGAACCACTCAGGATACCAAAGCAATGTAAGTTCAATGTAGTATACACTACAGCATATGGCGACTCTCTCGTCTGGTGAATGTCTCACAGTTTTGCCCCCTTTAATGTAATATTTAGCTACTTCAGTGCAGGTTTAATGATTTGGTAGATCATGTACTCTCTTGAACTGTCTAACCTGCCACTGTTTCAGATTTCACTGACAGCAGGGGGAATTTACTTGAACCCTAAGCCTTTGTAGATGTGTGTGATGCAACACATCTCCGAATATTTGATATCCACTCCAGAAATGTCTCAGAAAAATCCACTGAGCTATATTACCTGCCACCGTTATGTGCCTGCCAGCTGCGTTATTTCTGACATCCTTTTGTTCTTGTTTCCACCGTGCAGCTCACAGGATCGACGCAGACACATAGGAGCTCCTCTGCTGACCAAAAAAAAAAAAAGACTCCTCTCTCAGCTGTTTGACAGAAGATGGATAAACCTGTTTTAGATACGACACGGATTGAAGTCCCTGTTACTGAGAAATCATGCATTTACGTTTTGTCTTTATATTCTTTAAATATGCAGAGCGGAGCAAAAGCATCACAGACGGGATTGATCATAATTCAGGATCCATGGACAGGGCTGTGGCCCGATTGAAATACTAATGTGAGACTAAAACAATGGCTATCATCTTATGTCCAAGGTCCTCAAGCCTCCTTGGTATCCACTTATTTTTGGTATGGCTTGTAAACTACGATTGAGTTCTATGTACTGTATTGTACACACAACTGCAGTGCCTATGTAATTGAAGACAATGAATGCGCCTCTGTTTATTTGCCATATTATTAAAATAAGTTTCTCTCATGTTGCTTAACCATTTTGCTACTTTTTCAAAAGAAAAGACAAGGTACCCCCAGGTGTCCACAAGTTCAATTTAGGACCTTTTTAATGCCATTTAGAATGAAATTTAATACCAATTTCATGAACATACTGGCAAAAGTGTGTAGGATATAATGGAATATACGAAAGGATTTTAGGCTATAAAAATAATTGTTTACCAAGTACTGGAACTTAATACATTTTATTGTAGTACTCAATACATACATGCTTTGTGATGAAACAATGGAGTTATTTATTTAGTAGATTATTTTTTAGGGCTTTTTCTGCCTTTATTTTGACAGGACAGCTAGGTGAGAAAGGGGGAAGACAAGCAGGAAATTGTCACGGGTCAAATTCGAACCCTGGACCTCTGCGTCAAGGCATAAACCTCTAAGTACAAGTGCGCCTGCTCTACCACTGAGCCAACCCAGCCACACAATGGAGTTATTTAATCGTATGAAAGGACAATACAAATGTTAAACCTTTGTGAACGAAATCTAAGACTTTCCAAAGAAATGTAAAAAATACTTATGGCCTTATTTTTCAAATATATTTAAGACATTTTTAAGACCCTGCGGATACCTTGTAAGAAATGAAATGTTTTTGATTATTTTGGTTGTACCCAAGTAAAAGAAGCATTGCTGGTTTGCTCAGGAAAAGAGAATGACTGAAGCGTGTGAATCTGAATAATACAGTATGAATGTGGTGGAATACTAACAACAGCTGCTGATACACACAGAGGAAGTGACGAACAGAAAGGAAAGGGATATCCACCAGTGACAAAGGTGAAACCGCACAGTTAAAGGAACTGCATATGGAAAGTGTTGTGATTGGATTGACCAGAAAGAGTTTACATACTGTAGGTTTTGAATTAAACTATTATAACTAAATTGTTAATATGCTACTTTAACTGGAGTGTAAATGTATAAAAGTTTCACACTTCCTGTAACTACATTTTCAATTGATTTACACCAATCCTGTCAACATCTTGTTTGGCAAGTTTTGACCAGTTATGGTAACACTTTAGTTAAGTCATACAGTCAAAGGTTAAATCCTTTCATATAGTACAATGTATTGTTCATACTATTTAATTTCAGTGAAAGTTACTTCCATTTTTTTAATGTGGCTTGTTAAAGGGAAGTTTGGGGTTTTCAATATTTAAATCTCAACCAAAACAAAAAAGAATCCACATTGTATTTCATTCACACTTGCAGTTTTAATAGAAAATCCACAAAATTGTTTTTCTTCAGTTGATAATTTCAGATTTTTTCTTTACAATTTTTGCATTGTTCTGGTTTTAATTTTTTTTCTTATCACTGTCACTTCATTGCTGGATGCTCTCATAGACTTCAAATCTGTACTGGATACCGTTCTCCTCCTGTAGCTCTTGCGGCACTCCTGGAAACTCTGGCAGTAGACGATATTTGTCCGGACTGATTTCAGGGAGGAACGTGTCACACTCAAACTGCTTCAGGATCCGTGTGACGAATAGCCTCCTGGTTCCCGGACTCTCCATCATCTCCTTGTAGAGAGAGCTGCCCCCAATGACCCAGACGGTGTCAGCCTGCTGTGCCAGCTCCGTGTCGACCAGCCTGAGAGCCGAGCTGAAGTCTCGCGCCAGGTGGTGTGCTCCCGCGGGGGGCGATTTGCACTCCCTGCTCAGGACGATGTTAATTCGGTTGTTCAGAGGTCTGTTCTTTTCTGGGATGGAAAACCATGTTTTCCTGCCCATGATCACCACATTCTGCTTGCCGTTCACCGATGGCGTCGCAGTCATCGTTCGGAAATGTTTGAATTCGTTATTGAGTCTAACGGGATGCCAGGGCAGATTTCCATTGTTTCCGATACCCAGGTCAGGGCATACCGCCACGATACCGTTCAGAATTCGGGACATCGTTAAGAGACTGGACAGCTGACGTTATTAACGTTATGCTGGTATAATCGCCGCAGCTTCCTGCCGACAGATGTTAGAGAAGCACGTGGGAATGATGTTCTTCAAGTTTTACGCTCACAGCAAGTGACAGGGCTAAAAAAATGTTGCTCTTTGCCCCATTGAAGTATTATTACGAGAACTTTTCCCGCGCATAGGGATGACATATACCGGAAGTTTTCTCAAAAGGAAGGATTCAAGAGGGTTCGCTATTTTAATACCCGGCGCACACCGAAATTGAGCTGCGTGGGCGGAGTCATCAGCAAAACCTACTTTATTTAGCATCCCGGTTGTTGTTATAGTGGAGTGGGTGAATCTCCGCCGTCGAGTACTGCAAGCATACTGATACTGCCATTGTGCGCGTGCTTTTTGCTGCGTTATTTTAGCGGCTAGCTCCCTCTGCGTCTCAAGTTAGCTACTTATCTAGCTAACGTCCAGCTCGACTGTTCTGGTGTCAATAACGAGCGCGCACATTTGTTGACTCAACTCATAAGACTAGCTAGTGATGTCTTTCGGGAACGTATGAGACATGGCTGTGTATGTATTTTAACAGTCTATGGTGTGAAGTCGTATAACGTTAACCGAAAGTGATTAGCCATTTCGGAGGAATCGGTAGTCATGTGTTAGGTTTAGGGTTACAGCCAGGAAACACTGTAGCTGCTCTCTTACCCATAGACAGTATATAAGAGGGTTAGGGTTAGCTCCTCACTTTATATATCAAGTGTCTTTACCTCGAGCTGCACTTCCGTGTTGTGTGTTATCGGAGATAGCTAAATAACTGGCGATCATAAAGGGTGACATTGTTACTAACGTGTAACCATTAAGATTGAACATTGGTTGTAAAAAAAAAAAAAACGTCAGGAGCCTGGGTCTGTCCCAGGCATGAAGAGGAAAGCTATGGGTGCAGCGTACAGCTCTGGTTCAGCCTCAAGTCGCAATGTGTCTTCAGCTGCGGGACCGTCGGCCTCGCATTCACAGGAACATGTAGGTGTTCTACATTCTAGTAGCTGATGTAAAGAGCTTCACATGACTGCAGCCAGTAGAGATATTTTGAATGTTGATTGCAACCATTTGTCTTATTGTTGAAAGCTGACGTTATGCAGGCCCAGTTTCATCTGAACGAGTACAACTTGCCGACCATGCAGGCTAAATGTTTCAGACGTAAGCACAGGGGGCACTATTTTATACCTGTCAACCACTGACATGAAATGTTACAGTATACAAAATCTTTTTCCTAGCTGTCCAGTTATAAACCATTGAATATTTGACTTTTTGAGTTGGCTTCTCTTAAGTTTCTGTGAGGCTATAGGTACAGCCTAAAGGAGCCGCTTTCTTTTTAGAAGTAAAAAAAACAACAGAAATCATCAAAAATGAAAGCAAAAGAATAACAACGCACACAACCAAACAACAAAATTGGCTCAGACATTCTGTGTTTTTAAAGGTCCCATGGCATGAAAAATTCACTTGATGAGGTTTTTCAACATTAATATGCATTCCCCCAGCCTGCCTATGGTCCACCAGTGGCTAGAAATGGCCATGTAAACCGAGCCCTGGGTATCCTGCTCTGCCTTTTGAGAAAATGAAAGCTCAGATGGACCAATCTGGAATCTTGCTCCTTATGAGGTCATAAGGAGCTGTAATTCTTCACCAAGGCTGAATTTCGGGAAGGAGACTTCAGATACAGTATTAGGGGACTACTAAGGTCTATATAAAAGCATCCAAAGAGCACCATGTCATGGGACCTTTAACAGCACTTTCTTGCTTTAAATGTTTGTATAATACTGAGTAGGGCTGCAAGATATTTTGTTTCATCGTCTACATCGCGACTTTTTTATTTTGTATCTATTTTGGCCCTGCCTTGCTCGTGGCAGGCGTGCTCGTCGCTTGTCGCAAACGGCCACTCCCGTTGAAAATGAATGGTAGCCTGTCGCTTTGTCTCTGTCTCTTGTAGCTGACTGTGCACTTTTTTGCTGCTTGATAGAAAAGTAAACTTTCACCGTTCTCCTTTTACGTGATCGTTACCGGCCGACCCTTCCCCTTTAAGACAGGTGGTCATGTGACGTAACGTTAGTCCGACGGGGGTTGTTATGGGAAATGAGGCTCTCCCGTGTGTAGAAAACATAGCTAGGTAGAAAAGTACCGAAAGCGGCAGCTGCCACTGATACAGTGATGCTAATACTTTTCCATGGGTAGTCAGTGTTTTATGTACGCTGCAAAGACGAACTAAATCACCTGATTAATGCAACGTAATCCCGACGTCTCCATTTTTCACCGCAGAAAGCTGCTACCAGCCAGGCTAAAGCTAACATAGTTAGCCTAAAGAAACAAGGCGTCTGTCCCAACCAACGTTATGGTTCGGAGCTGCGACGCTGGAAACGTACAGCTGGAAAACAGCAGTCTGTTTCTGATATAACGTAATTTACACTGATTGAAGTGCTCTTGGATACACCGTTTGCTGCAAGAGTGTGACATGCAGGCTCTGCATGCACGGCAAACCAACAATCATGATCAATTTTAATCAATTTATCAAACAACCAAAGCAGGCCCCGCTAGTCGACCACAACCTGAAATTTAGAGGAAGCAACATGCATGCATTATTAATATCATTCACTTTAGCCTGGATTGATATTACTAATTTCCCTCTCCAAAATCACTTCAGAAGAGTAGTCACAGCGCTTACTTGTTTTGGTTTTTGTAAAGTTCAACAAAGACTGGTTCAAATAAGAAAATTTCCATTTTCATTTTCTTTGTAGATGCACTCCCCTACAAAATCGCCCCAGTAGTTGAGAATGATTTAGTATTTCTAAATAGGGCTATTTATGTCCTCTTGTAAACATTTGTCTTTTTTTCATATCGCAATATATATCGCAGGAAAAAGAAATATCGCATTGTAATTTTTTTCCAGTATCGTGCAGGCCTAATACTGAGACAAAATGCTGATGTGGGTTAGTTTAGATTATGTAATGTCATTGGTCCAAAGTCAGTGTGTCAGTGGAAAACAAACCGATTATCCAGAGTTTGAGTTTATGTGTCCTGTCTGTTTTCTTCAGCTGTTCACTGTTCCTCTGGAGATCCTGGAGGAGATCTTCCTGAATCTTCCTCCCCATCAGGTGGTTAGTAATTGTCGGTTAGTGTGCCATCAGTGGGCAGAAGTGGCTGACAGTGAATCTTTGTGGAGAGAGAGATGTAGAAGAGAAGGATATCGCCCCCGCGATGCTTCCAAAATTCCCAAAGACTGGAGGTTGTTTTACTTCTTGTGCAGGAAGAGAAGAAATCTGCTCAAGAATCCAAGAGGAGAACGTAAGAAGGCCGCTGAGCACATTTTACTCAACATCTGGTGTTTTAGGTCCATTGTTTACCTGCTGAACATCAAATTAGCTCTACAAAATAGTTGATCTCACAACCCCCCTCTTTGTTTTTATAGATGGAATGAAGAACTGGCAGATACTAGAGAATGGTGGCGATAATTGGATAGCAGAAGGAGTTATGGTGCCACATCCAAATGAAACGGTCAAGAAAAACTTTGTGACCTCTTACGGGTGAGTATTCACCAGCAGTGGTCCAGAAAACAAATGGCATGGTATGATATGCTACATGTCTATTGTGTAGTAGCTAAAAACCCTGTCTGTTTTCTGCAGAATGTGCAGGAAGTCGCAGCTGATTAATTTGGAGGCAGAAGGTTATAACCCATCGTTCATGGATCACTTCCAACCAGACATCAAAATATCTGATTGGTGAGAAGAACACACATGAAAATACTCTCACATCTCTGAATGAATTCCTAATGCAAATTAGGCAAATTGAATTCGTCACAAACACAATCCAGATTTAACAGTCAGTTATTCAAAAACATCAGTATTGTATGTAGTATAACATTAGTAACAAAAACACTGAAGTACAAAATGGTTCCAAAAAGATTGATCACAATTACATATGACACATTTAACCATTTCTACGTTTAACATTGTCTATGCCTAAATAGAGTAAGACTAAATGGACATCTAGGGCAGTGGTAGGCAAACAGTGGCCTGTGGGCCAAATCTGTCCCTCCAACAAAAATATTTGGCTCCTGAGGAAAGCTGAAGTCTTCCCTTTTGATAGTTTACAATAAAACTTTTGCATGGTTTTCATACATCTACTTTAGATAACAATGTAAACACAAGGCTCATGTAAAGGCTCAATTCATACAACCTTGTAACATCTAATGCTGCCCCCCACATTGAGAGGCAGGCTCTTTGAACAGCACATGGTGCTGAAATGAAGTCTAATTATGAGCTAAATAACACGGGTAATAAAATTATATAGCTTAGCCTATTTGATCATAACAGATTTGTGTCGACAACAGAACTTTCATTAAACTACAAATGAAGGAGGCCATTGTTTATCATTGTGTGGGAAACCCATACATTCCATCTCTAGTCTTGCGACTGTGTGCTAAAACAGTATGCGTTTACACTCAAAATAAACGTACTTCCTCATCTCGTAGTGCATCATAAAACACATGCGCATGTTTTAGCGACTGAGGATTACCAAGCTGATGCAACTGTTACTCTCAAACTAATTAAAAGAAATAAACAAAGCATATTAAAAACCCATAAGAATGTGTTTCTCCAGAGGCTGTAATTTAGCCCACCAATGAACAATGCTGAAAAAACTGGCCACCCTGTAGTTGCTGACTATCTATGTTCCCATGCTTTTGCGTCTGTGTTATTATATTAGGTATGCACCACGATGGGATTGTGGCAGTGAATATGAGATCTGTGTGGAGTTGCTGAATCAAAGAAAGAAGCCTATCCAGAAGTTTGCACCTCAGACTGTTTACTTTGAGCAGTGGAACGATCAGAAATGGAATCAGGTATATACAAAGCATTCGGCATTCATTATTACAACGACCATTAAAAGGAGGTACAAAGCTCAATGACAACTCTTGACTTATTGATATGTTTTTTTTTTTAGATGACCTATGTATTCCAGAACTATGGACCAGGAGTGAGATACATCCGTTTTATCCACGGAGGCAAGGACACACAGTTCTGGGCAGGATGGTATGGAATTCGTATTACCGACAGCTGCGTTGAGATATGTCCAGCAGGGGACACATAGCTCTAAGGGATTCATGGTAATGCCTGCTTCCTGCCTTTGCCTAAAATTGCGAAATTGCACCTTTTTCCACCAGCTTTTTTCTCCTTATACAATGTGCAGTCATTTTACATGTTGAAGGAACGTGTCTTTGGGTAAAAGACTATACTCCTTTTCAAAACACTCCCAATGCCGCACCTTAAGAAGGAATACATGTAGATTTATAGTAGTAGGTAAGGTTCATGAGTTGAAGTAGAGCAGAACTCAAAATGTGTAACATTTGTCCTAACACAAGTGGAATTGAAAAAAAAAAAAAAAAAAAAAAAAGTCTTCTAAATTATGCAAATCTTAGTTAAAAATAAAATCACTCCAAGAGACCATTTGGAATAGTTAACAGAAATATAACTTAAACGTAAATATTATCATTATTACCTTTCATGGCATGTGGATAATACTTTCTAAAATGAGGTTCATGTGTAATTATCATAACAAATGGGAATCCACTCATCCCAAAGAGCCTCATCCACATCTCTCTGCAGTGAGGTTTTGACTTGTTTCAGTATCAAAGAGTCCTTATGGTCCTTGACACCGTAGTGCCGTTTGTTACTTTGAAAACAGCCATATTACAATCAGTTTCAGGTTCACAGAACAGTATGTCATCTTCAGTTATTTAACGTTCCTCATATTGAATGTAAAACACACACTGGGTCTAAATTAAACTTTTGTGTTTTTGTATGCCAACTAGTCATGGAAATTGTTAGGAAAAGATGCCATACAAAGTATCATGGCAGCTTTGCAGAACAGAATGAACGATCTGGCTCTGATGTTGACGTGACAACACGTGAAGTTGTATGAAGGCATTAGTGGGTGCAGAATGACTGCTGCAATGCAAAAAAGAAAAAGAAGTCAAATAAGTTGATCTCTCAGATCAGAAGGGATTCTGTCTATTATTGTAATACTGCAGCACTATGTTAAACCAGCTTTAATGGAAATACTAATAGTCTTGCATTGCTCTGTAATGTGCAAGTTGTGATGCTGAACATTTGTATTGAAAAACTTATCTGTTGAAAATGTATAGTTCATGTAAGTGTACATATGTAAGTTCATAACCTTTATGTAACCATCAAGTCAGACAACATGTAGTATTTGAAGTTAGGTTTATTCATAATACTGGTTTATTGTACTGCTTTATCACAAGCAAGATACACAACAACTTTGATGTCAAATTGAATAAAGACCAAAGAGTCCTTGTTCTCTCAACATTTTCCTGGTCATTTTGATTTCACTGTCATCTCATCTCCTCTACATATCTGTATCAGTAACAGACACATTGTATTCAGTCAATAAGTTATGAATTATTCTCACTATATTTACAAGTCAAATTCAAGCCCATCATCCAGGCATGGCAAGAGAAATGCAAATGGTGCTAGTTCTGTCATTCCAAAATCTTCACAGGGTTTCAAACTATGTATAGCATTTTGTAAGAACTGCCACAACGTGTTACTTTCCGACTTCAGCAGCAAGTATGTTCGGTTTACAAAATAGTGTATTAGCCTGGGGTTATAAGCAGAATGCTCCTACAAAGTTTCAGCTATTGCAACAGTTGATAAGCATTCAGGGCACACATCACCTTCTTGTTAACTCACTCCTGTCAGAAAAAGGAAATGACTGTGAAATTGTTGTGCTCCAACTCCTTGCTTGGCTATTTGTGATAAATGACTTCCAATGAAGTGTTAACGTTGCATTTAAAACTCCATACATTTCTGCCATCATTTGTCAGCCTTTGTGGATCTCTACTTTGACAAGTGTCAATTTATCAGGTTATGTTTTGGCAAACTAGAACTATGATGGAGCATAGCCTAGAAATGTCATATTCAGTCAAATATTCCTTAGATCGCCCTGGAGGCTATGCTGTCAATGAACATGAAGATATCAAAATGTCAAAAATGAGTAAAATACAGCAACTTCTATTGACCTTTTGAAAAATGTATCATTCTTAAAGAAATGTTTAGAAAACAAAATACTGGCGTTCTATGCCGATATATATAAAAACTAAGGGAATTACTTGACAAGTAAAAAATAAAAAAAATCAGATGTAGAGTACACTAAGACATAATTGGAGTAGCTCACTAACCCAACATTATCAGCTTGTTCGTGTTTCACAGGGCAGTCAATAAAACATGAGATCTATTAAAATACCATTTCATAGTCTGTTCTTTTGGAATAGCACTTCTGCAAAATTAACTCTAAACATAATGTGGTCTAACTGAAATGTCACCTACAGTTTGTTGATATACTGTAAACTGATTCAACATGTAAGATCATTTCAATGCCATCACATCATCACAAACAGCATCAAATGTTACTCAATCTTAAAAATCACGTTCAACACATTGAATATGTATTTAGGTTAAGTCAGTCAGAAGGCAAATATTTCATAATATATTAACTCATGTCGGAATGCGCTTGTGCAACAAACCTCTTCAGTACTGTTAACCTAGATTTGGAAACTGGTGTTGAGAAGGCTGCGACGACACTTAGAGCAGAACACATTTACGTCTTTTCTTAGGTTCAGGAGGCTCCAGGGCAGCCAGTATTGCCTCATCAAACACATTCTTTAATCCTTTCTGTGGAAATAAAATATTAATGTTCAAAACAGGGCTATGTTCCAAATACAAATTTACATCTTCAGGGAACTAATTGCAAAAGAAGGCGGAGTAGAAAAGGAGCAGGGGCGATCAAAATCTTCCTTTATTCAAATAACGTTATACAAGACTCCTTCATGATCAACTTGTCTGAGTAAAGACCAAAGCCCATGGGAAATGCTGATGCTTCAGTAGGGGAAAAAAAAAAATAATACACTGTCTAAGACAGGTTGTGGCATAAAAGCTTTGTAGGGCACAACTGATGCTGAATAGTTCAATTCTGAGATAACAACAGAATGTCAATTTAAATAACAAAAACAAAACACAGCCGTGTCCAGTTTCACAGACAGAAGAACTATGGATTGGCACTCTTGTTATATCAGGCAGCATGGATCATTGTGATTAGGCCAAGTCGAAAAGAAAGCACGCATGAACAGAGGGGGAAAAAAGTTAATGGGCACAAAGTTTTTAAAGATTAAAAGAGCGTTGTGGTTATTTTAGTGACAGACATCTCTTTACAATGAGTAAGCAGCAGACAATCGAGAGGCAAAGCAAGATGCAGAAGACATCAGAACAAACAGCATTTTCTCTTTCTTTGAGTTTCAGGGGGCTCTAAAGCGGCTAGGATAGCCTCATCAAATACGTTCTTCAGTCCCCGCTACAGAAAGAGGAAAAAGGAGAAAGACAGTCACACAACACATGAGTTAGATGGAGTTTTAGCCAGATGCTATTAGCAAAAGACAAGGCAAAGTATTTCCACCCTTGTTAGGAAAGTGACATTTAAGCACATGCTTGCCACACCGGCTTTAGGCGTTGTTGTTTAATGGGAGAGCTTACCTGTGTTAGGGCTGAGCACTCAACATATTTGACTGCCTTAAGGTCACGAGCCAGCTTTTCTGCTGTCTCAGGGGTGATTGGCTTCTGTTTGTTCTTGGCTAGCTTCTCCACTGTGGAGGGGTCATCACGCAGGTCGATCTGAGTGCCTACCAACAGGAACGGGGTCTTGGGACAGTGGTGAGTTATTTCAGGAACCCACTGGAGATTAAAGACACGACGACAGAACATTCATCAGCAAAAGGTAGATACACCTGTTTAGGGCTGCAACTAACTATTATTTTCATAGTCGATTAATCTGCTGTTGATTTTTTTCTCGATTAGTTGTTTGGTCTATAAAATGTCAGAAAATGGTGAAAAAATGTGGATCAGTGTTTCCCAAAAGCCCAAGATGATGTCCTCAAATGTCTCGTTTTGTCCACAACTCAAAGATATTCAGTTTACTGTCACAGAGAAGAAACTAGAACATATTCACATTTAAGAAGCTGGAATCAAAGAATTTTTTACTTTTGTCTTAAAAAAAATTACTCAAACCGACTAATCGCTTATCAAAATAGTTGGCGATTAATTTAAGAGTTGACAACTAATCGATTAATCTTTGCAGCTCTACGCTTGTTTAAAAATGACACTACATGTAGCACATTATGCCTGAAAATATATGTATAATATAAAATAATTTGATTCTTGTAGATTAAGGGGAGGAGATATTGGTGGTATAATTTGGCATGGAGGATGTTTAAAAAAATATAACCTTAGTTGTCAAGGTGCCAAACTTATTAAGGAACAACATTGGTAAAAATGGTACACAAAATAAATATTTAAAAACATTTCTAACCACCATGACCAGAACTTATGACTAAATGCCATTAAGAAACCAGGATCCCCAGTTAGCCAGATATTTCTGAAATGCCTCAGGAAATGAAATACTGCTTATCAGCGTGCACAACTGGATCAAATAACCATAAACCTAACATTCCTGTTTCAAAAACAACAACCTAAAACAGTAAATCACAACAAGGCTACAGTCTATTAGTTTTCATGTTTATCTGGCTTTTTGAAATACACCATACTTTACACTTTATTTATACCATTATCTGTGATCATAGGATCCTGTGTGATCCCCAAATGCCTTCCAGTGTTTTATGAGAGAGGCAGCAATGAGGAGAAAATACTGAACAGCACAATGTGTTACATTTAGAGTCGACAACCCCAAAACATGTAACTTTTGGTACATTGTCTGCTTAAAAACAAGTGTATCAGATGAACCATACAGTTGGTGTATTTTGAAACTTTTCATACCTTCTACCCAAAATCAGTTTCTGTCTGTTTGAGTAGTTTGAGAATGTATCAATAAAAATCCACAATGTTAAACATTATTTTAAACTACTGCTTATACATATTTTGCTCCAATTATAATTCCTCAGCATCACTCGATCTATACCTTAACTCCTTGCTATACTAGTTCCCAATCTTCCAATCACTTAGTAACATAGAGGAGAGTGCTATTAAATGGAGTAGGGATGTAACGATTACCGGTGTAATGGTAAACCACGGTAAAAATGTTGACGATAACAATTACCGTTTTCATTTAAATATCATTATTATCACGGTGGATTACCACGGTGTGGACAGACAGACAGACTTTTTTTCTTTATCATTCCTTTCCCGTTTTCAGACTTGTTGAAGTGATGTGCGTAGCCCAGAACGTAAGTTAAAACTATTCTGTAGCTTGTTAAACTGTCATGGGTTTTACTGCCTCGTTATCTGTGTAAACGTTAAAGCTACATTTATTCATATTTCAATAAGTGTTCTGCTACGATGTGGATTAAGTTTTGCCCGTGTTACGACGTGACATTTATTTGGGGGAAGAGAGAGAGAGAAAAGAAGAGAGAGAAAAAAAAAAAAAAAAAAAAAAAAAAAAAAAAAATGCCTCGGTAATATTGCTGTTGCTGTGTTTCTTATTGCATAGCTGATAGATGTGCAGATTGTTTTATATTATATTGTGCAGCCACGTGTTGATATTCAGGTTGTGTTAGGGCAATTTGCTAGCAATGTGCAATCTCCAGTAAACAGACTAGTGCTGTGGAGCCACGTGCTTAGCTATTAAAAGGGAGTATTACACGGTTTGCTCCGTTATGGATATGTGTGCTGTAATAGTTGTGGCTTATTCTCAGTTTGTGTTACTGAACAATATGTTACATTTATGTTAATTATTACAGAGAAAGGAATGTAATTCTTAGTATTGTTTCTTGTTATATGCTGGTGGCTATAACATTTAGTTCTGGTAAATAATGTTTTTAGTATGTCCGATGCTTATTACTGTGCATTATTATTTGCTTATATTTCAGAACCACATCCAACTTCACATGGAAAAGTCAAATACAACTTCATAGTTAACTTCATGTTCGAGTTGTAAATAAATCTTCCTGGATCTCAAAGTCAGACATCTCTGGTTCAAGTTCTTACCGGACACCCTACAGCGGGCCAGTGTTTCAGTAGCCAGTTTTCAATAGTTTTTACAAGCCTATTGCCTATATTTTTGTAATATAATAAAAAAAAAAAACTTACACTTTTTGAAACTATTTCAGCTTGTGTAGGCCTATCAGTGCATTCTGAACATATTGAACCCACTTTTAAAAAAACACCACGATAATACCGAAAACCGTGATCATTTTTGTCACTACCGTTACATCCCTAAAATGGAGTATGCTGTGAAAGCAGTTTAAGTTCTTAATATTTAAAAAGAGGATGTTACTGGATTTGTAGGAGAGCAACCCTACTGCATTTAAATAAACACTTTGTACTCACCTTTTCTTTAACATTCTCAAACGAGGAAGGTGAAACAACAGAGAAACAGACTAAGAAGACATCTGTCTGTGGGTAGCTTAGTGGTCGTAACCTGTCATAATCCTCCTGACCTATAAAAGAGACCACACTTGTGACATATTTGTACTTAATTCAATTAGGAATGCAATTTAATTGAAAGAGTAAAAATATATATATATATATATATATATTACCTGCTGTATCAAATAAGCCAAGGGTGTATGGTTCACCCCCAATCATTACAGTTACTGCATAGTTGTCAAAAACCTGTGATAAAAGAATGTATGGCACGTCATAGTCAGTTCAAGAGTATGTGTAACTTTCTTTACCAAAATGTCTATGTCAGCCAGGCCAGCATGCATTTGAGTGTGAAACACACCAGACGTACTTACTGTAGGTACATATTCAGAGGGGAATTTGTTGGTGGTGTATGAAATCAATAGGCAGGTTTTTCCCACTGCTCCATCACCCACCACCACACATTTGATAGTCTGCATCTCTGTACTTTCTGATTCTGCTGGCAATAACGTTAGCTGCTGGGAGAGATGATATAACTCATTAGGACATTTAATATCTTAGGCATAGGCTTGTATTATTATTCATCATCCGCCCTAAAATAATTGTAGTCCACCTTTAACTTATAATGCTTTAGAAAAGGGGTCTAAAGGAAAATGCTGTTTCCTAGCATTAGTTAAGTGTCACACCCCATCACCAAAACTGTCTAGAAGCTA